>NC_138725.1:33736304-33861140 GCF_965113295.1 Leuciscus leuciscus | reverse complement strand
TCCGGGCCGAAACAATGTTGCTATCTGGGATCTTACGTAAGACAGAGCCATACTCGAAAAAAACGTTCCGAAACTTGTGACAAACCGGAAGGAGTATTTTTGGAACAAAAATACTCCTTCAAACGTACAACTTAACTTTTGAAACTTTGTCCATGTTTAGCATGGGAATCCAACTCTTTAACAGTGTAAAAAACTCAGTATGCATGAAACAGCAATTCACCCCCCCTTTAAAAAGTTAATAAATTTTATCTTCCTCAAACTCACGCAATTGTTTCATTTTCAAAAGATGTCTACAAAATAATCAGTTCACACAGAAACCATGGTCTCCTTAGTATTCACTAGGTTTATAGAGCAGCAAAGGAAACCATTCCCAGGGGTTAAAGTGGAAAAAAATCCTGAGCCTGAACATTTTTTTGGGGGGGGGGGTTTCATTGCACCATTTATTTTCAAGCATGTTAATGGCATATTTTTATTTTTATGAATGAAGACCAGTTTCACTGATATAGCTACTTATGTCTCGATGAATTTTTTTTTTAACATTTATTAGGCTTAAAAAATTATAACAACTTTTAATTTAAGTGAACTTAAAACAATCCTCACTTAAACCCATAATAAATGTCATATTTACCTGTACCTTACCTGTCTAACCGATGTGAATTATATAGAAATTGAATACGTTTATAATACAGTCCGCACTGCATAAATTATAAATGAAAAATAGATTTATCCTTAAGCATTGAGCAGTTAGTAATTTTCTCTGTTCCCATTGTTCTTTGGTTAACTTTACTAACAGAGAGAATTGCTGTCACTTATATACCCGCCGCTGCTGACAGGATCTCACGCATCTCATTCTCTACTTCCATTTAAGATTGTATTTAACTCATTTGACTGTTCTTGTGAAGATACTCGACAAAACTGACATTTTGGCATAAATGTGTGTGTGTTATGGTTCGTTCAAGCGCGAAAGAGAACTCGATGGCGCGCTGTCGACTGCGATACTGGCGCGCGTCTTTCTGTGTGTGTATGTGTGTGTGTGTTTCAGGAGGACATACTCTGACAGCGCGTGCTCTTTTGTCTTCTCACGCATTGATAGTTTAAAACATTTGCGTGAAGTAGAGCATAATCATATAACCCAGAGCATGATCATATAACCCAAAGGATGACAAAGAACGGACGCTGCGATAAATATTTTAACACGTTAAAGCTGGACAAAAATTAATCGCATGCGTTTACGTTGAAAGCACTAACGTTAGGCTACTTGTCATACATTGCTGACAGAAAATGCTGCGGTTTAAAGTGGACTCGTTTTCATGGTAGGCCTACACAGAATGTTTTTTTTTTGTAAGCTACACAGAATATTTAATTCAATATTAAAATGATATATTTAGCCAAGTCTGAAGTTACCAAGCAGCAGTGTATGTTAACGTTAGCTCAGTTATCAACAGGTGTAGACAGAAAATATGATTATCCTGATCTGAGCTAATTTACTGAATCAACCAACTCACATCTCCTTTCTTTCTTTTCATCCATGATGACATTAAAGTCACCTGTTATTGTTTCTGGCGCTTCATCGCTGTCTGTGCCGCAACCGCTACTTGCTCATTAGAACATTCAGTGAGCTATTTTACACAGGATCGGTCCTGCTCCTCCGTGGCAATGACGGCGTGCGGTTAAACATCATAACAAACGAATTTGAGTGGGGGTGGGGGGGAACAACGGGATTTTGGAAAGTGTCCCCATAGGAAATTACGCCCGTGGGTAGGACATCATCCCCAAGCTTCATGAACTAGCGCTCCTTTCACCGACAACGCTAACGTGATGTATAAATCTCAATCACACTGTGTTGCCAGGCCCCGCCCTGCTCTGCTTCTGATAGGCTTGTAACGTTAGTAGAGCTGCGTTCCTTTCATATGATTGGTAGGTGAAATCAATTGACTCGAAAATATTAAACCGCATGCAAGTTCCAATTTTTTTTTTTTCACGGCCGCACGCCGGAGATCCGGCACGGTGCCGGAATACTTTAAGCCCTGCATTCCACAATGTGCATGTGTAGTACCCTCACCGCCTGATGAGGGGAGATATATTAATACAGGACACGGAGCTGCTGCTGCTTCACTTATCAGAGTCTGTATTGTTTTTTTTTATACAATGTAAAACAGTTCAATCACTCTTATGTCAATCAATGACAGCGCATCATTTCAAGAGTAATAATCACAAAATATAGAACAGAACTACATATACATACAGTATTTTCCCTTTACTGCTGTGTTAAGCATTATGTACTATGAGATATTCACTGATAACATTTATGACATTTTCCATGTGAATAAATCCTAAAAATGTGTTCATGTTTGCCAGAATTATTCTTTCTGATACACTTTTTAGTCCAGACACTCATTTTCACAGTTATTTGGCACTTACAACTTACTCATTGTATTATTTCACCAAAACACATGTTATTTGTGGACTTTACTCTAATATTGCGTATTTTCTCTGAGACCGCATGGTCTCCATCACTAGCATGGAAATGTGTAACTAGCACGCGTGACGCAGCACACAGACGTGACTTGAAGCGAACTTTTACATGTCCGTAATAACAGTAAACTTAAACACTTTAAACAATGTAGTTAACATTTCTTAAACTCTTACATGTCAAAAAACATACTCTCATTGCTTTTATGTAATTCATACCTGATGAGGGGAGATATATGTATATATTAATACAGGACACGGAGCTGCTGCTGCTTCACTTATCAGAGTCTGTATTGTTTGAGCAGCGCGCGCGCGCCCCCTCCTCAAGCAGGCGAACACCTCCCAAAGGAAAAGCAATCAAATAATCGAACGATTGAGCAGGGAACATTAATCAACGAAATAAACACATTTAAGGAATACATTCTCTTGTCATCCATATATCTTAGATATAACATATTTACTACTATTTATCTACTTAATGATTTACAATTACGTATCTACTTTTGTAACCACCACACTCTCCCCCTCAAAATAAGATGTCGTCCCGACATCATTGTTTAAGTAATCAGTTAGGCTACAGCAATGCTCAATTTACAATATTTAACTCCACCCAGCAGTTGTTTTACGTAACATCAGATTTCACAACACTGTTACCAACATTTTCTTGCACAACATTCTTTTTTTTCACAAGCAATCATTTGACCATACAAGAGTCCATATTACTTAATAGTCCAGAGGCACTTGTTCGTAAAAGTCCCATGGTTTAGTGTCAAAAAAGAAAGTTCTTTTAACACCACAGAGTCTCTTTTAGGGGGGGAAAACAGTCCATTAATTTGCCCCGGCAAAAATGGTAGAAAGTCCTTAAAGCAAGAAAAAAGATTCAAAAAGTGTCAACAAGAAAGTCTCAAAGTGACTCAAAGTGTCCACAGTTTCAAGACCGCACAACAGTCCATTTTCTTAATATTTGGTAACAGTCCATTGTTTTTCTGCTTTTTTGTTTCACACTATGGGCAATAAACAGTCTCTGGGTAGTGTGGTGTATAGCGGTACTTCACCTTCAACACAGACCATACTGTAACTAGTGACGTGGGGGTTTCATGTGGTAGTGCATTTCAGAGTTAATAGCACATATATGAGGGCTGGGGGTAACAAAGTGGCATTGCTAACCAGGGTGTCGCAGCAGTCATTCCACTAGAGGCATAGTGTGGGTAATGGTCATTTCCCACCATTCGCACATTGTAGCATGATGGGACCCCAAAATTGTCATATGTAAACTTTTTGGGTGGCCGTCGCTTCCTCCTGGTGAATTGGTGCTCGTTGTCCTCCTCTGAGGTCCTGTACCTGGACTCAAGTGCTCCAGTTGTTTCGTCAACAGGTAAGTCTCGTTCCATTAGTTCCACAGCTGGTTCGTTTTCATGACACTCTTGTCTTATTACAGGTGCAAGGGCTGGCTCTTGAAGATTTATTTCTGACTTGACCGAAGGTGACTGTGGGCATGGTTCTGACACTGGAAAGCTAGATAGCGGCTTACAAGGTAACGGATTCCTGTTTCCTAGGATATCACTGCTTTCTTGTGGTCTATTCTCATAAGGCTCCACTCTGAAGTAGTACTCATCCTCTTCACTTTCATTATCACACTCTGGCTCACTTTCTCTCTCTCTGGTGGGCTGAGTTCTGCTTTTTCTTGGTTGATGTCCTTGCTTTGGTTTGACACTTTGAGGTGGTGTGATGTTAAGAGGTAGATGGTCACAGGAAAGAAGAAGATTGCGATGTAAAACTCTTGATCTACCTTTACTCTGCTCAGGTTTTACTTCGTAGATTGGTGCATCATCTGCCACCTGGCGTGTGACAACGTGAACTTCATCCTCCCAGTAATTCCGCAGTTTCCCGGTCCCACCTCTTGGAGTCAGGTTTTTTACGAGGACCCTGCTTCCTGGGAACAGGTCAGTACACCTCACTCGTTGGTCATAATTCCTTTTGTTTCTTTCTGCACACTTATTTGCCTGTTCTCTCGCAATCTCACAAGCTTCCTGCATTCCTTTTTTCCATCTTTCCATGTACTCAATGTAACTTTGGGAGTTATTGTCGGAGTTGAGTCCGAAGAGAGCATCGATGGGCAACTTTGATGAGCGTCCGAACAGCAATTGGAAAGGTGAGAAACCAGTCACGTCACATCTGGTACAATTATAGGCAAAGATCAATTTGTTCAATGCATCTTTCCAATTAGCTTTTTGTCTTTCAGTCAGGGTTTTCAGCATCTGCAATAATGTCCGGTTAAATCGTTCCACCTGTCCATTACCCTGGGGGTGGTAGGGGGTGGTCCTTGAGCCGGCATCGCCGCTGTACTTTTTGAGTTGGGTGAGTAGCTGGTTTTCAAATTCTCCCCCTTGATCGTGGTGAATTCTGGATGGAAACCCAAACTTCAGGGCGAAATCATTGAATAACCGGTCAGCTACTGTTTTTGCTGATTTTGAGGTGGTGGCATAGGCCTGGGCAAATCGAGTGAAGTGGTCGACGATTACCAAAATGTACTCATAGCCCCCTTTGCATTTGTCCAGATGGAGAAAGTCAATGGACACCAAATGGGTGGGTCGTTTTGATATTTTTAAGAGGCGCTCTTGTCTCACGACAGGGCTTTTTTTTGTTTGATACAGCAGCAGGTTCTAAGAACATAATTTTCAATTTCTTTCTGCATGTAGGGCCAGAAAAAACGATCCCTAATGAGGCTTGTGGTGCGATCGAGTCCCTGATGACCCATCTCATCATGCATCTCTCTCAGAACAGTTCTTTTGAATTGTGTTGGTAACACCAGCTGTTTTCTTTGTGACGTCTGGCGGAACAGGATGCCATGTTCATCTAGCTTCAGCTTCTCCCACTCTCTCAGAAGAACTTTGGCTGGCGAGTTGACTGAACGCCACTGCTGAGGAGGTCTAGATCCTGCTTGTAAGTGTTCACTTATTACTCTAATGTCCTTGTCATCCTTTTGTGCTTGTCTGATTTCCTCTTTTGACAGGGGTTTGAGGTGTCCCTCATTTTTCTCCACACTTGCCAGTACACTCTGACAGGCTAATACAAAAGTCACATCTGGATTCCCTTGGGACTCCACAGCTTGGATCACGGCTCCCACACAGTCAGGTGAAAACTGCTCAGTACATTCTCTCATCGTCGTTTCCAGATCCACTGGCATCCTGGAGAGTGAGTCAGCGTCTATGTTTTCTTTACCTGGACGGTAGCGGATGGTGAAGTGAAAATCTGCAAGCTCTGACACCCACCTACACCCGGTGGCGTTCAACTTCGCAGATGTCAGGACATAGGTCAATGGATTATTGTCACTGAAAACTGTAAAGGTTGGTGCATAGTACAGGTAGTCTCTGAACTTTTCAGTGATGGCCCATTTCAGAGCTAAGAATTCCAACTTCCCACTGTGCAGATGGTAATTTTTCTCAGCTGCCGTCAAAGTCCGAGAACCATAGGCAATTACTCTCAGCTTGCCATTCTGCTGCTGGTATAAAACAGCTCCCAACCCTTGGTTGGACGCATCCGTATGAAGGATGAACGGTTGAGAGAAGTCGGGGAATCCCAGGATCGGAGGTTGTGTCAAGCAGTAAATCAACTTTTCTAGTATCTCCTGATGTTTTTCTGTCCACTCAATTAATTTACTCGACGGCACCACATGATTTAGTTTGTTATTTCTTACTTTGTGTCTCCCCTTTCTCTGTGGCCCAGCACCTTCGGTGTTACTTTTTAGCAGGTCATAGAGGGGACTGGCAATTCGGGAAAAGTCTTTAATGTATTGCCGATAATAGCTGAGCAGGCCCAGAATCTTGCGTAGTTCCCCCACCGTGCTTGGTGTCTGTTCCTTCAGTGCCGTTACAGCAACGGTGTCTGCGGGATCAATACGACTGCCTTCAGCTGACACAATTCTCCCCAGATATCGCACCTCTTTCTTAAAGAGCTCACATTTTCTTGGTTTTAACTTGACTCCACGGGACTGTAACCTCTGCAGTACTTTCTTCACCGCTTCCACTTGTTCATCGAAGGACTCAGTGAAGACTAGGATGTCGTCTAAGTACGGTATGCAAATTTTGTCTCTTAACCCTTCCAGGCTCTCTTCCATAAACCGTTGGAACGCTGCAGGCGCATTCATAAGGCCGAAAGGAATACGAATCCATTCGTATAGGCCCCACGGTGTTGCGAATGTAGTCAGGTACTGGCTCTCTGGGGACATGAAACCTTGGTGGTAGGCCTTCCCTTGATCTAGCAGTGAGAACCACTTATTACCTCCCAGCCCATCCAGGATATCCTGCACCCTGGGTATTGGCTGGCGATCAGGGATTGTTTTGCTGTTCAGGTCCCTGTAATCAATACATAGCCTGAGGCTGCCATCCTTCTTACGGACGCAGACAATTGGGGACGAGTAAGGGGAATGAGACTTGGCCACCCACCCTTGAGCAATCAGGTCATGTAAGTAGTCCTTCATCTCTTGATATAACGGTTTCGGGACTGATGTGAATGTGCGGGCAACAGGAGTGTAATCATTTAATAAGATACTCAGATGCAAACCTGGGACACAGCCAATATTGTCGTCTGACTTCGAAAAGGCATGACACTCTTCACGTAATATCCTCTTGACTTGTTGTTGTTGGGGCGGAGTTAAATGGCTCACATCCACTGGAGGGTCCCATCGATCTGTATTGGGAGCTGCCTCAGTGATCTCTGGTAGGACCTGCGTAATAGATGCTGTGGCTTCACACTGTGCATTTGATATTGGTAAAACAGACTTAACTGGCTGCAGAATTCCTAGCTCTGTTCTACCACCGAGCGTGATGTCGTGATCTGTTCCATTCTGCACATTGATAGTAATTATTGGGCGGGCCCCCTTTTCCAGAAGGAAGAGAGTATCAAAGAGTTCAAGGCCATCTGGGTACATTGGGTTAACGTGTGGCTCAAACAGTAGCACCGTATCTTGTTTCACGTGAGGCATTTTTACCAGACACTGAATTTGCATAATGGTGTGCTTCTCTATGTTCACAGGTTCCTTCCTGGTTCTTACTACGTACTCGCTGAGCCTCTCTGCAGTCACCAAATTGATGAAGGTATGTACACTTTTCTTCTTTATGCTAGGGAAAGCCCTTCTGACAGTTCTGTACAAACAAGCATTAGTCACATCAAGGGATCCACTTTCGCTTCGTCTCATTATTTGTTCTATCACGTTATACCCGACGATAGGCCTGGGCAATTCTTGGTCCTTCAAAACAAGCACAGGAATGTTTAACTCTTTCTCATTGGTTACAGGGGATGCCAGCTTGAAAGTCAACTCCACCCATCCACTGTATGGCATGTTCGCTCCATTTGCTGCCACCAGGCGCAGACTGTCTGGCGCTTCAGTCGCCTCGGAAATATTTCTCAGTGTCACTTCAGGTGCATATTTGGCTTTCCACTCCTCATCTATAATGCATACTTGGGAGCCTGTATCCCATAACGCTTCAGTCTTTTTTCCCTGTAGATAACAGGTAACAAGGCACTGTTTTCCCACTAAGGACGTGATGGCAGAATGCTGGTTAACCTGACAAGGGGCAGTTAAAATACTATCCAGCGGCTGGGGCTCAACCTGCCTCTGATGGCCCATGCTACATTTCTCATTTTTCTGGGACCTCTCTGCCGCTCGGGTCACACCCTGTCCCTTGGAGGTAACCCGCTCCCGTTTAACAGAGCTCCACGCTGAGGCCTGGCACCTTTACTCTTACAGCCAGCTGAGAAATGCTCGCTGCTTCCACAGTGGTAACAATGGGTGCAAGGTTCTTCTGCGTTGCGCTGCTGGCAATGGAAACATTGTCTGGCTCGTGAGGGACGGGACTGGAGGAACTGATGGGGGTGCTGTCGTGGTGGCTCCATATACTGCTGTGGATAATACTGCGGTGCTGCAAAGCTTGACGGCTGAGTTACATAGTTGACGGACATGGGGGGCTGCTGAGGAGAAGGATACACATACGGCTGTCCATGGTGCGTCTCTATTATTGAATAATGCTGACGTGACTGGAGAGAATGTTCTGGTGGAACAGTGGACAACTGAACTGGGTTTGCAGGTCGGGGAGGTATTTTCTGTTCCCTCACCTGTTGTTGGCTTTGTGAGAACTGGTGTGGAGACATGTATGGGCTTCCCTGCCGTTGGTGTGTAGCCGTCTCAGGTTTCCAGGTCTGATGCTCTTGGACTTGGGTCCATCCTGATGTCTGTTGGGACACTGCTGATGCTGGGTCTTTGTCATAAACTGCAAAACACTGCTGAGGGACAGTTAAGGGCTGCTGGATGGACTCTTTAATCTGTATGATATCATCACTCAGGCTTTTCAGTTGTGACACTAAATCGAACTTTGACTGTTTGGACTGAAGCTTTTGTTCAGGGGCAGGCTCATTCAACTGTACAGCATGAACAGTACCATTTTTTTCATATTTTCGCTTATTTTGTCTTTCAGATTCATTGGAGCAAGCTACATTGAGTTTCTCCAGCAACACTTTGTCTGGAACAGCGGGATCTGAGAGGTATGGTTGAAGGTGGCTTTGGATGCGGTCGTTTTGTAATCCAGTCAAGACGGTGTGCAAGAACATATTCTGAACTAGGGCGGGATCATATTTCAACCCGGAGTCATCCTCCTGAGAAGCAAACAGAATTTTCTGTCTCAGATCAAGAGCTCGAATTAGGAAGCTTTGTGGGGTTTCTCTAGCGTGCTGAGCTTCTTTGGTGAGCTGCTTATATAATTCAGTCGCATTTTTCTCCTGATAATGAGAACGAAGTATCCGCCTTAGCGTCGGGAGTGTCAGCCCTGCCTTCCCCTCCAGATAGCTCCGCAGCTGAAGCCCTGGTGTGATAGCCCTGATGACAGAATCTACTATTTCCTGTTCTGCATAGCCCTTTTTAAGTCCACCTTCTATCTGCCGTGCCAGACTGGAGAATGAGAGACGGTCCTTCTGCCCTAGATCTCCTATTAGACCAGAAATGTTGAAGTCTTTCTGCCATGTCGCGTTCACTTGTCTCTGATATGTGGGTGAAGAATAAGCTGGGTTCTGGGCTGCATATGTCTGTCTGTCTGCTGTATTTTGTAATACTGTGGGGCTAATATACATGGTAGAAAACAATTCAGCTGTACTCTCTCCACTTTCTTGTATTGTTTTCTGGGCTGTGTTAACATCTCCAAGTTTAATTTCCTCCCTCTCTGTATCTTTTTCAGGAGCATTACTTGTGATTCCCGTGAGCTGGATCAGTTTGTCATTAATTGTTAACAGTTCAGCCATACCGCCATCTTCTAACTCCTCTAGCTCAGCTCTTAGTAAATGGTTATTAAGGAGGCTCAACAGGAATAAACGAGTCACATTTGTCTCATCTTCTCGTGTTAGGTGAAGAAAGACACTGAGTTTTGTCAGTTTTTCCCGTGATAGTGTGCATAATTTCTCAC
The DNA here is from genome assembly GCF_965113295.1 of Leuciscus leuciscus. NCBI lineage: Eukaryota > Metazoa > Chordata > Actinopteri > Cypriniformes > Leuciscidae > Leuciscus > Leuciscus leuciscus. Next base: position 33,851,217 of record NC_138725.1, on the reverse strand, counting down.
AAATTTCCTCTTGAAGATGTTTAAACTCCTCCATTTCTGCTGCTCATCTGGGTCACTAAGGGGACGATGTTGCAAAATGGGCTCTACCGGTCAGGGAGTCACTCCATCGAACATCTATCCCAGCGGGGCCTCCAAAATGTAGTACCCTCACCGCCTGATGAGGGGAGATATATTAATACAGGACACGGAGCTGCTGCTGCTTCACTTATCAGAGTCTGTATTGTTTTTTTTTATACAATGTAAAACAGTTCAATCACTCTTATGTCAATCAATGACAGCGCATCATTTCAAGAGTAGTAATCACAAAATATAGAACAGAACTACATATACATACAGTATTTTCCCTTTACTGCTGTGTCTACAGATTAAGCATTATGTACTATGAGATATTCACTGATAACATTTATGACATTTTCCATGTGAATAAATCCTAAAAATGTGTTCATGTTTGCCAGAATTATTCTTTCTGATACACTTTTTAGTCCAGACACTCATTTTCACAGTTATTTGGCACTTACAACTTACTCATTGTATTATTTCACCAAAACACATGTTATTTGTGGACTTTACTCTAATATTGCGTATTTTCTCTGAGACCGCATGGTCTCCATCACTAGCATGGAAATGTGTAACTAGCACGCGTGACGCAGCACACAGACGTGACTTGAAGCGAACTTTTACATGTCCGTAATAACAGTAAACTTAAACACTTTAAACAATGTAGTTAACATTTCTTAAACTCTTACATGTCAAAAAACATACTCTCATTGCTTTTATGTAATTCATACCTGATGAGGGGAGATATATGTATATATTAATACAGGACACGGAGCTGCTGCTGCTTCACTTATCAGAGTCTGTATTGTTTGAGCAGCGCGCGCGCGCCCCCTCCTCAAGCAGGCGAACACCTCCCAAAGGAAAAGCAATCAAATAATCGAACGATTGAGCAGGGAACATTAATCAACGAAATAAACACATTTAAGGAATAAATTCTCTTGTCATCCATATATCTTACATATAACATATTTACTACTATTTATCTACTTAATGATTTACAATTACGTATCTACTTTTGTAACCACCACACATGTTTTGAAAACATTTTCTATGCTACTAGTTTCAAGTATATATTTATTAATTGTTTAAATACTTTTTGTTTCACAAGCAAAATAACTTTTTAGCTTCACACAACCAAGCATCAGAATACTGAATTGCCTTAATGTTTTAATCAAATACATTAATATTATTATTGCTATGCATGTACACACACAGACACATACACATACACAATAACTGATGGTGTGTGACGCACATGGACTTAGTTTCACATTTGAGGAGCAGGGAGGACTGTATCATCAAATAAAACCTTCAAAATCCACATTTAGATGGAGTTTGTATTAAAACTACTACACTCTTAAAAATATTCTGTGGCTTAGTAAATATTACAGAAATATTTAACTTTATTAACTTAATAAAATCTCAGAAAATCTTGATTGTTTGAATCAAACCACCAAATATAATTAAATAATAAATATTAATAATATAATTATATAAAATAATTATAATTATATTAAAATTAATAATATAATTAAATTACCAAAATAATTGAGTAAAAATTCAATAAAAGCCAATGACATGTATGTATTTGTGGTTGTATGGAATACTATTTTATAAAGGTTTAGAGGAAATAAAAAAAAAAAGTTAAATTACTCATAAATAAAAAGTTAATTTATAAATATTGTTATTTTTAATGTTTAATGTTAACTTATTTCTACTCAGTTTTATTTATTAATGTACCAGATGCAGTTACTCAGATTTACTACATTTTTTAGAGTGTATCCTCCATCTGCTTGCATCTGTAGATTTCTTCTAAATTCACCAATTTAGATTTCTACATTTCAGGGGGAAAGACTCTTGATGTAATTAAGTCATTAACTGGGGACGTTCTGTATGCAAATTAGGCGTCAACTAGTTAAAATGCGCACATTTGCATCTAATTGACAGGGCAATGCAGGTAAATAGGATAAACAAAATAACTAAAGCATATCACCTGGTGGTGATATATGCTTATTTTATTACTAACTTATTTTATTACATGGCTTGGTTGAATTCCAATGTAGAATGTGGTCTGTTATTTCCAGAGGTGGACAGTAACAAAGTACATTTACTTGAGTACTGTACTTAAGTACACTTTTTGAGTATCTGTACTTTACTTGAGTATTATTTTTTCTGGAAACTTTTTACTTTAACTTCACTACATTTGAAAGACAAATATCGTACTTTTTACTCCACTACAATTCTGTCAAGGTCCTTGAGTAGAAAGTAACATCAGTCAGTGGATGATTTTGGTTGCAGGGGTTGCATTTTGGTTGGAAATGAAAGTCGGGTTTACGTCAGAACCCTGCATCTGATTGACATCAGAACCCGACGTCAGATTGACGTTGGATATTGATTGAAAATAAAAGTAGGGTTGACGTCAGAACCCGACTGATGTTGGTTTCTGACGTCAACCCGATTTTCATTTTCAACCACAATACAACGTATGTCCAATGTTGGAGATCAACGTCAATCTGACATTGGATTCTGACATAAACCTGATTTTCATTTTCAATGTTGGGTTTGGTTTTCTAAATGCGAATTTTGTCACTTTTTTGCACACTAGCTTATAGATAACAGTAAGACTAACATATTCATACTAAAAGCCAAAAAACTTTAAATAGGGCAATATTTGAGGGAACAGCCATTTGGGTGTCCGAAACCATTGTGGACGTTATTGAGTGACTTATTCAATCTCACATTCAATCCCACTACTGGAACTGTGTTCTAGAAATAAATGTGATATTGATATGAGGGTAGGTATGCAGGCATAGATTCAGAGGCATACGGTACTTTAAGTATTACATACAACAATGCAACAATAATAAAACAGTGCATTGACATTTACTTTTTACTTTTGATACTTAAGTATTTTTAAAAACGAGTACCTCTGTACTTTTACTTAAGTAAAAATAGGTCTTTACAACTTTTACTTGTAATGGAGTAATATTTGACCAGTAGTATCTGTACTTTCACTCAAGTAAGGAAGTTGTGTACTTCGTCCATCTCTGGTTATTTCTTGATAACAGACCGCTGTGCGGAGTATAACAGACCGTTGCCATGAAAAACAGAGCATTGCTATGGACTCTAACCGTAGAGGTGGAGCGTACTATTTTCTTTAGCGGAAGCAATACGTGGATTTCTCGGCGATGTCATCATATGGAAGCAGATTAGTCTCAAATATAATTCACGCAAAAAACATGATTCACAAATGCGTAGACAATTTCACATGCATGAAACCTAATTCACGTGCACAAAAAAAAAATCCATGTGCGTGAAAAAAAAAAATAAATACACAAAAAGCAATTCACATGCGCAAAATAAAATTATATACTCATAAAATACATTTCACAAATGCAAAACACAATTCGTAGTTATACAACTGTGCACAAAAACCTTTGAATGTTTAACCCTCTATGGTACGGTGTTGCCTCCAGGCAACATAGTCTACTTTAGCTTTTTTTTATAAAAACAAAATAAAATGTAATTGTTCAATGCTCTCTAAGGGGAGGGGAACTCAAATACTAACCAAAGAAAATGCAAAAGAGTGGTCACATGACCCACAGGGGTACATTTAGTTCCCTCTTTCAACACATGTGCACATGTCACATGGCTCCATATTTTCTCCACTGAAAAGGGCATTTTTCACTAATTTCTGGCCAAATAATCATTCATTCATTCATTCATTCATTCATTCATTCATTCATTCATTCATTCATTCATTTTCAAAAAACTTTACATTATATATCATCAAATTTATCATAGGAAATTACATAAAACTGCTTGTTGCCTCGAGGCAACATTGTACCATAATGGAATCACATAAGGCCATGCCAGGCATACTACGTATGAATACAATTATATTTTATTTGTAAGGAAAAGAGTTTGAATTATCTAAATGTATCTTTATTTTTGCAAACTGAAAACTTGGCATGGTTTGACGGGACATTTGGCCACTATAGTGGGTAATCGGACAAATAGTGGGTTTGTGGGAAAGGGGCGTGGCTTGGGAGTGGTCAGCAGGGGTCGATGGGGTATTTGGCCTCTATAGTGGGTAATCGGACAAATAGTGGGTTTGTGGGACAGGGGCGTGGCTTGGGACTGGTCAGGGGGGTCAACGGGACATGTGCCTACTATAGTGGGCAATCGGACAAATGGGTTAGTGGGACAGGGGCATGGCTTGGAGCCGGTCAGGGTGAACAGGACATTTGGCCACTATAGTGGGCAATTGGACAAATAGCGGGTCGATGGGACGGGGGCATGGCTTGGGACAAGTCAGGGAGGGTCAACGGGACATTTGGCCACTACAGTGGGCAATCGGACAAATAGTGGGTTAGTGGGACGGGGGCGTGGCTTGAGACAAGTCAGGGAGGGTCAACGGGACATTTGGCCACTACAGTGGGCAATCGGACAAATAGTGGGTTAGTGGGACGGGGGCGTGGCTTGAGACTGGCGGTGGGGTCAACAGGACATTTGTCTACTGTAGTGGGCAATCGGACAAATAGAGGGTTAGTGGGACTTGTAGGGGTCTCGTATTTCGGGGGGTTCCCGACGGGCCCCTGGAGGACCCCACACGGGTCATTAGGTCGGCCGGGGAGGTCTTCCAAATGTTTGATCTTGCTGTTGTTGAGGCCTGGCCTTCATATTAGGATAATGTTATAGTGATTGTAAATGTTTTACCTTGACACAGCATGTTTTGATGTTTTTTAATGTTTTGATATGATAACTTGATGATATAATGGTTTGTAGTACTTGCGTTCCACGATGGTACAATGTTGCCTGAGAGCAACAGCTGGATAATAAATGTTACTTTTTATTAAATATGAAATGTGTAATTCAATAAAAACTTGATAAATCTGTTTGTTCAAGTGTTTAGTTAAATAAATTGATGTTTTCAATAAATATATAATTTTTTTTCTTCATGAAAATGTCAAATGTTTAAATTTGTCCATTGTGGTACAATGTTGCCTTGAGGCAACAAACTTATAATTAATAAATAAATAAAAAAATTATGATAATGTTTATTGATATTGCTATAGTGTCAAATTTTAAGCAGGAAAAACATAACAAATATTTTTTTTCTCACTGATATCATAATGCGTACCATAGAGGGTTAAAATGTACGAGTGTATTCTTGCATTTGAATGTGCAAATCGTCATTCACTTACGAATCGCCTTAGATATGTGTGTGTGTGTGTGTTTTTGAGACTTTGCTGGCAGCATAACACTCGTAACACAGAGCAGTCGTACTCTTTAGCCAATCAGATTTAAGCTTATCAATCGACCAATCAGTATCACGTGAGGGCGGGCCTACCTACATGTTACGTCATCAGCTTTCGACCAGTTCATGGCTGAGCAGAGGTAAGTGCAGTTAATCGTTCATTTCTGTGTTAACTGAAGTTAAAGAAGTTTGAGATCAGTTGAAGCAATAGTTTATGAACTATTAACTGATGTAAGCAAGTGTTGTTGTAATCAGATGTCCCATATCGTGTCAAAAATGAAGAAGAATGATGCTTGTTCTGTTGTATTTTAGCTGAAGGTACAGACAGCTCTCACAGCTACAATCACGCTAATGATTGCAAAACAATCATCTGTGGTCAATACCCATCGAGATTGTTCTTTAAATAGTGAATAGACCTATTTTAATGAGCAACCAGTGTTTTTTGCCATTTGTGTATGATGTTAAATTATTATTAACACTTGTTTCCCTGCATTTTATCAGGATTACTCACCTTTGGTGTGACATCTGGATAGCAGTCACGAACATCTTAATTCATGTTGTTTCTTAATTCTCTTTTATACTTTTTTATTTATTTTTTATTTATGTCTTAATTGGTAACACTTTATTAAAACGTTTCATTAGTTAACATGAACTAATAATGAACTGCACGTGAACAGCCTTTATTATTTTTTGTTAATGTTAACATTTACTAATACTTCATTAAAATCTTGTTAACATTAGTAAATGCACTGTAAACTAACAATGAACAGCTGTATTTTTAACTAATGTTAATAAAGATTAACAAACACAGCAACAAATGTATTGCTCATGGTTAATACATGAACTAATGTTAAATTGTACCTTATTGTAGAGTGTTAGCAATATATTCAACATGCATTTCCTTATGTTTTGTGCTGTATTGTCATTGCAAGGTTTTTAAATAAGGTTTTTTATTGTCATCTTAAGGTCTCAGGACAATATTGTGAAGCATTAATTTTACTTTGCCTAGTAAAATAGGCAAATCTGATTTTATGCTGATGAGACAAAGGTACTTATCATAGGGAGGCAATTAAGATTATGCGACTAAGATTACTCAGTAAACTCTATTCAAATACCATCACTTAATTTCCCACGTCCTCTGTCTGCACCTCTTGTACTATAGGGTTTTAGTACTTTAAATATCAGGACAAAATCTTATATGTCCTAACAGAGAGGTCTACTGATGACCGGACTGAACACAATTCATTTTTTTACTTTTCACTTGATGTATTGCACTTATATTTATATACTCTAAAAGCAAAGTACACTCTGACTGGATCTCACAACTCCTGAAGAGACGTATATTTCTCTGTACTGAATAATATTGTGCTTCACAGTTTAGACTGTCAGTTCATGATCTTCATATGTAACAGGAACATTAATCATGATCAAGTCATTTTATATATTTTATTCCCAAAGGATTCAGAAACTTCAAATTGAACTATGTCTGAATCTTTTAATTCTTACAAGAACATTTAATAATGCATGCATAGCAAGGCTTTATTCCTAAAGCGTGTACATATAGTCCGCAGGAGACAAATTAATACAGTAACAATGCATCACTTTCAACCACTTGTTGAAACAACTGTCAAAATGGATGGCTTGCAACATGACTGTTTTCAATGAATTACAGTAGAAATGGTAAGATCACAGTACTGGTTGTCTGCAACTTCATACATCATCTGTCTTGGAAATCTGAAACAATAAAACTACATAATATATGCAGATCGAAACATGTCTCCTATATATGCACGTCATTACATACATTATCATAGGTTGAATGTGTGGTGGACAGGACATGAAAATCCATCAATACTAAAAATAAATGTTTATATTCACATGTGGACTAAACAGCAGTTAATAAACTATTGCTTCAAATGATCTCTAACTTCTAAACACAGAAATGAACGATTAACTGCACTTACCTCTGCTAAGCCATGAACTGGTCGAAAGCTGATGACGTACATAGACTGTAAAAAATATGGACAAAGCGTCTGTGACGTCACCCATAGACTTCTGAAGAACGGTTTTGAGGCCGTTTATGGGGGGTATGGGCGGCGCCATATTTCAATACAAATGTTCAGAAAGGATAACTTACAGGTATGATGTGTTGTGACAGATCATGGCCGAGACGTCAAATTTCAGGAATTCCACTCGGCGCAGCCTATGCTCGTTGTCAGCTGTCAATCAAGCTGTCAATCGCGCCCTTATTTGTCATACATTTTATATCTAAATACGATCTAAACTAACGAGTTAGAAAAAAATTCACCCCCCTCACAGTTGTCAGGCATTCGGAACCTATCGAAAAATACAATAAAAGTCCATGGGACCAACCTGTAAAAACATGAATTTATGCTGTGAAAACGGACATTTTAACATGGGGGTGTATGGACATTTGCTCCCTTTTGGGACCTTCCCCTAGCGGATTTTCGATGTATTGCAGTTTTTCGCACTTCCGGGTAGGCTTCATTTTTCAGATTAGAATGTTGCCGCTTGATGACGTAACATGTAGGTAGGCCCGCCCTCACGTGATACTGATTGGTCGATTGATAAGCTTAAATCTGATTGGCTAAAGAGTACGACTGCTCTGTGTTACGAGTGTTATGCTGCCAGCAAAGTCTCAAAAACTCACACACACATATCTAAGGCGATTCGTACGTGAATGACGATTTGCACATTCAAATGCAAGGATACACTCGTACATTTTAAACATTCAAAGGTTTTTGTGCACAGTTGTATATCTACGAATTGTGTTTTGCATTTGTGAAATGTATTTTATGAGTATATAATTTTATTTTGCGCATGTGAATTGCTTTTTGTGAATATATTTTTTTTCACGCACGTGGATTTTTTTTTTGTGTTCACGTGAATTAGGTTTCATGCATGTGAAATTGTCTACGCATTTGTGAATCATGTTTTTTGCGTGAATTATATTTGAGACTAATCTGCTTCCATACATCACTGCTTGCGCACGCAACCAGGAGGCAGAAAGACCCGCGGTCTTGTACTGGAGTAGGGTTTAGGCTAGTAGCATGGTGGTGTTGTCGCTAAGTCAAAATGCTAAGGAGTTGTTGCGTAATTTATTTACATGCATGCCTATCTGTTGTGTTTTATCTGCTCATTTAAATTATACATGTTGCAAGTAATTCCAAATCTAGGCAAATGGAAGAGTGGGACAGAAGGAGAAAGTTGTATGTTACTATATTCTTTCTATTCATAATTTGACGAGCTGCACATGACCAAAAAGCACGTAGTTGTATGCATCAAGGGATTTGTACGCTCTAATCATTTCTCTTGTATACACACTTGCTTGAATAAGAGAATTATGGCAGCCATACAATTGCTGGCCACTTCTTGTCATCCACAATCCAAAGATCGTCATGTATTGCGTAGGGATCCGGCAAGATCTCACCATTGCTGAGAGTAAGTTTTATGTATTCTTTTTGCGGCGTAGTTTTTCACCCATATTTAACAGCGCTTCGTCAGAAGTACAAATACAACATCCGTTTTTTGAATCCTATCCAGTGTTTGAAAGGAAAGGAGTAAACACGGTCACTAGTAGGTTGTGACGGCTGTCAATCAAAATGTGGAGCGGTGTATTCGTTCCATGTGTTTCCTGTCAGAAAACAAATAGATAATTCGGTAAATTTAAATTTAATAGAATTTATCAACTTGTTGCCTGCTGTGGTTGTTTTAATTCACATCCTTTCTAAAAAATATGAACGTTTATTCTTAATATATGACTGTCAATGATCTAATTTCATGTTTTATATTTTATTTGTTCATTGTTTATTTTGTTGGGTTTTAGTTGGAGTTGGTCAGAACTGCATAATAATAATAATAATAATAATAATAATAAATTATATATATATGCGCATGATGCCTGCTGCCTTTGGGCTCAGTGATGTTGAATTTAAATGACATGTAAAATAAAGACATGTTATGTTACATAGTGATGTAATGGTGTTTTCTTGAAGGAAAGGAACTAAAGAACAAAGAATTTTTATCAGCTGAAAGGCAGAATACAAATGTTTTTATTAAATTAGATAGGCTAAACATTATATAACAGTTTCAGGTTATGTTTTGGTTTTGGTAACATGTCCCACATTGTCCCACAAACTTATAATCGTCCCACATTTGGTTTGTTTGATGGTGGTCACCCTGATTACATTACTAACTTAGTCTAACATGATAATTCATACATACATCACGGTATGTTCGGATTTTGATTCGTAAACAGTTGGACGTTTTACGTAATGTTATATTAATATGAAACACAAACAAACAGATCCAACTCTGAAATTGCAGTTTATTATTGAGACATCAAGAAATTACAAACAATGCGAAATCTACGTTAATTACAATGTTCTTTTACAGAACTCGGCATAACAGCTAGCGGTTTTCTGCCTCCTGGATGCGCGCGCATCCGGTATTGTTTGTATACAAGAAACCCGTGTATACAATCGGGTTTTAATCGGGAGAGAGAGAGAGAGGGAGAGCTTCAGAACTCCTGACCTGATATTTAGATATACTATTCTTCAATAAATATATTTGTTTGACAGGGAAGCTGTACACAAACAGGAATAAATATTATAAAAAAATAAAATAAAAAAAAAGCACCCCAGAAAAAAGGGCAGGTGCTCAAGCCCCCTTTGATGTCTATGTGTGCACGTGCCTGTGCAGGACCACAGTTCCGGCAAGACTTTTAACTCTGCGGACTGCAAAGGCTTGAGCGGGGCATTCTGAAGTGCTCTGAACACCAGAGACAAATCTCAAGAGGGTATGGAGGGAGGGCAAGAAGGGATTTTGTGCTTGTGCTGAATAGATGGTGTTTATTACCTCCTGGGGTAGGTCACCTAGAACCTCCACCTCTGGTCTGTTGCGGTACAAAGCTCTTGCAGAACATCTGGGTCATGACCACCCTCGTGCAGGTCCTTGAACGCTTTGGCATTTTTAGTCATGGTGAGCAATGAAACCAGGTGTATTTCTAATAGCACAAGGGTTTTCAAACTGGGGTTCTACATGAAAATGTAAGCATCTATATTGAGAAAGGGTGTCGTTTGCATGACCAGTAACGATGACACAAAACTCAAACCCTGGAAAGACGGTGTAAAGAAGGCTTTACTCCGCACTGCATCTGAAACACACAGACACACATGAATCAGTCAAACGTCAGATCATTCAACAACCATGTTATGCATGTTCACATCATCTCACCGATACTCTGAGACTCCAGCACGGCTGATTTCACCTCTGCATCGTCGTCCTTGTACACAGAGGGGATTTTCAGCCATCTATCCAACATCCAACACGTCCACCTGCAACAGACACGCAAACGCTCAGCACTAGGCCTGTTGAGATTACTACCATCTTCTATATTTGCACCTTAAATTCTAATCACATATTGCAATTAAAATGAGGCAAGGTTTGTTGGTTTGTTTGTGCGCATTAGGAAGCCAGGAATCATCAAGAAAGGAGATTCCGAGTTCTCTTACGAGAGGTCTCTCGTACTTGCGTAAGATATCTTACGCTAGGGGAAAACCTCTTTTCCTCGAGATATTGAAGCCAAAAATTATCCTTAATTTTGCAATAATGTAAAACGCATTGCAGCAGCATGCAGACATGGGCGAGACAGCTCGCGCGCCCATTGGCTGCTCTGCGGCAACTGCACCAGCCTATCGATAGAGGCTCCTCATGACGTCAGAACCATGAACCATTACGTCATGTCCCGCCGAAATCGGGTGGGGCCAGGGCTATAAATACGGCCCAGAGAGGCTGGTTTGGTCAGTTTTTTTCATCTCTTCAGCGGGCCTTCGCATCGCTGGATCCTGAGAGGAAGCCGCGCCGTCTGAGTCAAGCACCCAGCGGGATTAGTGCATCTGAAGCTGCTGGTCGACATCTCGCCGCCTTCAGTCGCCGTTTCTGCTGACGCTTTCCGGCGTACATATCCTTTTCTCTTCTACTGTGTTTTGTGTATGTGTGTGTGTTCGCCGCCGCGACACACACTCTCATTGCACTAAAAGAGTCCGGTGCGCCCGCTTGCCTTGCCTGCTTGGAGGATGATACCTGCTCTCCCTCTGTTCGAGCTGCGCAAACCGCGCCGTTCACAGGGGATGTCAGGAGCGGACGGTCACGGGGCTAGCTTTCTCTCTCCCTCTGTTCGAGCCGCGCAAAATGCGCCGTTCACAGGGGAGGCTGGAAGCGGACGGTCGGGGTTAGTTTTTCTTTACGTACAAGAAAGCTACCCTGCCTCAGCGCCCCATTCACGCGTCAATCATCTCACACATTTCTCAGTTCCCTGATCAGGCGACTGGAAATATAAATATTGCAGCGCCGGCAAGCAAACGCCGAAGAAAACATGTTGACGCTATTATATGCTCGTGCATCTGAAAGCCTTTGTGTTCCCCCCTGTGGCTCAGTGGCGGAATCTTTGGTTTTTCACACGAGAGACCGGAGTTCGAATCTCGGTCTAACGGCAGATTAATTATGCCTCCAATGCTTCGCTCTGTCAGTTCCCTGAAAGGCGATTTCAGATGTGCATTTTGCAGCCAACGAGCGCGTTGTACAACCCGCTCGCCTGCACCCAAACACCGTTTCTATGGTTCCCGTGCGTCACTGGCGAAAGGAGAAAAGAGTGTTAATGTCCCGCTGCGGCCGGGCCGAATTCTATTTCTCATTCCCCTCTGAAGTTCGGGCGACTGGAAATGTCATACTGCAGTGAGCGAGCCTGTTGTAATGCACGCACCAGCATGTTGACGCTCTCTGTTTCTATGGCAACTTCTCGCTCGTTCAGTTCCAGTAAATGCGACTGTTCCAGTGTATTCTGCAGTAAACAAGTCGGCGACACAGCCCGCTTGCCTGCTCACAAACGCCGCTTTACGGCTACCCAGATAAATCCCCTAGAGTGTATTTTCTGGTGTTCCGGCCACGGCCGATGGTGTTATGAGTGTAGACAAAATGCCCACTGCCTGCCCAGTGCTTCTCTGATAATATTCGCGCTATATAAAATCCTTTGTGTCTTCCCCTGTGGCCCAGTGGCAGATTCTCAGATTTTCACGCGAGAGACCCGTGTTCGATCCCCGGGTCTACCGGCAAAAAAAAAAAAAATATAACAAAAAAATTTGCCGTCAATGCTCGCTCTGTCAGTTCCCTGAAAAGGCGACTGCAGATGTGTATTTTTGCAGCCAACGAGCGCGTTGTACAACCCGCTCGCCTGCACCCAAGCACCGTTTCTATGGTTTCCTTGCGTCACTACCTCCATTCTCACACATTTCTCTGGAAAATGTCAATATTGCAGTGGACGAGTCTATTGTAATACACGCACACCTGCAAACAAACGCCAGCGTGTTGACGCTCTCTGTTTCTATGGCAACTTCTCGCTCGTTCAGTTCCAGTAAATGCGACTGTTCCAGTGTATTCTACAGTAAACAAGTCGGCGACACAGCCCGCTTGCCTGCACACAAACGCCGCTTTACGGCTACCCAGATAAATCCCATAGAATGTATTTTCTGGTGTTCCGACCACGGCCGATGGTGTTATGATTGTAGACAAAATGCCCAGTGCTCATTCCTACACAGAAACACAGCCCGTCACACAGGGCTCGCGCACATGAAATCGACCCAGATCGATTGCGCATTAAATGTGGTAAATGTGCCCACTGCACTCAAAAAACTCAACTAGCCACTTGCTTGATTTGCTAAATAAAAATATGTCTGATTAATAAGAATATAACGAGTTTACTTGTGTTAAATGATTCATTCTTGTTAGTTGGAACTAAATTAAGAAATAATTGAATGAATTAGATCTGCACTTGTTGATTCAATGAGATTGAGGCGCTTCATATCAACAATTCTCTCTGGTGAGTCACACTGCGCATGCTCAGTACTGCGGCGGGAAGTTCGGGGACACGCGGCCGGGCTCAAATGTACTGTGGAGAAGGCTGAAATTCCTGACGTTTTGTGAGCGGTCTAATCGTTCTGCATCCTTGATATTGAGGGTAAGTACCTGATATATGTACCTATTTGTAATTATTACTGTGGGATAAAACTAAGTTATTAGACAGTGTTGCGATGTTTCTAAGCAGGCTTATTTTCCCAGACTTGAAGCACATGTGTTGGGTTCAATTCTGTGTCTTTGTCGATACGAGTTTCACCTTAACGTTAAAGGGGAATATGGCAACTCTAGCAATTTTTTTCGCTGATTTTCAGCAAATATAACTCTACCCCAACAATGGGAGGGTAAAACAGGAGATAAATTGAATGCAGACGTCAGAGTCGAAAACATCATACACCCGTTTTTTTCCCGGTTTTTTTCTGTTTGTAAGTTAATGCAACGTTAGCTAACGTTAACGTTAGCGTAATGTGCCATTTTTATGTTGGCCTGGCCTTCATGTATGTATATCAGCAAAATATTAATTTAAACGTTCTGTATCTAGCCATTTCTGTCTTTTCAAACATGTTACTTAATGCTACCCAGCTTATTGATTACAGTGTGCAAAACTTGTCAAGTAAAATCTATGATGCAGTCGACCATATTTGAAGTGTCCTAATAAATGGCAGTTAAAGTTATGATTGAATAGGTATACATGTTTTATTTATGGAATATACTTATTAATATAAGTAAAACTTTATATTTAGTAACAGCAGCCAGTAGTGGTATTTTCTTTGGCCCATTTTTTGAAGTCAGTCTTATACACTTTTTTTCTTTACTTTTTTACAGCGAAAATGATTATTTTCTTCATACAAAAGATGAAATACATCACAATATAAAGCTGTCCCCATGCTCTTCTGGTGTGAACCTCACCTTTATTACATGTAAGTAGTTTTTCTTAACACTCACACATATAATGTATAACTAACTATCCTTGATTACTGACCTTTCCTTTTCTTTCTCTTTCAGTGACGTGTATGTGGCAGTGCAGGCAGTGTGTTACAAAGGAGAGTTGTAGGTACAAATTGCTTAAGCATTATAAACTACACCATTGTTTTGGAAACAACAATCATTATGTTTGTGTATATTTAAATTGTGTATATTTAATAGTCATTCTCAATGCATTTTCTTCCCAAAGAGTACTCTTAAGCTGTGCCGCCACTGAAGTTTGAGTTAATCTTGTCCCCACCCCACAGAATGACACTATACACACCCGAAGAGCCTGTGTCATCAAGTCTCTGTGCACCTACTTGAATGAAGAGCCTGAAAAACTAGTGAAGGCATATTTGGTGAGTTGATAAGAAAATACAGTTTTAAAAGCCCATTGAATCTGTACTTGGGCCGTGTTTTCCCCTATTTGCTACAACAAACATGTGACTTGAGAGAACACATAACTTTGTCAAATAACTGAGCTGGACAAATTGTTTATTTATAGGAAACTGATGGTACACAGTTCTTATGTGAATTGGTTGATGCACGAAAACAAATATTTTTTTATTCAAATCGGTTGAGCTCTCAAGGGGCCAAATTTGCATTTAAAAAAATGGCATCAGAAACTGTACATGTATGCTTTTGTTTTATTGCAGTGCATTATATTCCAAAGTGGTTCTAATGTTTTAGCCACCTAATTTATTTTAAATATGGTGGCCAAATAAATTATTACAATCTTATAATATAATGCACCACATTATACTCCAGCACCCACTGTGACCTCAATAATAAACAGTAGAATTATCACCTTTCTGACAGTTTCGTCTTAAAAACTGAATAATTCTAAACTTGTAAATGTAGGATTCACAGCAGAGCTCCTGTATTGGATTGAAGTTTACTTTACAGGTTTACCTAATAAAGTGGCCAGTGAGTGTTTAAGTGCATTTCTTGTAATAAATATTTGAGCTAATTTTTGCTTGTGCTCTTATCCCACAGGATTCAGAATTTGAGTCCCAAAGTACCATGGAGCAAACTGTGATAGGAGTGTATGTCATACTGAAGGAGGGAGCGCTGCCTAACGATGACCCAGCAGACATTGGTGTCCTTGAAGGTGTGGAAGTGCTCAGTGACTTGAATAGTCAGGCTTGTGCTCTGTTATTTGGACTGATATACTGTTTGAACCTGAGCTACCCACCAGAGCTCAAATGCACTTTTGAAGTCTTGCAGAAGATCTTTCTAAATCTAAATGGAAAGATGTTGTCATCCAAGGCACAGTTCCTCAAAAACAAGCTTTTGGAGTAAGTGAGCTTGAAAAAGATGGACTGAGACTACAACAGTGTTTTACCAAAGGGACAACTGACTGGAGCAGTTGTTACACACTTGCTATAAATTCATGTTTGTTCAAATTTTTACTTTTTTTGTGTGTGTCAAGGCCAAGGTTTACACTTACAAATTCCCAAAATGGGTATTATTAAAATGGCTTAATTTTTAAGATGTGAAGGAACATAAGCTACACTGGTAATTTAGAATTATCAAAATAATTTTCATGTGATTTCATCACAGCAAGCTGCTGTAAGGTTTTTATTTATTTAAGGTATGTATTTATTTATTTTTATGTTTTATATATACACCAGTATTTCATCAGACAATCTTTTTTTATTATTATTTTACAGCTCAAATTGTTACTCACAATTGTTTGTTAAATTCATGTTTATTTTCAAATGTAACATTTTTCTGTATCAGGCCATGGTTTACCTTACAAATTCCCAAAAAGGAAAGTGTTAAAATTGCTTAATTTTTAGAAGTGTTAAGAAAAAAGGGGCGTTAAAGTCCTGCAAGCGTTGCTTGGGGATCAGTTTTCTCAAGAGCCAAGATTTTGTTAGCTAAATGTTTCTTATATATCATGTTACAAACACTCAGATGAATGGGATACTTAAAGTGAAGAAAGCAGTTCAGACTTAACTGGTGCATGTTAAAGCCCAATTGAAAAAAATAAAAATTTTAATTGTTTGCATGTTTTCTGTGTTTTTTTTGTACACTCAAAGTAATTCACTAAATTAACTAAGAATGAACATGTAACTCAAAAAAGATTAAAATGAGTTTAATGGAAATGTTAATATCATGTTTAACCAACACATCTATTTTGTGTTCAAATAATATGATAAAGGTTGGTTGACTTAACTTGGTTTGTTTAGATGGAATATAGGTGGCATGATAAAATCATGTTCATCCAATGAATTTTTTTTTTGAGTGTGCCCAGTGCCCACAAACACTACGTTCTGCATGTCTCAAGGTTTCTGTAAAACGAAACCAACATGCATTCGCTCTGCTCAGGCAGACAATGCTCTCAGTGTTGTAAATGTGCCCGCTATCCCACGCCCACATTCACACATAGACATAACAGGTCTTACGGGACTCGCCCAGCCCTCCCCCTCTCGATTGACCACCGCAGAGGAGTCGAGCGCGGGCAATCTGCCCGCTGTTATCAGCGCGCCCCCTGCCTCAAATGTCATAAGCTTATGTTGCAGCACACTGAAGCCCCTCTGTCGCTGAGCGACCAGAGCGCGCTTCGCATTCAACCCCTAGCCATTCGTGCAAACGCATGGGCAAGGCTACCCGGGGTTTCGAAGTGGGTGCTAGACATTATAGAAAGAGGCTATTCGCTACAGTTCGGTCGACGCCCGCAACGCAAAGCGGCGCGAATCGATACTACGGTGAAAAAGGAAGTAGCACACCTACTTCGGGCCGAAATAGCGAAGTTACTGAGCAAAGGGGCTATAGAACCCCTATCACAAGCTCAGAGCGAAGGGGGCATGTACAGCAGATATCTTCTGGTACAAAAAAAAAAAAAAAAAAGACGGGGGTCTCAGACCCATTTTTAGATTTAAGACGACTAAACAAAGCACTTCTGAAACGACGGTTCAGAATGCTCACGACCAGGAAAATCCTCTCGCAAATTTGCCAAGGGGACTGGTTCATGTCAATAGATCTGAAAGACGCTTATTTTCAAATACAAATAGCGTCACGTCACAGGCGATTTTTGAGATTCGCCTTCGAGGGCCAGGCATATCAGTTCACAGTCCTACCATTCGGCCTATTCCTGGCACCTCGCGTATTCACGATGTACATGGATGCAGCGCTCGCACCCCTCAGGCTCCGAGGCATACGAGTGCTGAATTATTTGGACGATTGGCTGGTTCTAGCTCGATCACAGTCGGAGCTCATAGAACACAGGACCATATTACTCGATCACCTCGAGAATTTAGGTCTCACAGTCAATTGGGCAAAGAGTTCACTGTCTCCCAGTCAGAAAATATATTTTCTGGGCACAGATCTGGACTCGCTGTCTATGACAGCACAGCTGTCGCCGCAGCGCAGACTAAGTATTCAGCGCATGACAGAGATTTTTCACCACGGCACTTTAGTCCCGCTCAAAAAGATTCAAAGGATGCTGGGTCTCATGGCTTCAGCATCCTCAGTGCTTCAGCTGGGTCTGCTTCGCATGCGCCCGCTGCAGTATTGGTTGAAAGCGCACGCTGCGCAGAGCTTGGACCTCCGGTCTCGCGCGCCTCAAGGTCGATCAGAAATGCGTCGCAGCTCTGAAACCTTGGACAGTGACCGACTGGTACCGGTCAGGTGTAAGCCTGGGGACTTCCTCGAGTGGGAAGTTGGTGTCTACGGTCGCCTCAACCTCGGGATGGGGAGCGCTGCTCGAGGGCAGACCGTTATTCGGCCAGTGGTCGGAACGGGAAAAGCTTCTGCATATAAACTGCCTGGAAATGATGGCAGTCGACAACGCGCTGAGGCGCTTTTTTGTCCCCAGATAAAAAGACACCACGTCTTGGTCCGTTCGGACAACATGTCAGTGGTGGCTTATATAAATCACCAAGGAGGTATCAGATCCAGAATCCTTCACAGGCTGACGGAACGCCTCCTGGTCTGGGCTCAGCACAACCTGCGCTCGCTCAGGGCAGCGCATGTGCCTGGCCATCTGAATGTGGGACCAGACAGACTGTCCAGAAACAATCTGCCGACAGGAGAATGGTCTTTTCATCCACAGACAGTCAAAATGCTATGAAGGACATTTGGCAGAGCGGAAATAGACCTATTTGCGTCTCAAGAGAACGCTCATTGTCAGGAATTCTTCTCCAAGAGCAGGGATGCGCTGGCTCACGCTGGCCCCGCTCTATGCGTTTCCCCCTGTCACGCTCCTACCCCAGGTGTTAGAGCGAATCAGGGAGAGCAGATGCCCAGTGCTACTCGTCGCCCCATTTTGGACAAACCAAGTCTGGTTTCCAGTCCTGATGCAGCTGACGAGTCCCGCCCCGTGGCCGATACCGGTGAGGAGGGTTCTCCTCTCGCAGGCGAACGGCTCGATCTGGCATCCTCGCCCGGAGCTTTGGTCCCTACACGTGTGGGCCATCAACGGGTACCCGTTAACCTCCCAGCGGGAGTGTTAAACACGATCACGCAGGCTAGAGCTCCATCTACGAGGCGGCTCTATTCCTCAAAATGGTCTGTGTTCACTAGCTGGTGTACAGCGAGTGGCACTTCACCCTCACGCTGTGGGGTGCCGGAGGTTCTCTCCTTTTTACAAGAGCTTCTGGATAAGGGCAGAACCCCATCCACGCTCAAAGTTTATGTGGCGGCCATAGCAGCGTTGCTGAACCGCCGCTTGGCCAGTCATTAGGAAGGAACGATCTGGTCATTCGCTTCCTTAGAGGAGCTAAGAGGCTGAACCCTCCCAGACCACCCTCAGTTCCCGTTTGGGACCTTTCCACGGTTCTGGAAGCCATGAAAGGTGCCCCATTCGAGCCAATACAGTCAATAGACCTGAAACCCTTGTCTTTCAAAACAGTGTTTCTTCTGGCTCTCGCTTCAGTGAAGCGCATAGGGGATTTGCAAGCGCTCTCAGTGAGCACGACGTGTATGGAGTTTGGGCCGAATGACTCGAGAGTCATACTCAAACCAAAGCACGGATATGTTCCTAAATCCCTCAACACACCGTTTAGGGCACAGGTTATCTCCCTGTCGGCCCTGCCGGTATCTGAGGAGGAAGGGGACGCAGGCTTCCTTTGCCCGGTCAGGGCGTTAAGAGCCTATGTGTCTCGCTCATCTGTTTTCAGACAGACGGAGCAGCTCTCTGTTTTGTTCAGCTGACGTTCTAAGGGACTAGCTGCGTCAAAACAGAGTCTATCCAGATGGATAGTTGATGCTATAGCGCTAGCTTACACATCCAAGGGCCTGCAATGCCCGATAGGTGTCAAAGCGCACTCCACAAGAGGCATGGCCTCGTCGTGGGCTTGGTCCAGTGGGATTGCCTTGCAAGATATCTGTATGGCGGCAGGCTGGGCCTCCCCGTCTACATTTATAAGGTTTTATAACCTCGAGGTTCCCGCTTTGCAAGCTAGGTTGCTCTCGGTTTAATTTTTCAGTATTGCCCGCCCGATGCTATCGGCTCGGGATGCTGAAACTGCTAGAGCATCGATCACTGATCGCCTATATACTTCTGTGGGCAGTACGTAAGTCCCCCATATTTACCAGTCCAGGCTGAGTTCGCCCTGGCTGTGTGGAACACTTGATATAACATGCTCTTATCAGAGCTCAATATTACAGGAATGATGCTATTCTAGCCCCTCTTCCCGGATTCTCTGTGAGTCCCTTGTGATTAGGCACTGTATGAGCCCCGGGCACCTGCCCTTGGGACTTTAGTGTTATGTCTCAAGCACGCACGGCGTTTTACATTGTGTTCCCCTAGCGTAAGATATCTTACGCAAGTACGAGAGACCTCTCGTAAGAGAACGTACTCGGTTACTAACGTAACCTCGGTTCTCTCTAGAAGAGGGAACGAGTACTTGCGTATCTTGCCGTGCATGCGTCATGTTCTGATTCGCTTCAGCGATGAAAAACTGACCAAACCAGCCTCTCTGGGCCGTATTTATAGCCCTGGCCCCACCCGATTTCGGCGGGACATGACGTAATGGGCGCGAAGCGCCCTCATTGGTTCTGACGTCATGAGGAGCCTCTATCGATAGGCTGGTGCAGTTGCCGCAGAGCAGCCAATGGGCGCGCGAGCTGTCTCGCCCATGTCTGCATGCTGCTGCAATGCGTTTTACATTATTGCAAAATTAAGGATAATTTTTGGCTTCAATATCTCGAGGAAAAGAGGTTTTCCCCTAGCGTAAGATATCTTACGCAAGTACTCGTTCCCTCTTCTAGAGAGAACCGAGGTTACGTTAGTAACCGAGTACGTTTTCTCAGCCTTTTAAGGTTGTAGCTCAGAAAGACTCTGCAACATATCTCCTCTCCAATGGAAAAGCTTGGAATGTCATTCACCTGGCTCCGTCTTCATCCTGTGTTACCACTTCTTGTACACCTTCTCTAGCAGAAGACTCCTTTAGGCCTTTTCAAGCACCCAGGACATCTCAAATGTCAATCTCTCCTCCTGGTACTTCATGTCCTCGTAGAGTGTGTCGTGCCCCAGTGTGGTTTAAGGACTGGTGGTTTAAGGGGTAAAGATACACGGTATTGAATATTGATCATAGTCTAGGTAATGTATTTGAGACATTTATGTTGTTATAGTTTGTTTTGTTTTGTTGCATGAAAAAAAAAAGAAAAGAAATAAGAGTGATATAGAAAATACTTGTTCTCCCTTTTCCGACTGGAAGTAGGTTAAACATTTGAGTTATTTAATTGCATACTTTTTGAAATATTCAGTGATATAATGCTATGCATGTTGTTGACATTCAGAACTGTTGGTTTTCTTGTGTTCTGTGCTTTGTTAAATATATTTTTTTAGTTTAAGTCTAAATCTGTTCTAGAAAGGGGAATATGTGGTATATTGAAATACATGTACAGTAGGTGTCACTAAGGTACCAGTTGCCTAGTAGAACATGAATGCTAGGTGTTGTGAGAATGTTGTAATAAAAAGTAGATCAACGTCGAGTTCTCTGAAGTTTATTACTGTGAAATATACAACAATATGGTACATATATCGAGAGAGAGAACAAAGAAAATAAAACAATTGAAGCAAAAAAAAAAAAGTATTTACAATGAAAACGAAAGATCACAGGAAAAAAACAACAAATTATATTATACCAGACCTGGGAAGAAAAATAGAATAATTGGACAGTGCCAACACAAAGAAAAGAATGAAACAAAAATAATCTTTCTAACCCATTTCAACTAATCTATCTCATACAAAAGAAAAATGTAGAAAGAAAAGTCTCAACGTCCGAGACGTCGTATACTTCCCTACTCTACCTATCAAAACAAAAATTACAATGATTGCACATGCCCCTAAACCTAGTGTCTAAACAAAATAAATCAAACCTAAGTGTGTATGATGTACGTCATGTGACCTAACTTACCTATCCCTTTTTCCTCTATCCAGCCAAAACATAGTGTTACCGCTCTCAAATATTCAATATTAAAGGAAATAGGATGGCAAAGTAACTTAATCTCACGAGAATTAGGCCGCAGCCTCTAGTGCGTGTTTTTTACTTTTTTTTTTATTGCTATAGAGAATTAGCATAAATCAACAATCATACATTTGTATTCGTGTTGATGGATCACTTAGAAGAAGAACATAGAACCAAAAAAACAAAACAAAAACAAAGGGGTGAGGGTCTTAGTCCAATAACCTAAACAAATCCAAAACGGAAAGCAGTTTTAGGGCATTTCTATCGGTCATCCAATGAAGAGATTTAACAAATAGCTTCAAGTCATTCTTCCATCCATTGAAATGGGGTTTGATCTTTATTTACACCTGTGGATGAAGTGCTTGCCTAAAAAAAAATGATTGTTTATCAATAAATCTAAGATAAAAGATAATTTTTTATCTAAGATAAAAAATCTTTTATCATTCAAAAACACTCCAACTTTAATTGAACTCACATTGAAAGGGTGAAGTGATATCTCTTTAGATTGTAACCAACTCTGAAATGTAATCCAAAATACTTGTAGAAATTTGCATTGAAAGAAATTTCTCAATTTCTTTCTCAAAATCCACATTAATTGTTTTCCCTATTGAATCTTTCATGTAAAAAGCAATTAGATGGATAAATGTCATTCAGTATTTTAAATGTCACTTCTTTGGCCTTAGGAAAGACTGGGTAAGATAAATACCGCTTCCTTATTTTTTTAGCCTCTTCATCACTGAAATCTGTTAGAACATATTTTCTTTTCAGTTGACCAGAGTAAAACTTTTTGGATAACACATTTCTAATAAACTTATTGGTAAACTGTTTACTATTTAAATTAATTCCTTCAAGTGGTCTCATTTCTGATCGAGAGTTCGAGTACATTGCAAACTGTTTAATCATCATTTTCAGGGGTGCTGGGATGGCCTTTAACACTTCATTATGCTCTCTAATTGGGCACTGGAAATTGAATTTAACACAAAAATCTCTGTAATTCAACAAATTACCAAAATTATCCATCAAATGTGTTAACGCCCATATTCCTTTTTCCATCCAAGTTCCTAAAAACAAGAATTTTATATTACTAATATTACTAATATACTAATATACCTGTTGTTCCACAGAAGTGTAGGCTATTATGTAGTAAGTTGTGCTTAACATTAGGTTCCAGTACAAAAGAACTTGCTGATGGAAATCAGATCATTTTACAGGTAGTTTGTTTAAATCATAGTCACACCGCAATATAAAATCAGTTCCCCCCATTTAATGGAAAATTGCATTCGGGATGCTAAACCAAAAAGAGTATTTATGACACACAAAGGAACTCAACCATTTTAGTTTTAGTACACCATTCATCACAGAAAAATCTATGACATTCATGCCACCCTCTTTAATACTCTTAATCATGTAATTTTTCCGGATATAATGGCATTTACCCTTCCAAATAAAATGTAAATTTTTCTTATTTATTAATTTAATCATGTTGTTTGAAATTTCTAGTGAACATTTACATTTACATTTAGTCATTTAGCAGACGCCTTTATCCAAAGCGACTTACAAATTAGGACAAAATTCAGCGTGAAAAGGCAGGGTAAAAGGCAGGGTAAATGGCTCTTGATATACTCTCCATCTTGGATAGAAGAGTCCTGCCAAAAATTGTTATATCCCTTTGCCACAAATTCAATATTACTTTACATTTATCAATATTTTTAAGAATGTTTTCTTTTTCCCTTGTTTCTTTATTTCTGGAGACCGTGATACCCAAATATTTGACTTCTGATTTAACCTGTATATTATGAATTAAGCGAGCTGGTAGGTCAAGTATAGCTAGAATTTCACATTTATTAGTGTTCAATGTAATACCTGATGCCTTTGCACAGCAAAATCCCCAGTGTTAAATTAACACTCACTCCTCAGTGTACATATGTGTCCACACTGCAGGGTGTTAAAATTAACACTACGTCTGACAAGCCATTCTGCTCTCACGCCACACATCATGTTCTCACACAGTGAAAAATTTATTGCGGAGCAAAGAGGATACTGATAATGTGCCAACAGACAAGACAGAGCAGGTTCCTTTTGGTATAAAATAAAGTCTCAGCTTTAAAATTTAGTAATTTTTGTGAAATTCAAACAAGAAATACCATTTTGTGGCGCCTTACTGTATATAGCGCCTTAGTTTAAGAAGCATGTGACCTGATCATCTATTTTAGTTATAGCACGATTTAAACATGAATGAACATTAGAAATGCAAAAAGATGTCAATGCACCTTTTGGTTTTGGTTTTTGGTTTGTAAGACAAAAATGGTGGATATCTGCATTATGATTGGTCACATTATTCAGAATCTGCAAGGTTATGCTCAAGAATGCAAGAGCCAGTAAACGTTTGAGCAAGAAGATGGTGATGTGTACATTTTTCTTATTTTCTTTTACATGTTAATATCGTATTTAGCCTCTGAAGGGCAGTATTAAATTAATTAATAATTTTTAAAAACAAAATAAGAACAATTTACACCAATTTACACGCCCTGGCTCTGAATGGATGTTTTCTTCTTGAGCATCACTGAATGTTTGCAGTGTTTGTAATACTGGTAGTTGTGTATGAATCCCAGTGTGAAAAGATGGATCTCAAAATCATAAAATCACTGCTAGTAAGGAGTCAAATATTCAGAAGATGCTGGAAAAGCAAAGAATGTGCAGGAGCTGGAGGATTTTTCTGAAGACCATTGGGCAGTTTAACTGTTCGGGACAAACAAGGGACTCACGAACAACCATTACAAAAAAAAAAAAAAAAAAAACAGAAAAAAGGAATCGCCGGTGCAGCTAATGTTTCGATGTATAGTTACATCTTCATCAGAGTCCTCTAGGACTATTAAAGGTAGGGTATGGGATTTGCAAAACGGCCGGCAGATTTTGAAAATACACAACTCAAATGTATTCCAACCTTCTTTCCTCCAACGCTGGCCCTGACTCCACCCATTTGAAGAACATGGACGCGCAATCATGCACGGGGGGAGGGGGATGGGGGATGGTACGACCGTTTGATTGACGAACTTACTGTCCAATGATTCTAGGTGGTCTTGGAAATGATTGGCTGGAGTTTTTTGAGTCCTGCCTGTTCCACAGATGATTAAATTGCTTAATTTTCATCTGGGAAACAAGTTATTGTGCCCGTGATGTAACGTTATATCATAGATGTGTGTGTGTTCCCCCTCGTGTATTCATGCCACTCTACCTCGTATGTTTGTATACATAACTATTATTATTCAGACTAGAGTTATACTTTTATTATTACATGTTATGTTATTGTTTGAAGCAGAGTTTGCTGTATATTTTCTATATTTAATGGGAGAACTGTTGTGGAAAATTCGCCACACGCATGCGCACTCATAATCCAGTCAGAGCAGCACTATACCATCTTCACAGCATAACAAGGTGTCAGATTACATCTGTGTTGAATATAATATAGGAGTTACAGCCTATCTTATTTTGCTTTCAGTTTGTTTTATAATAATGTACGTGTTTAATTATTGATGTTAAAATATCATACTACATTATTGCTCATGTTTAATTGTTGTAATTTATCATTGTTATTATTATGTATATTCATGTTTATTTTACTGTTTATTTTATAGAAAACCACACAAACACAATCGTACAAGCCAGTCTGTTGAGTGGTGACAATAAATGGGTTATTCCCAGAAAAGTGCATCTTCGTTTGGTCTCTAAACGGACAGTCTTTGATGGGTAAGCACCCTGAGCATGGCAACTTGTCGTATAAGTGCTACCAATCAGAAGCATTTTTTCATGGTCCTTCGAGCCGGAGTCTGGACTTACCAAATGGAGATAGAAGATGTCACTATATGAAGAGGATGAGCCAACTGTGCGAGTCAGGAGGAGGACTGTCCTTCCTGCACGTTACGATGAGTACAATCTCACTGGCTTCACTCTCTCTAAGCCTGTTCCAGAACCCATCTCACCACTCACTCATCCAGTCAGACTGGCTGAGAAAGGCGCAACTGGATTCACTCCAGTGCTACCAGGTTATGAAGATGACAATTAGTCACAGTGGTCCGATGATGAGCGCGAATCTGCATCAGACGTCATACGGGAGGAGAATAAGGATCTCCGCAAAGTCCTACAAAGGATACAGCAGGAAAGGGACACGGTTCAGAGCAAAAATGACCAATATGCAAAGGAGCTTTCTCAGCTTAAGCAGCAAATGAGGCAGCTACAAATTCAGATGGAGCATCAACTTCCTGGAAGTCAGCCCCTTTCGTCTGACACCCCTACGAGGCAGTATGGCTCCAGTTCTCCTGTGCCTGCACCACGTGTCCGCCCACAGGCATGTTCCGAGGAAACTAGCTTCAGACCTGTCCAGCTCCACGCATAAAACCGCAAAAGGAGCATCAGACTGAGGACAAGTTTCAAAGTCCTCCACACCACCCAACTCCAGCATCTGCCTACAATAGAGAACAGAGCTCTTCTTACCACTATATGCCACAAGGGGTTCAGAGATTAGAGGCACATTACTCCCACAGACAAGAACACTCAAATTCTCCATATTGGGTCTCTCAAGACACTACAAGACATCCACAAATACATGGTTAAACATGTCACCACTTGCTTGAACAACTTAATATATAATATATAAAGTAATTCATTGAATAATACATTGTTTAAATTGTGTTTACACGTGAATACGTCTATTAAAGAGTAGGGCTGGGCGATTTAAATCGCGATATTGTTATGCGCATCTCGTCAGTAAAGCCGGTTCCTTGATTAGTAGTAAATCACCATCACCTGCTTTCAGATGGAGCGGCATTTAGGGCTGAGGAGATAATTAAGTGATTAATTTAGTGATGATTGAGCATTATTTAAGACACCTGTTGTTAACAAGCAGAATCACTGAAGGAGAAAATCACAAATTGTAAGTTACCATTAAGGTGATGGGTGTTTGCTTTAGTTGGGTTCTAGACCATTATATGTTTAATTTAAAGGGATACTCCACTGTTTTTTCATATTAAACTATGTTATTCCCTTAACTAAGACGAGTTGATACATATCTTTCTCGTCTCAGTGCGTGCACTAAATCGCTCTGTCTTGCAGCGAAACTTTGTTAGCCCAGTTCATTCAATATGGGCCTTAGCACTTATAAGCACTTCGACTTGGCGCAGTAATTTCTTCACTCGTGAAAAATCCTCTCACCGGCCCCCGCTCCCTCTAGTGAAGATATTACTGTGCCAAGTCGAAGTGCTTACAAGCGCTTGCTATGGTATTCCGCCATACAATATAGTTATCCATTTTACACGCTTAGAAAAGCGCAACGTTTTGTTTTGTGTCACCGTCCTAGGTCGAGTTACACTACGCGAGTAACTGTATTTAAATAGGGAAAACGTGGAGGTGTTTGGTAGCTTCTCTGCTTGGCCCATATTGAATGAACTGGGCTAACAAAGTTTCGCCGCAAGACAGAGCGATTTAGTGCACGCACTGAGACGAGAGAGGTATGTATCAACTCGTCTTAGTTAAGGGAATAACATAGTTTAATATGAAAAAACGGTGGAGTATCCCTTTAATATTTACTGTTGTTTGTCTGCTGTTATTGATTTATAACAGTTAAATGAACAAAGTAAAATGTTATCTTATAGTGTTGGTCATGTTTTGACATTATCATGCTGTGATCTGAAAAAGGAAACTTATTGAGATAGTTTGGTTTAGGCCTAGCTTGTAAGCAGCAGTTTTGTGATTCTTCCACCTATGATTATCAGTATTTTACTTATAATTCAAAATATTTATTAAACATTGTTCTGATCAAAAGGCATTCAAATAAATTCAAGACAGACATTAATCAGCCTGTGAATCTCAACAATGGTGACAATAATAAAGCATGTTGCAGTGGCTACCACCAATCACAACTCATTAATGGCTCCCATCATGCATTGCGGTATGAATAAATTATGATCTGAATTGTCTGTATTTACTTTTCCTAATTGAATATTCTGCTCCTCACCATTGTTGAGATGCATAGACTGAATCTTGACATCTGTGTGTGTGCCTAAAAGAATGTTTTTTTTTTTAAACAACTTTTAAGAAATCCTTTATATAAAAAATTCTGGGCATTTATGCAGATTCACTAACCAACAACATAAATCGAAGTCAGAAAGAAGGATTTGAATGAGTTCAGTGATCAAGTTCAAATGATGATTGTCATAATATAACCAACACCATCAGATAACTTTTTTCTTTGTTCAACTGGTGATTATAATTCAGAAACAACAGACAAACAAAATCTAAAGTTAAAAATATATGGTCAAGAGCCCAACTAAAGCAACCATTGATCGTCGTATCGGTGGCTTACAATTTGAGATTTTCTCCCTCAGTGATTCTGCTTGTTATCATCAGGTGTCTTCAATAATGTTCAATCATCACTAAATTAATCACTTAATTATCTCATTAACTTAAACACGCTTGAGTGTGGACTCATACACTCCCAGGAGTGTTAATTTAACACTGCAGTTTTTGCTGTGTACAAAGAGCCGTAGTTAACTGACAAGCTGAGTCATATCGCATTAATTATCGCTGGCGATACGTCCGCGATATTAATGCGATATGGCTCAGCTTGTCAGTTAACTACGGCTCTTTGTAGTAAATTCTGCTCCATCTGAAAGCAGGTGATGGCGATTTACTACTTATCAAGGAACCGGCTTTACTGACGAGATGCGCATAACAATATCGCGATTTAAATCGCCCAGCCCTATTAAAGAGTACATGTAGAGAATCGCAATGCTGACAAAACTGTTTTTAAATAAAAGCTGCTGATAACTTCTGGATTTG
Source organism: Leuciscus leuciscus (assembly GCF_965113295.1). Classification (NCBI taxonomy): domain Eukaryota; kingdom Metazoa; phylum Chordata; class Actinopteri; order Cypriniformes; family Leuciscidae; genus Leuciscus; species Leuciscus leuciscus. The sequence continues at coordinate 33,822,747 of NC_138725.1, read as the reverse complement.
AAATAAAAAGAGTGAGTATGTGTTTGTGGCACAGCCGCGGATCAGTTACACACTACCCTATGTGAAAGCACTATAGCGTGCTGCTCCTGCACCGCATACTCGCTTCTCACAGAGTATGTGTGAGACAGGCGTAACATGTCACAGTCACACTTACACCACAGGATTGTGCCATGACTCAACCAGAACATTTGGTGTTCTTGTGCCAGTTATATGAAAGTAAAAGAGTAGCAAAACTCGATAGCACGTAGATATGAATTTGCAAACTTGTACAATAAATATTCGTACTTGTACGCAAATATTTACACTCACAGCTCCAATGTGAAAACCTGTCAAATAAAAATCTGAAGTTGAATGTTGAAATTTGCACTTGTAGACAATAGTCACAAACCTTTATTCTGAATTTGAAGCTGCAGACAAGTACTCTTTTACCCTCATACAGTTAAGACCAAATCAAAACTCATTAACACAGAATGCTTGAGTTTGGGTTAAAAACAGCCAAAGAAAAGCAAAAAATAAAGTATTTTTATATGTATTTAATTATAAACTGAATGCAACTCTATGTTCATCATCAGCATCTTTGAAAGGACATCAGAAAGAACTTCTCACTGAGGTCAAGGTGCCTGAAATCCCAGTCATTACAGAAATCCCAGTCATTACAGGCCTTTATCACATGCTTCAATGGCAGCAAGTAGAGTATGCAGAACATGTCTGTACAGAAATGTGTGGAAAGCGTGGATAGATTCATCAACATCAGATAGATTCATCATTAGAACAAAATTAAAACCAATTTATTGACAAAAACATCAGTTGTGAAGAAGTTGTGAAAGAGAGAGATAGAGAGAGAGAGAGAGAGAGAGAGAGAGAGAGAGAGAGAGAGAGAGGGGGGGGGGGGGTATGTCATGTGATTTCACAGGAAACAGACATTGTTTTTGTGTGTCTATATAAAGGCACGCAGAGAAGGTTCACTTCCTATTGAGAACTCAGGAAATGGACAGATGCCAAGAGAGCGACATCAACGACATCAAGGTTTGACTATTAATTAATAAGATACATTTTATTAGTTTGTTTTCAATTATTCAATTTCTATATATATTTTAAAGTTCAGAATCATAATTATAATAATTATAATTGTAGGTACAACTTTTTATAATAAATACAACAGGTTAACACATTTTACAAACTAAATAAATGTAAAAATACTACAGCTGTAATTTATAATAAAAACAGTCTAGTGTTAAATTTGAATGTACATAGACATTAATTTAATATTATTTACAGAGTTAGGTGTTCTTTAAAATTTGCAAAAATGTACCTTATTATTTCCAAATGTATTAACAAAGGTCTGATAATGTGTCATAATTTCTGTCATATTGTCAAACATGTAAGATGATGCATGTCGAATCGTCTCATATTTGAAACCTTCTGTTCTCATCAAACTCTTCCTGTTAACTGGTGGCTTTCTGAAATGTACCACAGCGGTTTCATTAATGTCACAGGATTCACTACCCAGAGTTTTGTTATAAGAATGTTCTTCAAATATTCAGTGTTGGTTTTAGGAATGTAAAAAAATTCCAGTTTTCTTGATGTTAGAGGAACGTGTTTCTCACTTTGGAGGAAGGGAAGGGTTCCGAGCCCCAACAAAATGTTAATAAAATAGGCTTTAAATGTAACTGTTAAAATGCAGTGTTTCCTCTAGTTCCGATTTGATTCGCAAGCTGTCAATTCGATTCGATTTTGATTCTCGATTCGACTCAATGAATATAGATTTAAAGTAGGGCTGGGCGATTTAAATCGCGATATTGTGCGCATCTCGTCAGTAAAGCCAGTTCCTTGATTAGTAGTAAATCGCCATCACCTGCTTTCAGATGGAGCGGCATTTAGGGCTGATGAGATAATTAAGTGATTAATTTAGTGATGATTGAGCATTATTGAAGACACCTGATGTTAACAAGCAGAATCACTGAAGGAGAAAATCACAAATTGTAAGTTACCATTAAGGTGATGGGTGTTTGCTTTAGTTGGGCTCTAGACCATTATATGTTTATTTTAATATTTACTGTTGTTTGTCTGCTGTTATTGAGTTATAACAGTTAAATGAACAAAGTAAAACATTATCTGATAGTGTTGGTTATGTTTTGGCATAATCATGCTGTGATCTGATAAATGAAACTTGTTGAGGTAGATTGGTTTAATTTATTAGCAGCAGTTTTGTGATTCATCAGCCTGATTATCAATACTTTACTTAAAATTCAAAATATTTAATAAACATTGTTCTGATCAAAAGACAATCATACAACTTCATTTAAAACACAGACATCAATAATCAGCCTGTGCATCTCAACAATGGTGACAATAATAAAGCATGTTGCAGTGGCTGCCACCAATCACAACTCATTAATGGTTCCCATCATGCATTGCGGTATGAATAAATTATGATTTGAACTCTATGTAATTTATTTTTCCTAATTGAATATTCTGCTCCTCACCATTGTTGAGATGCATAGACTGAATCTTGACTTCTGTGTGTGCCTAAAATGATGATTTTTTTTTTTTAAACAACTTTTAAGAAATTCTTTATATTATATCAACAATTCTGGGCATAAATGCAGATTCACAGTTATGCTGTAACCAACAACATAAATCGAAGTCAGAAAGAAGGATTTTAATGAGTTCAGTGATCAATTTCAAATGATGATTGTCATAATATAACCAACACCATCAGAAAACACTTTTTTTTTCTTTGTTCAACTGGCAGTTATAACTCAGATACAACAGCCAAACAAAATCTAAAGTTAATAATATATGGGTCAAGAGTCCAACTAAAGCAACCATTGATCGCCATAACGGTGGCTTACAATTTGTGATTTTCTCCTTCTGTGATTCTGCTTGTTAACATCAGGTGTCTTCAATAATGTTCAATCACTAAATTAATCACTTAATTATCTCATTAACTTAAACATTCTTGAGTGTGGACTCATACACTCCCAGGTGTTCATTTAACACTGGAGTTTTTGCTGTGTACAAAGAGCCGTAGTTAGCCTAACTGACAAGCTGAGCCATATCGCATTAAATATCGCTGGCGATACGTCCGCGATATTAATGCGATTTGGCTCAGCTTGTCAGTTAACTACGGCTCTTTGTAGTAAATGCCGCTTCATCTGAAAGCAGGTGATGGCGATTTACTACTAATCAAGGAACCGGCTTTACTGACGAGATGCGCATGACAATATCGCGATTTAAATCGCCCAGCCCTAATTTAAAGGGTTAGTTCACCCAAAAATGAAAATTATGTCATTAAGTCACTCACCCTCATGTCGTTCCAAGCCTGTAAGAACACAGTTTAAGATATTTTAGATTTAGTCCGAGAGCTTTCTGTCCCTCCATTGAAAATACGGTATACTGTCCATGTCCAGAAAGGTAATAAAGACATCATCAAAGTAATCCATGTGACATCAGTGGGTTAAGTTAGAAGTTTTTGAAGCATCGAAAATACATTTTGGGCCAAAAATAACAAAAACTACGACTTTATTCAGCATTGTATTCTTTCCCGGGTCTGTTGTCAATCCACGTTCGCGACGCTGCTGACATAAGATGAATAGACAAAGGATATACAAATCCTATATTTATAAAAAAGTGAACATAAGTTTTAAGAATAATTAAGTAATTAATTGAGTGATGATTGAGCATTGAAGACACCTGATGTTAACAAGCAGAATCACTGAAGAAAAGAGAAACACAAGAACTACAACTGACAAACATGAAACTGGGATGTGTGAGGTCTGTAATATTAATGAAACAGTAGAACATGTAATTATTAATTGTCATAGGTATAAGGAGGAAAGGATTAGGCTGAAAGAATGTTTTAGAAAAGAAAAAATTAGATTTGAAATGAAGGAAATATTACAAATGAATTCAGGGCATAGGGTATAGAGCGATATTTGTGTTTATGAATAAAACAGGGATTAGTAGAAGGATATGAGTTTAGTTGTCTTAGAAAGTTGTATTTAATAATAATAATAATGTATGAATATTAATAATGTTTTTAGGTATTTATGAAGTTATTTATTGGTGTTATTTATGTATGTATGTATTTATTTAGTTCTATAAAGGGTAGTGAGAAAAGGTTATGGTGATCCACACTCCATATCAGAAGGTGGCGGTAATGCACACTTAAAAGTTGTTTGCCAACCGCCATTAAAAGATAGAAGAAGAAGAAGAAGAACTACAACTGACTTCCGGAGATGAAATCAACTGAAGACAAAAGAAGACATTAAATCTGTGAAGATCTCAGCAGAGGAGGATTAAACTCCATGAGATGAGAGTGTAACCCCTAATTTCCACCAACTGCGGAACGGCTGCGGATCCGCTCCGGAAAGGCGGCGGAGTCAATAGGTTTCCATTAAAGTCAATGTGTGTATTTTCACTGACTGCGGAACGGCTGCGTTCCGACTCCGGCGATCCGCAGACCTCCGGAGCAGAAACGCAGAGCTTCTATTTTTGCCGGATGCCGGAGAGCTCCGCAGCAATTTAGCACTTATATTGCGTGATCATACGTGACTGCGCGAGATCTCGTGGGTCCTTGTGACTTCAGCTGTTAGTCATAGCCGCAGCCGTTCCGCAACAAATCCGGACCTGGTGGGTATTGAAGGACAGCGGAGCACGGAGCCGTTCCGCAGCCGTTCCGCAGTTGGTGGAAATCCGGGGTTAAACTGTGTAAGTCAGTTGTTGTTCTTGTTTCTCCTTTCTTCTGTGATTCTGCTTGTTATCATCAGGTGTCTTTAATAATGTTCAATCATCACTCAATTAATCTCTTAATTATCTCATTAACTTAAACACTGCTTCAGTGTTACTTATAACACCCTGCTGGTGGTTCCCATATGAACACGGAGTGGTGTTAATTTAACACCGGGGAATTTACTGTGCAGTTCTCATTAATTATTATTATTATTTTTATTTATTTATTTTTTTATTTATTTATTTATTTATTTATTTATTTATTTATTCATTTATTTATTTATTGTCTTAATAAAAAGTATTGAAGTGGTTCTGTTTGAAGTGTACGTTATGAAATATATTTTCTTTTTTTCCCTGTGTGTGCTTGTTGTAGAACAGAAGCGATGTAAAATCAGAGCCACAGAAGTTGCTGTTTATCTGACAGATCACAACAAACCCATTGATGTGAGTAAATCTTTCTGTTTCTGTTTAATGAGCTTAAGTCCTGAATTAAGAAGAATTTTGACACTTTTTTTTTTAATTTACATTATTTTAGCAGGAAGAAGAGAGGATCCTTAGTTAAAGCTCTTGAAGAAGTGATAAAACCAGATTTGAACTGTGTACAAAGCCATCCTTCTGAATCTGATTGTAATTGTGAAGCTACTCTTGAGAAAGGGAGGAGAAACGCTGATGTCATTTTAGATTATAGCTAAGCTTTGTTGTCATTTTTTAAAGGTGCTGACAATTTAGAGAAAACAAAATGAAAGATTGAGAAGACATGTGGCATTAAAATAAAATTACCTTGATATCAAAGGAGCAATACAAGGAATAGATTAAGATTCAAGCAGAAGACGTTGAAGGAAAATGTCTCAGGTTATAAGAGTCCCGTTCTTTAAAATGTCTGGCATTGAATCAGACTCTAAACCAGATGAAGATGTGTCATTTGTCAGGTCACCCAATAAATTAGTCAATGGATCTCCTTCTGATACTGAAATAAGGATAAGAAAATCTTATGTCATGTCATACAACAAAAAAGCCAAAAATGCTGAATGGGTGTATGAGATACTGAACAAGGACACTGTGAAGACCAATTATAAGGCGACCATGAGCTTTGGAAAGAATGAATTTGAGGGCTCTGGCTATGATCAAGGTCATCTTGCTGCGGCTGCCAATCACACATGGTGTCAGGAAGCCTATCATGACACTTATTTGTTCAGCAACATGGTACCACAGGATAAGATCTTAAATCAAGGTGATTGGAAAACTATTGAGAATGAATGTTGGAGAAAAGCTGAGAATGCTGTAGTCTGTAATGTCCATGTGTACACTGGACCACTTTACCTGAAAGCAAAAGAAAATAAAATGTATGATGAGAAGGAGGATGATTATGATCGTGCTGACCCCAGTGAAATGAAGTGGCTGGGAGGGAAAGCAGTGCCAACTCACATCTTTAAGGTGATAATTGCAGAGAATGAGAATGGGACGGTAGAAAACCCAGAATGCTTTGTGGTGCCCAAATTGGATAAAGATAAAGAACCTAAAAAAAAAAACAATCAGAAGTTAACACTAGTAGATGTATTGCACAAGTACTCTCAGCATATTGAGAGAATTCAGGAACTCTCTGGGCTGAAATTCATTGAAAGCGATCCAAAAGTGAAAACGGACCGTATAAAGACGATTATATGGACAGGAGAAGGTGAAAAAGGAGAGTTATGCAGTGCTAAAATAAAAGTCAGAATAAGTTCAGTCTAAGATAGAAGTCACATCAGATGTTTTTCCCCAACAGTTAACCAAACGTTCGCTTAAGACATTATGCTTGCGAAGCCAAGACAGATATTTTAAAATACTGTCATTGTGTGTATGTGTCAGGATTTATGCGCTGTTTATGTCTTGCGCACGCTTCAGAAGTGTCAGTCAGCACGAGTAAGATCTTTTTGTTTTCATCAGCATGGGTCTGAAAATCACATTCACTGGTTCAGACTCATGCCATCGAGAATTCGCTATGAATATTCACAATGTTGGAATGCTGCGCTTTACAACTATACCTAACTTGTGCTGAGTGGAAGCACCAATCGTCCAGAAGCGAGCAGAGAGAAATGTCCCAGCTAACAGAATTTTGTTATAAGAACGTTCTCCAAATATTCAGTGTTTGTTCTGGGAACGTGAAAAATGTCCAGTTGTCTTGACGTTTGAGGAACGTGTTTTAGAAGGTATAATGTTCCTCAAACGCAGAGGTGGGTAATCCAGGGGCCAAAGAGTAAAAGTCCTGCCATATGTTTATTCCACCCATAAACTCAGTCAGCTGATTTCACTAATTAGTTCTCTCTCCTGTCTGAATTAGCAAATGCAGGTGATTGGAACAAAATACTGAGGAGGACTTTAACTTTCTGAACCTGGACTTTACACCTCTGCATAGCAATGCCACATGTCAGCCAAGAGCAAAGAAATAAACCAGAACTGGACCTTATCGTAGCCAAAATAATCTGTGTATATTAAATATGGAGTACTTTCAGCCACAGCCTCAGATGAAATCAACTGAAGAGAAAAGAAGACATTAAATCTGTGAAGATCTCAGCAGAGGAGGATTAAACAACTCCACAAACAGCATTACCAGCTTCACTTATTACTAACCAGACTGACTTTATTCCTGTCAGACGTCTACAGAAGTTTTTATTGAGATTTAACAGAGGTTTAACTCTAATGTGTTTCATTTGAAATCACCATAAGAGTGAATAGTGTTTCCATTAGTTGGGCTCTTAACTCTTATTATACTTTTTGTCTCTTTTGGCTGCTGTGACAGAGTGTTTGTCAAACACATTTGCAGCAGCAAAGAAAGCTAAAGTGAAATGACATCAGGTGATGATGTTCACCTGTTGATGGTTTTATAATCATCATGAAATAAACTGATTCCCTGAGGTTTTTATAATCTAACGAATATGTTGTTCTGTTAATATTTTCACGTCACAAACCCTGTGTTACTGCTGCATGAGATCCAGAAATATAACAATCGGTTTAAATCTTTTAACAAACATGAAATTTAAAAATTAACTTTTGCTGACACACACAGACATCAACATTCAGCATATTAATCTCAACAATGGTGACAATCACAAATATTTAGATAAACAGATCAATTCAGAACATCACTGAAAAGCTACTTATTCAGAACAAAACCAACAGCAAAAAATAAAAGCAAATATTTAGAATCAAACAAAATTATAGGTCAATTCAGCTGCATAATTGATTTATGTTGCAATGCATGCTGGGAGTTTTTTTTACTATACTGGTACCCAGCATGCATTGCAGCAAAGTACTTTTGATTGTCACCATTGTTGAGATTCATACGCTGATTGTTGATGTCTGTGTGTGTAATGTTAAACTGACTTTTTTGTGCTCATGTCTGTTAATGTCTTCTAACTTACTGTTATAATATTGTTGGATTTAATGCTGCAGTAACACAGGGTGTGTGCTGTGAAAAAATATTAATGTGATAACAAAATTGTTAGATGCAAAAGACATCAGTGAATCAGTCTATTTCATGATGATTATAAAACCATCAACAGGAAACCATCATCACTTGATCTCATTTCACTTTAGCTTTCTTTGCAGCTGCAAATGTGTTTGACTAACACTCTGTCACAGCCGCCAAAAAAGATAAAAGGTATAATAAGAGTTAAGAGCCCAACTAATGGAAACACTATTCACTCTTATGGTGATTTCAAATGAAACACATTAGAGTTAAACCTCTGTTAATTCTCAATAAAAACTTTTGTAGACGTCTGACAGAAATAAAGTCAGTCTGGTTAGTAATAAGTGAAGCTGGTAATGCTGTTTGTGGAGTTGTTTAATCCTCCTCTGCTGAGATCTTCACAGATTTAATGTCTTCTTTTCTCTTCAGTTGATTTCATCTGAGGCTGTGGCTGAAAGTACTCCATATTTAATATACACAGATTTTTTGGCTACGATAAGGTCCAGTTCTGGTTTATTTCTTTGCTCTTTGCTGACATGTGGCATTGCTATGCAGAGGTGTAAAGTCCAGGTTCAGAAAGTAAAAGTCCTCCTCAGTATTTTGTTCCAATCACCTGCATTTGCTAATTCAGACAGGAGAGAGAACTAATTAGTGAAATCAGCTGACTGAGTTTATGGGTGGAATAAACATATGGCAAGGACTTTTACTCTTTGGCCCTGGATTACCCACCTCTGCTCAAACGTTCTTTCAACTTAATTTTTATTTAAAATTCAACATTATAGGAACGTTGATTTCTAACATTCCAATAACATAAAAATATCAGTTTCCTGAATGTTACTAGAATTTTATTTAAAGGTTAGTGTGATGTTCCTGAAACATTCTTTCTATCATCTTTCGAAAGAATAATAAGAACACAAACTACAACTTTATTCAGACACAGCCTTAGATGAACTGAAGATAGACAATAACTCTCTCAAGATCTGATTAAACTCCACAAACAGCATTACCAGCTTCACTTATTACTAACCAGACTGACTTTATTTCTGTCACACATCTACAGAAGTTCTTATTGAGAATTAACAGAGGTTTAGATGTTGATGTCTTATTGAAAATGTTTCGTTTGAGGTCACCATCATGGAGATCAGTGTTTGCTTTAGTTGATCTCTTGACCCTTGACTATCTTTGAGTTTGTGCTTTATCAGCAGTTGCAGGTGTTCATGGAGAACTTTTCTGCTTTGATAAAACAGATCAACTCGGCTCCTATTATAACAGACAAATGACTGTTTTTTCAGTAATTGGTGACTGAAATAAAGTCAGTCTGGTTAGTAATAAGTGAAGCTGGTAATGCTGTTTGTGGAGTTGTTTAATCAGAGTAGGGCTGGGTGATATATATCGTGATATTGTTATGCGCATCTCGTCAGTAAAGCCGGTTCCTTGATTAGTAGTAAATCGCCATCACCTGCTTTCAGATGGAGCGGCATTTACTACACAGCAAAAACTCCAGTGTTAAAGCTGCAGTCGGCAAGTCTGGCAGATTGGGTCGACTTAGCCAAAATTTTGAATGTTTACAACTCTCATGCCCCTCCCCCACCAACGAGCACCCTCCCATAAAGGTCGTGTTCGTCAGTGCATGTGTACCTGATTTTCTGTGAACGCGCGCGTCTCTTCAGCATCGATCAACACCATGGACTCGGAGGTAGGCTGCCCTGGCTAATCTATCCATAGATAGCAATAACCGAGGAATTGGAAGCTTGTTAGTAGATTTTCTCTCCGCCATCACGCTTCGTACAATCTTCAGGCAAACTTCAGGCGTGTGCATGTGATATTGTAACGTGCGCGTCTGCGCGAGGGATAGGGGATCTGGGATTGCACGACCCTGTGATTGACAGTCAGATCTCACACCCCCCTGCGCTGATTGGACCTGATGAAGTGGGAGCGCTGGATTTTTGCAAAACAAATAAGCTCCAGGTGGAGTTAGAAGCTGAAAAGTGTGATCTAATAGTGTTGGTTATGTTTAGACATAATCATGCTGTGATCTGAAAAACAAAACTTATTGAGATGGTTTGCAGCAGCTTATTTGTGATTTTACAGCATGTGATTATCAGTGTTTTTCTTATAATCCAAAATATTTAATAAACATTGTTCTGATCAAAACACTTTCAAATGAATATTTTTATAAACACAGACATCAATCATCAGCCTGTGAATCTCAACAATGGTGACAATAATAAAGCATGTTGCAGTGGCTGCCACCAATCACAACTCATTAATGGCTCCCATCATGCATTGCGGTATGAATAAATTATGATCTGAATTGTCTATGTAATTTACTTTTCCTAATTGAATATTCTGCTCATCACCATTGTTGAGATGCATAGACTGAATCATGACGTCTGTGTGTGCCTAAAAGAAAGTTTTTTTTTTTCTAAAACAACTTTTAACCCTCTGGGGTCTGGGGTGTTTTTGGGGTCCTTGAGATGTTCTGACATGCCCTGACATTTGTGCTTTTTTCAGTTGCTTATAAACATATCAATGGCAAAATAAAATTACACTCTATTTAGCACTAGTGGTGGGCAGATCGAGGCTTCGTGAAGCAATGAAACAGTTGAAGCAAATGTTCCATATTGTTTCGAGGCTTCGAATCAATCCGACACCCGTCTCAACGGTGACACCTATTGGTCACTTGCAGGTGTTGATCTGAAATAACCTTGACGAGCCATTAAAATAATGTGTTGTTTTTTTATTATTGTATTTTTCTAATATGTGAAGCTTGTAACCTATAGGCTCCTCACTGTGCATAATGTTATTTTGGTCCTGCAAAATGAATATTAATAAAAGAAATCAAGCCACGTACAACGTCTCACTTTTTTTAGAGATTTTTATTAAAAAATATACATTTTTCTGCTGTGGAAGGACTTAGCCTACTTCTTTTTTTACAGTTAATTTCTCCAGCCTTTGAAAAAATCCTCTCACAAGGGACACTTGTTGCTGGCATGCAAATATATATTTTTAGCAAGGACATACAAATGAGGAAAGATTACTGCTCTCTCTTTCCAGTAAGTTAGTGGATCATGAGTTCTGGGCAAATACGCAAATTTCAAATTCTCCTCAAATGGCGCATCATGGATGATGTATTGTTGCAGTAGGCTAGCTGCCGATCACAATACATATACATCTCACTTTATTTGGGGTTTCTAAACGGAAATGCTCCCACACCACAGATGTACGGCATCTCTTCTGGGGAGCCTCCATTTTATCTATCTATCCAAATCTATCTATCTATATGAATCTATCTATGTATCTAGATATGTATCTAGATATGTACATATATGTATCTAGATATAATATGTATCTATATATGAATCTATCTATGTATTAATATATGTATCTATAATCTATCTATATCTATCTATCTATTAATCTAGCTGTCTATATATATTTATATCTATGTATCTATTAATGTGTCACTATGGAGTCAATATAGGGCCACATTTATCTGCAAAATAAAACAATGTTTTGCAAACAAAAAATATGTTTTGCAAAAAAAAAAAAGTTTTGCAAAAAAAATAAAAAAAGTTTTGCCAAAAAAAATAGAGTATTGAGAAAAAAATGTTTTTTTGCAAGTAAAAAAAAATAATTGCAAAAGAAAAGTTACCACTGAGAGAAAAAATAAAGTTTAGCAAAGTAAAACTTCAGCAGCATTGACTTTGCATGCAACACATATTTCCCTTTGCGCCGCTCCTTTAAATCCGCGTTTCAGTCATCCGTGCCTCTGCGGCGCAAGCTTTCCTTTGCGCTTCATTTTTCTTTGCGCCTCGCTTCTATATGGGGAGGCTGCAGACCTGGAGCCGGTAGATCTACGCCCCTAGCAGTTTTACGCCCCTGGCAGTTTTACGCCCCTGCTGTTCCTGATGCGTCCAGTAGGGGGATATGCTGCGAAATAACACCATTAAATCGATGCTCAAAACTTACACAATAATAACCGTCCAGTTCATAGATTTTGCCCGAATTTGTGGTTTAAGTATAAATCTGCACTGCACTATGGATTAAAATATCTCTAGATATTAGGTTGGGCTTCACTCAGCCTATACAGAAGACTATTTGTTTTCATGAATTAAAAAATAACACACATAGTTGGATCAGATGACAAGTAATGATATATGACCTACTATAGAATAGTTAATTGAATATTGAATACATTAATATTGAATAAATAGTAATAATAATAATACTAATTAATAATAATAGAATATTCACTGTATGTTTTTATACAGGAGACTGAGTGAAATATGTTGTTGTGAATTTATATAAAGTTACAATTAGATATTAAACATATTTAGCCCATTAGACATACAGCACCGTGTAATCATATGGATCCTGGATTAAATATCTGCTGTACTATTCACTTAGTCATCATACAGCTACAAAACAGTGTCCTTCATAGCATTTTATGAAGACAAACACAATTTATCCCTTTTCTAAAATTCCAAGGGCCATTTATAAGAAAGAGACAATATTTTTGTTCACAAAAACATTATTTATCAACACCATTTATGAATTATGATGACTCCCCTATGGCTTGCCACTCTGCTTTAACTGTTTTTCTATCCTCCTGTCAAAGTGCTTCTGCTCACTGATAAAAAATTTAAAGGGGTCATATAATGCCATTTTTGTACAAGCTAATATGATTCTTTAGGGTCTAAATTAAAAGTTTGTAATATACTTTAATTAAAAATTCTCATTAGTATTGTAAGAAAACACTAATTTTAGCTGGTCAAAAACAGCTCTGTTTTCAGCACGCCGTTTCAGTGCATGTGTCTTTAAATGATAATGAGCTTTGCTCACCCCGCCCCTCTGTTCTGTGCGTACACCGTTTGTAACACAATAACCACGCGTTGTTCATTATAAACGTGGGATTATGAATTATATTGAGAACGTCGTACATAGAAAACATGCTGTAATGTACCCTGAGTGTAAACCTTAGATGCATTCATCGTGAAGCCTGCAGCAAGGTTTGCAAATTTCGCAAAGATTAATATAAATACTAATATAAAGGTTAATAAAACATTACACTCACATCTTCTGGAGGTTCAGCAGTAACACGTTGGTACCGATCCGTTTTTTCTCGTTTGTAAAGCTGTCTGGTGTGAAATGATTAAAGCTGCCGTCGGCAAGTCTGGCAGATTGGGTCGATTAGCCAAAATTTTGAATGTTTACAACTCTCATGCCCCTCCCCACTACCAGCGAGCACCCTCCCATCGAGGTCGTGCTCGTCAGTGCGTCACTGTGTGCGTGTGTACCTGATTTTCTGTGAACGTCCGTCTCTTCAGCATCTATCAACACCATGGACTCGGAGGTAGGCTGCCCTGGCTAATCTATCCATAGATAGCAATAACCGAGGAATTGGAAGCTTGTTAGTAGATTTTCTCTCCGCCATCACGCTTCATGCAATCTCCAGGCGAACTTCAGGCGTGGCGTGTGCATGTGATATTAACGTGCGCGAGTGAGGGGGGATCTGTGGCGTGTGCACGACCTGTGATTGACAGTCAGATCTCACACCCCCCTGCGCTGATTGGACCTGATGAAGCGGGAGCGCTGGTTTTTTGCAAAACAAATAACACGCTCCAGGTGGAGTTAGAAGCTCGGGTTTTTTTCTAAAACCACCTTATTTATGTTGTTCTGTCGGATTATAGTGTCGATTACACTGAATATGATCAAATTTTTTTTGCCGACGGCAGCTTTAAAGCACAGACGGGAATCCCCGTGAGGGAATCCCCGCGTCAATCCTTTGGGCATATCGCTTCAAAAACAAAACTCAGCCACTGCTTCTTCAACGGCTCGGATTTAGGAACATCAAAATGACTGCTGTGTTCCTTATTACATCTAAGAACAGAACACCACAATCGTGTAGACGCCATTCTACTCCAGCATATCAACAATGGCGGACTACTATGACGACGGCTGTCACAGCTTGCTCAGGGCGGGTCTTGTGTTGAAGCACGGCTGTCAATCACAATCGCGGGAGGGGCGTACGATCTTATGACGTCACAATATCGAACGGCTTGATTTCAGAGATGGTCAAACATATAAGGAGATTAAAACAAAACCACTGGATGGATTTTAATCATGATAGGATGGTTGTGTACAGGCACTGCCAACAGACATTTCAGTGCAATCAACTTGTAAAAGTGCATGTACCATTATATGACCCCTTTAAATAAAATTAAACAAACAAATGTAAAAAGGACATCCATGGTGAATTTTATTTTGTCAAATTCAAAAGCAGCAGGACTCACTGTTAAATTTTGTATAAAATTCCTGAATCCTTAATTTTTTATTATTTTTATTATTCATTATATCAATTCATTTTTTCCTTCATTAGTGAAATTCTAAATACACCTCCGCAATTCATCAATTCAGGACACATTTACAAAATAAAGTGTAATAGAAATGTATTGAAAACATGCTTAACAGTTTATGACAACTAGTCAGCCATTTTGCATTTAATGACTTATGCAAGGAACTAATGCCTAGATGTTTTGAGGAGTATGACAATTCAACAGAGAAATAGTATAATAGGCCTATATTTTGATCAACAAGACATAAAGAGTTGATAATGTAGGAAACAGCAGACAGTTGTACATTATGAATTGCATGAATGTACCAAAGCATTTGCAATTTGTATAAAATGAGAAATTGCTTTTATGATGTGCACAAGTGAAAGATGATGTGATTTCAGGTGTGATCTGAGAAATGCACCAAAGCAACTGAGATAAACTATAATACTTATTGGAGACCCTGCAGAATCACTGACCCCATGAGTCACAGACCACATAAAAGAAAGTGTTACGAGAACACAAACTGCCTTTTTAATTTGCATTTCATGTGTGTATTTCATTAAAAAAAGCTAAACTTTAAAAAAATATAAAAAGGACATCCATGGTGAATTTGATCTAGTCACAGTGTGTGTGTGTGTGTGTGTGTTGCCCAGAATTTATGTCAGATGAGTGTGGATTGCATCAATTTGCTCCTGATCTTCAAAGTACAATGGCACAGGTACTTGTTGGTGGAACACTTTTGGAAAAAGTGTCAAGACACTTTGATTTCTTTTGGCCACTGATGATGGACTGTGCAGAGAAAATTTAAAAAATGACATTAAAAACATGTCCTTGTATGTCTCTGTAAGTCATTTATTTACTAGAGAAGCTATTGGTTTGGAATGCAGTTAAAAAAGAGATGGGTGTTTATAGTTTATAAAAGTTTCGAGAGAGAGAGAGAGAGAGAGAGAGAGAGAGAGATTTCCATAGCTAAAGCAAACACACTGGGATGCATCATGCAAGTTACTTGGCAAAGAAAAATCCCACTTTAAGTGCACACAGCCTACATTTTAATCCAGATCAGTACGCTATTTTAAGAAAAATGTATATTTAGATATAAATGAGATAGTTAGATCTCATTTTATAAGAAACAACTCAAACCAGAAAGGAGTAAAGGAGTCTTACCAGAAGAGGCAAGATAAAGACGGGCAACAAAAGAACATTCAAAAGAAAATTAATTTTGAAAGTGAGTAGAGAAGACTAGGGGCAGCTAAACTTACACGTGGTAAGCTATAACTTATAAATTTAATGCTGCGTTCACACCAAACGCGAATCTGCGTCAAAATTCGCGCCTGCCGCGTCTAGTTATACGCGTGACCACTTTGTGTGCATTCGCGCGTCAAGTTTGAAGCGAAATTTACGCGCGTCAGAGGCGAAAGTTTCGAACCCCGTTGGCGGCCATCTTTTTACAAGATGTCTGTTATTGATCGGTCATTTATCGAGAGAGTCGCCGCTCTGTATTTGCTCTGGAGAGCAGAACAGCGGCGTAGGGATCATCGTCGCTGTACTCGGGTCCACCAGACCCTCCGGAGGGTTTCAGGAGTTTCACAATTTGCTCCAGGAGCTAGGTTTGGTGGACCTAACGGTGAGGACGCTGACGAGGACCGCGTAGGCCGTAAGGCCTCGGCCTCGAGTGGTCGCTGCCTGACGAGCCCGCGCTCTACAGCCCGGCGCGAGGTTCACCCTCGCCCGCACCCACCTAATCTGTCATTTATTTTTGTTTTGATAATAAATGGAGTCAGCCTCCAAAGGTGAAACCTGTCCTGTGAATTTTGTTTTTATACACTAAATTGTGTTTGTTGTCTTTACATTAGAATAATAATGTTTCATTATAATCTAGAATAGATATGGAATAAATAGCATTCAATACAAAATGAGTATCTCTCATATATTGAAATCGAGTTTTTATGTGAAAGATTTGCTTTGTTGTGCATTTTAGTCATATTACAAAATAATTTATTGAGGCCAAACATAAAATAACATTGTAAACTGTCACTTCACCACGTGACAGCAGCAAGCAGGCTTCTGATTGGTTAACGCGGCGCGAATTGACGCAGAAGTTCAGATTTTTCAACTCGGGCGGCAGACGCGAATTCGCGTCAAACGCGTGAATGCACAAATAGCACTAATAAATTTCGCGCGTAACCAAACGCTCAATTCGCGCGAATGAGGCGAATTCGCGTCTACCGCGCCGCGCTAAACGCCTCATTCGCGCCGCAAGACCTCCAGACGCGCGTAAACGCGTCTTACCATTGACTTAACATTGAAATCACTCGCGCCAGACGCATATTCGCGTTTGGTGTGAACGCACCTTAAGCCAGACAGAACATCAACCTGACCGTCCAGAACTTTTTGTCTCTCGAAATAAATGATAGACCTATCCATTGATATAAATAAATGAATTGATATCTACCTAGCTCTATCAAGCTATTCGTTTATAAATAATAAATGTTGCATCATTGCTAAACAACAATAACTTTAGCGGATTATTTATTATACCTCAATCAATTCGTGTCAATGTACAGCCTCCCCCTACTGGACGCATCAGGAACAGCAGGGGCGTAAAACTGCCAGGGGCGTAAAACTGCTTGGGGCGTATATCTACCGGCTCCAGGTCTGCAGCCTCCCCTTACTCCCTCGCTTTGTGTCCCTGATTTTCAAAGTCAAGACGTGGGGGAGGGGTCAAGAGGTTGGGGTGTGTACCAGGGTGTGTACAAAGGACGAAGGCGCGTCCTTCTCGTTACGTCATCAGCGCGAGCCCCAGACCGTATGGATCGATCGAAATGGCGGAGCAGAGACATGCGGGTGATGGTTCACAGGTATGTATTAGTGATCGCTTTCTTCAAGTTCGCTAGATGTGTATCAACGCGTTTGCTCAAGTTAAGTAAGTTAGAGATCAATTAATGCGGTTAATGTGTCGATTAGCTAATCGCCGACGCAACGAAGTGTGTCGGTGGCTGTACATTTCTCTCAATATGCACACCTTTCACGTTGTTTTATAATTAATAAATAATGATAATTATTCTCCACGCCCTAGTTGTATTGTGGACTATAAACGATGCCAAAGGTGTCTCTCAAAATATACTGTAAATTCAAAACAAATGATACAACACAAATGCCTTGTATGTGCAAACATAATTTGAAATAAACCTCTTTCTGATTCCGAACAAGTTGATTTATATACAGTAGGTCACATCCCTATAGACTGTTTAAAAGCTGTGATGTTTATATGATACATTGTCACTTATTCTAGATCATTTGTGTGAAACTCAATTCCTGGAGGGCCACAGCTCTGCACAGTTTAGCTCAAACCAGCTCCAACCCACACCTGTTTGGAGGTTTCTAGTAATCCTGAAGATCTTGATTAGCTGAATCAGATGTGTTTGATTAGGGTTTGAGCTAAACTGTGCAGAGCTGCGGCCCTCCAGGAACTGAGTTTAAAACCCCTGATCCAGATAATCCTATATGATGTTGTCATGACATATTTAACAGAGAGAATATTCAGATGTCTGTTAGGGCTGGGCGATATCGTGAGATTGTTATGCGCATCTCGTCAGTAAAGCCGGTTCCTTGATTAGTACCCAGATAGCACACGTACGTCTGGCCGACATCGGCCCAACATCGAGCGTCGGCCTCCCTCCCTATAACATCGCAAAGGCGTCGGCCAGGCGTAGTCAGATCTCTGTCAGTCAGAGTGCTCTATTTCCCAGCTCCGTTACGTCGGCTTTAGGTCGGCCCACTATACGGGAGGCCGATGTCGCGTTAATGCTCGCGCGGGTCCAAATAATGAAATGTGTTTTATAATTAACCATTTTGATAAATTATGTGATAAAAATATGAGAAATGGCTGGTCTTTTTAGACAAGTAGCGCGGTATTTAAACATCTGCGTGCATCCCAGACATGCTCAGCAGTCAGCACTATATTTCGTTTTTAAAGGGACGGCGCTGCTGTGCTGCACGCACTGAATTAAAGTGATATATATAAATTAAATTAAATTAAACCTTTTTTTTTTTACTGAAATATGGAATAGTTTTGCTTTTTATATTTTTATATAGGCTAACTATTTTATCTGCATGTTGCACTCTGTTGTTTTCTAAGCCTATAATTGAGATCATAAATTTACATACAATTAGCATAATATGCAAAATATTGTTAAGATAAATCCTATAAATCATCATCAATCATAAAGACCTTTGTATCAAGCCTCTATAGCCTCTATAGCCTAATCCTATTATGGAATTCTTAATGCATTATAATACGCGCATAACGCCTTATAAAAAAAACCTATAATATGTTGTATCATCTGATAAGTATATGATAAAAACAGTTACAATACATTATAGGCTAATACTTACCTTTTTGTGGTTGTAACTTTTAAGGTTTTTTACCAATTCCTTGAGAGAGAGAAAAAAATAAAAATAAATAATTGTAGCTTAATAAACCTAACTTATTTAATAGCTTGGTAACCTAAAACAAAAAACACCTAAAAAAAATCTGAAGATCAATCCCATTTTTACATTTCCCCTTTTATTGATTTCAAAATCGACTGTGTGAAACGGTGCGGATACCAGAGATCGTTTCCCCACAGTCTATTTTTGCTGTGCTCCACGCACATAATTAAAGTGACAGCGCATTGTTCGTGGTCAAACTGAACACAAATTGACATGAAAATGTAGTAATCTCACCATGCATTTAATTAAACATATTAATCTCACCGTAAATGTATTTAATGATATAATACTAGGCATACTGTTTTTCAGCATCTTTTTACTTTAAGACCGAGGTTAATCATTTTTTAAGTCTTATATCAGTTTAAACACTCAAGTGATTTTAAACTTCTCAGTAGCCTATACTTGCGAGCTCTCTGAGACGATTTTCTAAACTAAAGAAACAGCTTGCAAGTAACAATTTATTTACAATTTATAATTGCCATTGATTTTTTTTTTCAAAACAACAACAAAAAATCTTCCATTTTAAGGAATCAGGATTAATAATGTTTTTAGTTTAGTCAGGACTAAAATACAGGGTACTGTCAGTTGATTTATTCAGTTTCTGTATGTCTGAATACTAGTAGGCCTATTTTTTTTTTTTATTGGTATCTTTATTCTATTGTATTTATTTGTGATACTTTTTTTCAATTTAATTCAAAAGATTGAAATCAAGCTTCCTTGTGTTGTGTTTTTTAATTCCTATTAAAAAATGCCATTATTTTATATGGAAAAGGTAATAATTGTAATTTTTTTTAGTTTGTCTTGTATATTTTTTTATTAGATCAGATTTAATTTTAAGCTGTCATATGGTCATGTTACAATGTGCCCCTCACATGTTACAATGTACCTCCACCTATGGGTTGGGTTGTCACATTTCACTTCCATTCTTTAGGGGTATATCAAGAAAAAAGTAGGCTATATAGTTTATTCATAAAACAACATTAGACATGTGGGAAATTAATGTGGGAAAAAATAAATACTCTGAACCATAAGTAGATTTACAGAAACTAAAAAAGTCAAAAAGCGTTACTTTGTGCCCCGCTAATTGTGCATTCACAATTTGTGAATTTTTATGACAAGATTTTATAGTCTTCCCCATTAATTTCCCATGGGGTCAAAAAGACCCCGAAACTCCCGAGTGTGTCTTTTATAACATAGGCCTACAGATAGGCTTTTTTTTTTTTTTTTTTTGTCACTCCCGCTTTATTTATTTATTTTGTCATTTAATGTCGGGGTACAATAACGTAAGGTAGCCTATATGTATACATAACATTTATTTTTAAATAAGAAAATAAATAAAGTTTATAAAGTGATATAGTTTATAAATTATCACTCGCGTGCCAAGCCCGCGAAAGAATGCAGAGGACATAAGCTGCAGTCAGTGCCCATCCCCCGCATAGCGGACATCTCTTCAGACTGATCACCACAAACACATGAGTTTTCCTGAGGTAAAGTATACTTATCAGATTATTTACCTTAAAGACTATATTTAATTAAATATAAACAAATATCATATGTAAAACAAGCTATAAATAGGATATGACATTTCAAAATATGACCAGAGTAAATAACAAATTATATTAGGACACAGTTTGAAGAGTTCGTTTTCCTCAGATATTATAACTAAAAATAAATAACATCCATTGACTTATACACTTGACTTATACAAGTCTTATACTGTTGGTAATAACATCCATTTTCTCAAATGAAACAAATTAAATGGTTAAAAGGTCGACGGACTTCCTTTTCCACACACAAACAATGACTTTCCGCTTTTTTTCCAACATTAGGCCTAGTCATTTGGGTCAGTACCGTTAAATGCCGTTAAATATGGATGACGTCATTTGCGCGCGCGTTCTCTCTCTCGCGTGACGTCATTTGCGCGCGCTCTCTCTCGTGCATGACGTAAATTGCGTCAATAAAGCTTGTTTGAGATTCGCCTTGACCTTCTTTTACTGTCTATGACTGGCCTTGAAATGGAGGAGTAAAAAAAAGGCAAGAAGGACAGATCTCTCTATCAAAGGCGGATATCGCGGGATTCACGCTCGTGCTACAGTGTTGCTAATAAACGGGATGTTAAGTTCTGTTGCTTATATGAAAATAAAACAATTGACCTATGGCTAAGCCACGCCCCCAAACGCGATGAGCCAATCACAGTGCGCATAGCTAACCCAATACACTCGGACATTCTCTGCTTCCACGTCCATTGAAATGCATTGCAGTTAGTCAGTTTTCACTCGTTTTTATCTGGTTTTTCTTGTCATTTTAAGTTTAAAATGGTCAAACGGTGTGCATGGGGTACATTCAACTCCAACACTAGGTATCCTGAGTGGCTGGGCGACGGTGTGTATTTTTTACCCTTTCCCAAGCCACATCTCAACCGAGAAGTGTCTGCTCTGGATTAATTTATGCGGTAACTTAGACCACAACACCAACTAAACGTGGATAAATTAAACAAGGATGTCTACATCTGTTCTAAGGTAAGTCAACAACGTATTTGAACGTTAGCTTTAACACCTCTAACGTAACGTTAGCCTAGCTTCTAGCTGCGTTGCAGTTTGACAAGAGTACAGTTTGACAAAAGCACAATGTTGTGTTTTACACAAATATAAGTAGGCTAAACACTTTGCAGTTTTAATGATGTCCTGTATGAACAAAATGGAGTATGTTTTTGTTTTTATGTTTCCACTGTTCGATCGCGCCCGCGCCTCTCTCTCTCTCTCTGACACACACACACATTCCAGCATTGCAATCTTGACATCGCAGCCTGTTCATTATGCTGCGTTCACACCAAACGCGAATAGAGCGTCAAATTCGACGCTTGAACATTTTGAATCCATTTGCGCGTCCGAAGCGAATAGGACGCGCGTATAAAGCGAGCGTTTGAAGCGAAATAACACCAAACTATAACGTTTACACACTGACCTGTAACGTTAAATCTTTGTCTGGAGCTGAAGCTTTTCATCGACCTTCTCAAAGTAAAATGATTAATATAACCCTCCAATGCATAGTTAAGGCCCTTTTGGTGACTTTGAGATGATATAAAATCTTTCCGTCTCCAAAAATCATCAATTGCCTCCTGTGAAATGTCTCCTATACTGTGACAGCTGCCATAGCGCCTGTTACCGAATGTTGACTGTTTGTCCGAGTGAGTGGAGTGGGCGTGGCTTAGCCATAGGTCAATTAGACCATCAGAAAATGTTCTACTGCCGTATATTTACTGTCGTTTAAATGGACACTTATAAACACTCATGACATGTACATTCTGATTAGTAAACACTCATACGTTTCTCCCTTTTCTCTTTTGCTTGTCTCAACAGCAGCTAAAATCCACCCCAACGCCTCTTTTCAGAGCCAGGACATTCAGTGCGCGTCTTTGTAAGTATGTTTTTACTAACCGTCAAACACCTTCTCAGTATCTGGGTTTAGATTAATTAAAACCATGTCATGCAGCAAGTTATCAGGTTATTCTTTTTAGGGTTGGAAAAGTCTCATCGAATGCATTTCTCTATGAAAATAATTATCTTGTCTCTTTTTCAGCTTCATTGACCATCTGTTTGTTGGTAAGTGACCAATAGCAGTCATCCTGCATCTATGATTTGACATGTACATTCTGATTAGTAAACACTCATACGTTTCTCCCTTTTCTCTCTTTTGCTTGTCTCAACAGCAGCTAAAATCCACCCCAACGCCTCTTTTCAGAGCCAGGACAATCAGTGTGCGTCTTTGTAAGTATGTTTTTACTAACCGTCAAACACCTTCTCAGTATCTGGGTTTAGATTAATTAAATTAATTGGAACTACAAGTACAAGTGTTTAATTGTAAATTAGTAAATTAGAAAGTTTATTTGTTAAGTTAGTAAGTCGTTCACTTGTACTTATCTTTTAATTTGCTGTATGTTCTTGCTTGTCTTTGTTTTAAACAGGCTCCCGACACTTCTTTTTGGCAAAAATCCTGTCCTTACAGAAAGGGATCACACATCAAGCAGTTGTTTATAACTGGTGTAGCCAGAAATAATAATTTGTGTGTGGCTTGTAGGTGACCTTGCAACAAAGCAACATTTTTAAGAACTCACACATAAAAACACTATTTGGAGCCTGTTTACCATAATAGGCCGAACTCGAATATGACATTACGGAAAAGCACAAATAATCAGTGTTGGAAAGACTACTGAAAAATTGTACTTTAAAAGTACTTTAAAGTTTACTCAACTTGAGTTTTATTGCATTTACAAACTTAAAGTTGGTTCAATATGCATTTATTAAATACTATTCAGTACAAAATTGGTCATTCAAAACCTATCTTTAAAATTGGCAATACAATTTCATCAATATTTTAAAAACTTTTTCAAATCAACTCATTTCAATCAAAACAACTCTAGCAAAAAAAAAAAATAATGCAAGGTCAGGTCTATATATTTCTAAATAACTTTGAAAGTGTAACCTCGCCTAGTACACCTATTTAATTGGTATGAATCAAACTGCAACTCCAGTTACAAACCAAACTGCAACTCCAGTTACAACAGTCTCTGCACCTGCTAAAGTTGCAAAGATTAATTTAGTCTTCAGTATTGTTCAAGGCAAGCCTATTTAATTGGCTCTTCTACCACCATAGCTATGCTCCTTATTAAGGGATTGGAATTAACTGTTGCCACATCATCTTCCACAAAAATGAGGACACCAGCTTTGAATCCCTTGGTGCAGTTTTCATTTTCATGAAATGAAATGTCAGTGTCCCACAGAAACTCAAGAGTAATATATATATATATATATATATATATATATATATATATATATATATATATATATATATAGTGTACAATAATTAAACTAAGAAGTTGTTACAATACAATAAACCAGAGATGTTTATAATATATATATATTTGTATATGTGATTTCAATCTCATTTAATTGTTTGTTTTTTTAAATACATTTAATACTTTTTTTTTATACAATTTTACAATACAATGTTTACTCAAAGTTAATAACAATATAACTGTTCATTATGTAAGGTCTTTATACACCACTGAAAACAGTTGTTTATGATATTGCATTTCTGTCAACAGATCCTCCTAAATATTACACAATGCACCTTTAAAAGTCATTAAACAACTCATTTGAACTATTATATGATTATGATTTCATTTATTAAGATGTGTTGATTTATTAAGAACAGCAAAACTGATATGGCTTTCTGTTTATAAAACAGCACAAGACTTTAATTAAGTAGCCAATATAGGCGGTCTATTTTTGCTGTGTGATTTAAAGAGAAGTGCGCACTTTGGTGATCTGGTGTTTTCTCCAAAATAAAAGCTCTTGATTTTTTTTTTACAGTGACTTTTTTGGTGGTGATATTTAATAAATTACCAATAAATATTTAATCAAATCAAATAATAGAAAATACTAGCTACTTTCAGCAAAACACTATTTTACTTTTGACGAAGAACTTGAATTAGTGGTCGCGATACTGAAATTTCTAACTTCAATATGATACATTGAAAAATATAAATATTCAGTATCATTTTCAATATCATGGGGAAAACCACATACTGTATACTGCCTTTTACTACAGGGCCGTTGAATGCTTGAATCTGATTGTTGACGAACGTTCTATGGTGTGCATTATTTTCAGGAAAACGCACGGCTAAAGTAGTTCGGTATTGTGCCTAAACAAAATCTCATGGGTACTTCAATTTTTGTGAAATCAACTTCAAATTTGGAACACAACTTGGTTAGATATATGGATTTGATTTTATAACAATTTTAGAGAAAAACATTTTGTAAAATATATATTTTATATAAAAGAAAATAAATTAACTTAAAAAAATATTAAGTACAGTATATTTGATTTACTTTAAATTTAAACTTCCATAACTTTTTCATACTTTCATTGAAGTACTTTCACTTCATCAATAATCTACTGAGTGTTTTCTTTAAAACAAGACCAGTGAGAGTTAAGGGTTAAAGTACAATTTTTATGGTAACGCAAGGTCCAGTGATATGGAACTGTAACGCGGAACCTGCCTGGAACTACTTTAGCCGTAACAAGTTCTGCCATAACAAATGAATACATTTCTGTCCAAATATCACTTGTCACAAAATATGGAACCTTGAGACTCTGACAATAGGCTATGTGTTTTGTCAAGATTAGAAAAGGTTTTGATCATAAATTTTTTAAATCGCGATATTGTGCGCGCATCTCGTCAGTAAAGCCAGTTCCTTGATTAGTAGTAAATCACCATCACCTGCTTTCAGATGGAGCGGCATTTACTACAAAGAGCCGTAGTTAACTGACAAGATATGAGCCATATCGCATCAATATTGCGGACGTATCGCCAGCGATAATTAATGCGATATGGCTCAGCTTGTCAGTTAACTACGGCTCTTTCACAGCAAAAACTCCAGTGTTAAATTAACACTCCTGGGAGTGTATATGAGTCCACACTCAAGAGTGTTGAAGTTAATGAGATAATTAAGTGATTAATTTAGTGATGATTGATCATTATTGAAGACACCTGATGTTAACAAGCAGAATCACTGAAGGAGAACATCTCAAATTGTGATGGGTGTTTGCTTTAGTTGGGCTCTTGACCCACTTATATTATTAACTCTAGATTTTGTCTGGCTGCTGTATCTGACTTATAACTGCCAGATGAACAAAGAAAAAAGGTGATCTGTTGGTTATATTATGATAATCATAATTTAAACTATGTTTTGATTTATGCTGTTGTTTACAGCATAACTGTGATTCTGCATATATATCAGAATTTTAGATATAATATAAAGGATTTCTTAAAAGTTGATTAAAAAAAAAACTTTCTTTTAGGCACACGCAGACGTCAAGATTCAGTCTATGCATCTCAACAATGGTGTCGAGCAGAATATTCAATTAGGAAAAGTAAATTACATAGACAATTCAGATCATAATTTATTCATTCTGCAATGCATGATGGGAGCCATTAATGAGTTGTGATTGGTGGCAGCCACTGCAACATGCTTTATTATTGTCACCATTGTTGAGATTCACAGGCTGATTATTGATGTCTGTGTTTCTATAATTAATTTAAAAGTGTTTTTATCAGAACAATGTTTATTAAATATTTTGGATTATAAGAAAAATACTGATAATCACATGCTGTAAAATCAAAAAACTGTTGCTAACAAGTTAAACCAAACTATCTCAATAAGTTTCATTTTTCAGATCCCAGCATGATTGTCAAAACATAACCAACACTATCAGATCACACTTTTCTTTGTTCATTTGACTGTTATAAATCAATAACAGCAGACAAACAATGAATGTATAAGGGTCTAGAGTCCAACTAAAACAAACACCCATCACCATAACGGTGGCTTACAATTTGAGATTTTCTCCTTCAGTGATTCTGCTTGTTAACATCAGGTGTCTTCAATAATGATCAATCATCACTCAACTCATCACTTAATTATCTCATTAACTTCAACACTCTTGAGTGTTAATTTAACACTGGAGTTTTTGCTGTGTAGTAAATGCCGCTCCATCTGAAAGCAGGTGATGGCGATTTACTACTAATCAAGGAACCGGCTTTACTGATGAGATGCGCATAACAATCTCACGATATATATCGCCCAGCCCTAATGTCTGTACAGCTGCACAGAATTTAATAGGTCTTCTGACCCAAAGCCTTGGTCAGATTCAGTCAGCTCAGGGTCAGCAGCAGCAGCCACAACAACGACAGCAGCCTCCTGCTATTTCTCAGCCTCGAATAGAGCAGGATATGGCCAGGTTGCTGCATCCACAACTAATTATCTTAACAATTGTCTTTTGAATGTTTAATATTATAATTAACATTTGTTTATTATTTGTAGATATTTTTCCTGGGATGTTTAAAAAAGCAAAGAAGAAAACTCCAAATCCACAAATGCATGTGAAAGCCACACCTTGGAAACCATTTGCTGTTTCCATATTTTTAATGAGCAGCAACACTGACACCTCACCCACACCTTCTGAAGAGCTTGAACTACTCCAGGCCGGACTAGGAAAACGGGTGATTACAATTTCATCCAATGTGAACCATTCGGATGTAAGTTCATTTTATTTATAATTTGTTAGTTGGTGCCATCTGATTTTAGAGCAGGATTTTTTCTATATCACCCTGCGAATAATATACTGCTTCAAAGTAATATTCCACTTTCAAAACATGCTGAGATGAATGAACATAATTTGCTTCAACATAGTAAAATGTGAATTAGTATGTATAAAAATGAGAAACAAATGCACGTAAAATTTTCAATGTGATAAAGATTTAGTTTTTACTTTGCGTGGTTGTTTGAGAACCCTTGTTCTGTTTCATGTTTATTTCAGTTATGCAAGCTCCTTGAAGCTGAATTTCCAAAGATGAAGTCACTTACTGGAGGGTGGTTACTTTATAAGGCACCAGGTATGCTGTACTGTCAACCAGAACAGACACAAACATGAATATAGAAACTGAGTGGAGTATACTGTAGTGTAAGTAATTTCCATAGGTAGTTATTAATTGAACAGTTCCCCTGGCATTCTAACCTTAAATCCCAGGCTACATCCTTTTTTAATAACAGTAGGGAAGTGTTAAAGGGATAGTTCACCCAAAAATGAAAATTCTATCATTGTTTCCTCATCCTCAAGTTGTTCCAACCCTGTATGAGTTTCTTTGTTCTGCTGAACACAAAAGAAGATATTTGGAAGAATGTTTGTAATCAAACAGATCTCGGTCCCCACTGACTACCATAGTATATTTTGTCCTACTATGAAAGTCAGTGGGGACCGAGATCTGTTGATTACAAACATTCTTCCAAATATCTTCTTTTGTGTTCAGCAGAACAAAGAAACTCATACAGGGTTGGAACAACTTGAGGGTGAGGAAACAATGATAGAATTTTCATTTTTGGGTGAACTATCCCTTTAATAGAATATGGGAAGCACTGTTTTTTGACATCATTTTTAGCTACAGTATAAAGCCCAATTATATAGTAAAGACCTTTTATTGCTGGATTTGTTAATGTGTTTTTAAATTGTCAGGTGGGAATGGAAGAAGAAAGCTTACTGTTGTCCCTCCAGACTCAGAGGGTTATACAGGCAGCCTTCTCAAAATGGCTACCACCGCTGGAAGAACAGCACTGTATATGGTCCCTCTTCAAGATGAGTTATGTCTTGATCCACTGCCATTCTCAGCAGAAGAGTTTGCGAAGATGCCAAAACTGGTAGTGGCATTGTGGTTTTACAAGTACGACACTCAACCTTTGTACTTGCATGTTAAATCTTGTGGTGGCTGCACACAGTCAGCTAATGATGAGGTATGTTGTTTACACAATGATATTTTTTAGTAGTATTTATTATAACATTTTTCAGTTAAGTTTTCTTTTAGGCAGAATATATATCTCGTTTTGTCATTTCAGACTACTGAAGATGATGATGATGATGTAAAAGCAGTTACCCCTACAGCCCCAGCTTCTACACCTACACCCACCACTTCAATACAAACTTGTTCTCCTACACCCACCACAAGTTTTGAGGTGAGCTAAATGAAAATGCTGTGTTTTTAATATATTCAAAATATTTGAGAATACATTTGCTTTTAATTTTAATATAAGTGCATATGGACCGGTGCAGTTAGTAAAATTAGTTAGATGTAGACATGTGCCGGTATTCGGTAATGCAAAAAATCGCGGTAATGAATATGCACGATATTGATATCGCGGGCACTTCAAAATACCGTGAAAAATAATAGATCCGAATTTAGATTTTTAGAAGGCGCGTTAGCTTAATTTCCATCAACCGCTTAAACAAACACTGCGTATATGCTGCGCGATTCGAGCGCCAAACACGTGCGCATGCACTCTGATGTAAACAATCCTCCACATGCTTAAGCATGCGCGCGCAGTTTGCAGTCTAGTCTAATGTAAACAGTCCTCGCATGATGGAGAAGCAGCATGGCGAAAAGAGGAACGCCGCCGACGATTTATCTATATACAGTCTATGGATTTATCCCGCTTCTAAAAGTAGGGCTGCCAACTCGACGCATTCAGCGAGAGATGCGCGCCTTTCTCACGCAGAGAAAAATCGCGAGGCAAGGAGGACATGGAGACCGACAGAGAAGACAGAGCAGGTTACTTTTGATATGAAACAAATTCTCATCTCTCAGGATTCTGTCCATTTTATTACGAAATTCAGACATTAAAAACCGTTTAGTCGCTTGTAAATGTGACGTGACATGACAGATCACTGTAGTGCCTCAGTTCCAGTTAACATTTACCTCAGGAAAGCCATTTAACGACCAGCACGTTAGTTGACTAAAACAAATAGTATTTTGCTGAATATGAGCACTTTATTATATTTTATCACTTGTGTCATCATAACATGATGGTTATTTTAATGAAAACCACATTATATTTGATTTAATTCGTAATTTTCAACCTTTAATAATACCAGCTGATAGGGCTCTCTGTATGGTTAGGCTACTTACAGCATTATGTGAGATTTATTTATTTTTTTCATGAGAAAAAAATAACATGTGGGCTATCTACTGTAACCTTCCTAATATTTATCCAAAATGAGTCAATATTGAATCAAGATTGAAATCACTTAAGTTTTGAATTGAAATCATGAAAATTGTGTTAAGCAATAATACAAACCAGCCTTCCAGTCATTGTACCATGTAAACATTGTAACATGTTGTCACTAAACTTAATAAAATTCTGTTTAGTTACCAAATGTTTTGACAATCACAATTACACCTATTGTAATGCAAGTTTTTTATTCTGCATCCCCCCCAATCCATCCATTTATCTTGTGCAATTAAAATATTGTGATAATACCGTATACCGTGATAAAAGCTCAATCAATTAATCGCAGCATGAAAATGTGATACCGGCACATGCCTAGTTAGATGCCATGTTAAGATTTTATTACTAACGGTAATGGTATTTACTTTGTAGTGCCTTATTGTCAAGCACTTTTGATTAATTGATTGTAATTATACTGTCTCTCATTGGTACATAAAGACCATTTTGCAAGAGGTAAATAACACTGGTTGAGAAGAATGCCCTATTTTTATTAGTTTTAAAACACTACACAAATGTTAGAAGTCAATACAATTTACTAAACATTTAGAACTGAATCAGAATGTTTTTTGTAAAGTTAAAAAACTGAAACAGCGAGTGCTTGTTTAGATCTTGCAAAATACTTGGTGACCAAAGTATTTAAAGTGACCAATTAAACAAATTACTTGATTGGAGTTTGGAAATAACCAATTGTGTTTTAATTGGGATTTTATTGTATAATGCTTAATCAGTTGTCCTTTTGCCATTATAGGATGAGGGACAGTGTCCCATTTGTTTAGACACATTTTCACAGACAGAGTTGCCCATGCATGCAAGTGTTTGTGGAGATAGGTAATTTTTAATGATTTGAAAAGTTATTTCATTTACAGACATTTAATAAGGTTATGTATTAAAAATATGTTTTAGTATTATAAGTGTTTTAACATGTTGTAAATGTTCTAAGAAGTCAATCTAACCATTGGGTATATACTCAGTATATTACAGACACTGGATTATGAAAGCAGTCCTCAGTGTGGCACACCAGTACAGCAAAACCAAGGCCCAGACATGAAATGGTACAGTCTATTTATTACATTTTAACAACCCTGAGACATCAGAATTCTTTACTAATCTTTTTTTTTTTCTGTTTTTATAGTCCAGATGATGTATTGCGTTTGTTGGCAAGTAGGGTAGATGACAGCAAGGATTTCAAGATCTGTGTTTCTCGAACTGACTTCTATCAAAGAGCTATGGTGCAGTGGCAAATACAAAAGAGAGGCACCCCGGGCAATACTTTGCGTGTAACATTTTTGGGGGAAGCAGGTGTTGACACAGGTGCCATTCGTAAGGAATTTCTTTCTGGCAAGTCAGGTTCACAATTGCCTTATTAGGTTTATATTCATCGTAACAATTTAAAGTTTAGAAAAACAAACAGTTACCACGTGTCATTATGAGATTTGGTATGTTTTAATGTGCTTATTGTACAGTGTAGTAAATAACATTCTTTTTTAACATGTATATTTGTTTGTAGATTTGATTGGTGAGATTGAGAAACACCTCTTTGAGCAAAGAGGACACCAGAGAGGGAAGAGCCCCATCTACTCCCTAAGTAATCTGGACAAGGGATTTTTTAGGTTAGTAATATTTTACATTGTAGTAACATGTCAGTTGTCATTTTTGCGTACAACTAAATATTACTTTGTATTCTTTCTTTCAGGACTGCTGGAGAAGTGTTTTCGGTTAGTCTCGCTCAGGGTGGGCCTGCCCCCCGTTTCTTGAGGCCGTGGTGCTTTGATTATCTCTCATCTGGAGACTTGGATGAATCAACTCTCACTATAGATGATGTGGATGATGCTGAACTTTATAATTTGATTAAAAAGGTAGTAATTTTTTTCCAAATAAAATCTGATTTCATAAGCTTTATTTCTACGCAAGCACACCATTTGCCACAGTTTACGTGTTTGTGTTTTCAGGTGGAGGAAGAAGAAACCGATGGAATGATCAAATAATTAACTGTGGTTTTACTGGGGCCATTAAACCTGAGAACAAAGAGGCCATAATGAGGTAAGAAAAAGTCTTATAACTTCTTTACATTTGAAACCTTGCAAACGGTTTTAATTTTGCTGCCTACCAGATATACTGATTAGCCACAACACTGTCTATATTATGCAAGAATTTCCTGGTTCTTTTTTCAGATCAATTGTGCTGCATGCAACTCTACGTTTGGTCCCTTTGTTGAAGCAAATCCGAAAAGGTCTTGAAGTCTACAATTTTGTGGACATCCTGGAAAACCATTCAGGACTTTGCCACCAGTTCTTTGTCCCTGATGTGGTGGATGATGATGATAAGGTATCAATAACTGGAAAAAAAATGTGCCTATATCTTGTATTTCTTTTTAGAAATGGTTTCATTTTAGGAATATTATATATAGGAAAATTATTATTTGCCAAGTTAAAAAATAGTCAAACACTTGTTCCTTACAAAAAATAATAGTAGAAAATGGATTGCTCTTAATACCTCAGTAATGGTTTCCTGTAGCTTATTAGTTAGATAACAGTGCTAGCATAGCCCAAGGGCTTGGGTTCGATCTCAGGGATTGCACATACTTAAAACAAATGTTATTTTAGTAATAAAGTAGCTTTGGATAAAAGCCAAATGCATATGTGTATATGTACCTGAAAATGGATGGTTGTTTTTTTTCCCCACATGCTGATGCAGACTTCATCATGCAGAACATTCTTCCGAAAATGTCGGAGAAGGGATCAGTACGAGAGACTTATGAAACAGCTATAATCAACTTTCTGCAGGACTTTCTCCAAGAAATTGAAAGCTGTGGTATGTATGAACTGACAGAGTTGATTTAGTATAAATATTGTTTAAAAAACTGCAATTACACAAATTAATGTTAAAATGTAATTGATCTAATTCAGACAATACCAACCATAGAGATAACAAGTTCTTTTGCTTGTAGAGGATAACCCTGATGGAGACATCCTGCCCTTAACTGTCCCCGGTGTTATGCAATGGCTCACTGGCCAGGGACACAAACCTCTTCTAATGTCAGAACTTAAAGAGTTCAAAATTTCTCTTCATTTTGACCATGAGTGTATGCAGAGGATGCCAGAACATAAAATATGCTTCCCAGTTGTAAGTGCCTGTGCAAGAAAAATTACATTTCCCACAGTACACATGGGTGACTACAGTTCTTTTAAATCCGTCATGTTGCAAGCCATTCAGTTTGACGACGGTTTTAACAGAATTTAAAATGCTACTAAATGTATGGAATTGTACATGTTCAGGAAAAAAACCTTCTTATGTTCTTATGGATTTGAAATTTACTATATGTGTAGAGAACACTTTACATATTGTAAAGTTTTATATCTTAATGTTAAAAGAACACAAGTTGTTATATGGATTTGAAATTTACTGTGTACGTGTAGAGAACACAACGTGTTACATATTGTAAAGTTTTATATCTTAATATGTGTAGAGAATATATCTTATCGGGATAGTTCACCCAAAAATGAAAATTCTGTCAGTAATTACTCTCCCTCATGTTGTTCCAACCGCGTAAGACCTTCGTTCATCTTCGGAACACAAATTAAGATATTTTTGATTAAATCTGAGTGCTGGATCACTCCTCCATAGGCTGCTAGGTGGCCCAAACTTGCTGGCCAGAAAAGTTATTAAAGAGATCGTTAATATAGTCCAAGTGACTACAGTGGCTCAATCTTAAGTATATCAAGCGACGAGAATACTTTTTGTGCGCAAAAACAAACAAAAATAACGACTTTATTCCACTATTCATTTCCTTCTCTCTGGGCCTCGTAGTGTTTTTGCGCAGCGCGTCTGTGTTATGCATCACGCATCACACACGACCGGCGTCGGCCAATAGTGAGCCTGCAGGGCTCTAGAGTGCGACCAATTTGGTCGCAAATGCGACCAAATTTTGTAAGGGTGCGACTAAAATTTTTCCTAGGTCGCACCGGTGCACCTAACGTCCTCGCATCTGCTGCCTCTCCACGAACTAAGTGTTTGTTCTCCTTTGACGGAACTCACACACTCATGGGAACTCACACTCTTCTCTCACGCTTAATGAGTGATGACGGAGGACAGAATTAAACATTCAAACGTAGCCTGGTTACACTTAAGGTCTGTGATATTAGTCTGATTTTATTTTAGATTTCGGCTTCCAAAGATTATAAAAAATAATATATTGAGGTAAAACCATTAAAAACTATAGCCGCATTCTATCTAGCGCAACTTCTTCCCTTCGCAGCATTACACTGTCATTTCTCCCTAAAACTCAAACCTAACGACAGAATCAGCACGATCGGTGATTGTTGTAAAATGCAGTCTAGCTACTGTTGCTAACTTGCGAGACGCGTTAAATAATTAAAAGAGCTATTAAAAGCACAAAATCTGCGCAAGAGATGTTGTTCGCAAGGCGGCACGCGCTCCGAAACCGAAACCGAGACAAGCAAATTATAGCCTACACTTGGGTTTAATGTGCGTGTCTAAACGATCAAATGTACACAAAAGTATGTCAAAATGACCGGCTTGGAGATTCACTAAAAACAGTTTATGTCTTAAATGGACGTAGTTATGGAAATAGTTGGGAGAATATGGTGCATCAGATCAGTAGCAGATCTGCACTCGGTCTTAAAGGGGCCGCAGTCTAGTAAACATGCGGACGATTGCGCCATTACTGCGAATCAAACAACAAGAGAAAAATCACTACAAAGCTCTTGAAAGAATAACTTCAGCTTTATTAAGCATTAATCTATTTATGAAAAATTATGCAGTGTTATTTTACATTTGATTACTTTTTTAGATTTCTTTTTAGACTAATATATATATATATATATATATATATATATATATATATATATATATATATATATATATAACAAAAAGAACCGATAAGAATACAGTTAAAGTACCGGATCGATAAGCAGTATCGGTAAGAGTAGGAATACCGTTAAAACCCTTTACTCCCCGGTCAATACTCCGACAACAGCCCAGACATGAAGCTACTTCAGCCACCATTCTCCCCAGTCCCTGGTAAGATGCCAAGCCCTGGTCTTTCGTCGGAGATGGCATCCGACTCAGAGACGGAGGTAGAGCCTATACCGCGCCTGAGCTAGAGACTCAAAATAGTTCGTTTGGCAGCTCAGTGAAGCACTTTAAAAAAATTTTTTTTGTTTTTTTTTGTTTTATTTACCTACACCTTATTCTTGTTTAAAATCATTTACATAATATGAATGTATATAGAGCGTGATAAAAAGGTGACCTTGAAATTGTGGCGTTAAAGGTGACGCGAGGCGAGAATTTTCGGTGCACCCAAATTTTGTGCTGGTGCACCTAAATAAAAAAGTTAGGCGCACCAGTGCAACCAAGGCAAAAAGTTAGTCTGGAGCCCTGGCCTGTGTGGTGACGTGTAACACAGACGCGCTGCGCAAAAACACTACGTAAACTAACTAGAGGTCGAGAGAGAAGGAAATAAATAGTGGAATAAAGTCGTTATTTTTGTTTGTTTTTGCGCACAAAAAGTATTCTCATCACTTGATAAACTTAAGATTGAGCAACTGTAGTCACTTGGACTATATTAACGATCTCTTTAATAACTTTTCTGGGCCAGCAAGTTTGGGCCACCTAACAGCCTATGGAGGGGTGATCCAGCACTCAGATTTAATAAAAAATATCTTAATTTGTGTTCCGAAGATGAACGAAGGTCTTACGCGGTTGGATCAACATGAGGGTGAGTAATTACTGACAGAATTTACATTTTTGGGTGAACTATCCCTTTAATACATGTGTTAAGAGAACACAAGTTGTTATATGGATTTGAAATGTACTGTACGTGTAGAGAACACAACGTGTTACATATTGTAAAGTTTTATATCTTATTGAATGTGTTAAGAGAACACAAGTTGTTATACAAGTCTTTTCTGCTTTAAATATAGCCAATACAGAAAATAAAACAAGCATGCAATGTCAACTTAAGTTTGTTTTTTATTGAATTGGATGTGAATTTGATTTTAAATGGATCATTTGGTCACTAGTCATTTCAATGATTTAGTGTCAATTAAGAATGAAGCAGCACAAAATTTAAAACTTCTAAATACTTGTCTCTTCCATAGTTCTGAGAGTGTGAGGTTGGGTTAAAAAAAGTTTGCATTTGGGCCTTAAGTTCTTCAGTTAAGGGGCATTCAACTGGAGGAACTACAATTCCTGTCCACGGCTGGTCAGAGATACTGTCTGTGTCCCAGTCAGAGTCGTCGTCTTGTGCAATCTGTTAAAAGTTGGTTATAGTTTATGGACATTGGGGCAATATCTTGCATGAAAACGTCTCGGTTACTGATGTAACCCGCGTTCCCTGAAGGAGGGAACGGGAGACGTAACGTCGACGTGACGACGTAATTGGGATCACTTCAGGGAGCCCTATCAACTTCGAGTGTCTACAGAACGAGCCAATGAAAGTTGGCGTGCGTGAATCGCGTCACGCGCCCCCGCCCCGCCGCGCGGGTATAAACAGGAAGCGGGCGCACGCACACATTGTTTTTCGCTGAGGAGCCGAGATTTGTGACGGCCATGCAGCGATGGTCAGCAACGGTGGCGACGGGACGTTACGTCTCCCGTTCCCTCCTTCAGGGAACGAGGGTTACATCAGTAACCGAGACGTTCCCTTTCAGTCGCTCACGTTCGACGCAACGTCGACGTGACGACGTAATTGGGATCCCATGGAAAACGCCACGGTTGCTGCCACATCCAGCGTCCTACGCAAGACTCTCAGACCCCCAACTGCTGGGGCGGAAGACCTGCGTAGAGGGAGTTCAACTGCTGTTCCATTATACCCCACACAGCGGAACTCTTGGATAACACTGGGAAAGCGTACCTCTCCAGGGGAAAGAACGCTGCGGAGCCACATCCTGCCCGAAGGGAGGTAACATGTGGAGAATACACATATGGACTGGCCGAAGGGGCAGTGCGACATATGGAATGTCACTGGGGTGGTTCCACCCAAAGGGGGAGACACACCGGACAGTGACGGCAGAGCAGACTCTGCCAAGGGAAGACACGTCCGACTGCCGAAGGGGTGCGGAGGAACTCACACGGTTCGCCAATGGGGAACTTGACTGGAGTAAAAAGCGCACGTATCCGTTCCTAGGAAGGGAGTGGCGCAGCAAGCCGACACTAGAGCGGGAACTTCGGTGTTACCGGCTAGTAGAAGCGAGCACACAGGAAGAAACCGGCTCAACACGTAAGCTATAAAACCTAGCGAACGTGTTAGGTGTCGCCCAGCCCGCAGCTCTACAGATGTCTGTCAGCGAGGCGCCGTGAGCCAGCGCCCAGGAAGAAGCGACACTCCTAGTGGAGTGGGCTTTCAACCCAGGCGGGCAGGGCACGCCTTGGGCTTCCTAAGCCAAGGCGATGGCATCCACTACCCAGTGGGCCATCCTCTGCTTGGAGACAGCCTTCCCTTTCTGCTGGCCTCTGTAACAGACGAAGAGCTGATCTGAGGTCCTGAGGCTTTGCGTTCTGTCCACGTACAGACGCAGAGCGCGAACGGGACAGAGAAAAGCCAGGGCTGGGTCTGCCTCCTCCGAAGGCAGCGCTTGCAGGTTCACTACCTAGTCCCGGAAGGGAGTGGTAGGAACCTTGGGCACGTATCCGGGCCGGGGTCTCAGGATGACGTGAGAGTTATCCGGGCCGAATTCTAGGCACGATTCGTCGACCGAAAATGCATGCAGGTCCCCTACCCTCTTGATAGAGGCCAATGCAACCAGGAGAACTGTCTTACAGGACAGGATTTTTAACTCAGCTGATTGAAAAGGCTCAAAGGGTGGTCTCTGCAGTGCCGAAAGGACCAGAGACAAATCCCAAGAGGGTATAGAGAGTGGGCGAGGAGGATTCAGTCTCCTCGCTCCCCTCAGGAACCTGACGACCAGGTCCTGCCTTCCCAAAGACTTACCATCAACAGCATCGTGATGTGCGGCAATAGCGGCAACATGCACTTTAAGGGTGGAGGGAGACAGCCTTCGCTCCAGCCCTTCTTGCAGGAAGGAAAGCACGGCTCTGATCGAGCAAGATCGGGGGTTCTCCTCGTGAGAGGAGCACCAGTCAACGAATAGGTTCCACTTCAACGCATAGAGGCGCCTCGTAGAAGGGGCTCTAGCGGAAGTGATGGTGTCAACTACCGCAGGGGGTAGGTCACCTAGAACCTCCGCGTCCCGTCCAGGGACCAGACATGGAGTTTCCAGAGGTCTGGACGCGGGTGCCATAGGGTGCCCCGTCTCTGAGAGAGTAGGTCCTCTCTCAGAGGGATGGGCCAGGGAGGGGCTGTCGCGAGGAGCACTAGTTCCGGGAACCAGGTCCGGTTGGGCCAATACGGCGCAACTAACAAGACCTGCTCCTCGTCCTCCCTGACTTTGCACAAGGTCTGAGCAAGAAGGCTCACTGGGGGAAATGCATACTTGCGAAGGCCCCGGGGCCAGCTGTGTGCCAGAGCATCCGTGCCGAGGGTCCCCTCGGTCAGGGAATAGAACAACTGGCAGTGAGACGTGTCCGGGGCGGCAAACAGATCTACCTGATCGGTCCCGAAGCGCCTGAAAATCAGCTGGACCACCTGGGGATGGAGACGCCATTCTCCCGGTAGCACCTGCTGCCGTGAGAGCTCGTCGGCTGCACGGTTGAGCAGGCCCGGAATGAAAATGGCACGAAGCGACCTCAGATGCTTCTGACTCCAGAGGAGGAGATGGCGGGCGAGTTGTGACATGCGGCGGGAGCGTAGACCACCTTGGCGGTTGATGTACGCAACGGTCGCTGTGCTGTCCGTACGGACCAATACGTGCTTGCCTAGTAGCAGCGTTTTGAAGCGGCTCAGTGCAAGACGTACTGCTAACAACTCGAGGCAGTTGATGTGCCAATGCAGTTGAGGCCCCGTCCACAGACCTGAAGCTGCATGCCCGTTGTACGTGGCCCCCCAGCCGGTGGTAGAGGCATCCGTGGAGACCACAGAGTGCCTGGACACTTGTTCCAGGGGAACACCTGCCCGCAGGAACGAAGGGTCCGACCACAAGCTGAGAGTTTGGCGACAGTGCGGAGTCAGTTGGACCCGGCACGAACCGCTCTGCCACGCCCATCTCGGGACTCGATCGTGGAGCCAGTGTTGAAGCGGCCTCATGTGAAGCAATCCGAGCGGCGTAACCGCGGCTGCAGATGCCATATGCCCCAGGAGCCTCTGAAACAGTTTCAGTGGTGCCGCAGTTCTGCGTTTGAGCGTGCTCACGCAGTTCAACACTGACTGGACATGGGCCTCAGTGAGGCGCGCTGTCATGTCGATCGAGTCCAACTCCATACCGAGAAAAGAGATCCTCTGCCCGGGGGTGAGTTTTCTCTTTTCCCAGTTGACCCGAAGCCCTAAGTGGCTGAGGTGACTGAGCACCATGTCCCTGTGTTCGCACAACTGCTCTCTCGACTGGGCCAGAATAAGCCAGTCGTCGAGGTAGTTGAGGATGCGAACACCACGCTCGCACATGGGAGCAATGGCCGCCTCCGCGACTTTCGTGAAGACGCGGGGCGACAGGGCCAGCCCAAAGGGTAGGACCTTGTACTGATATGCCCGCCCTTCGAACGCAAAGCGAAGAAACGGTCTGTGTCGAGGGAGAATCGAGACATGAAAGTACGCGTCCTTCAGGTCGATCGCTGCAAACCAATCTTGGGGACGGATGCACTTGAAAATGCGTTTCTGCGTAAGCATCTTGAACGGTAGCCTGTGAAGGGACCGATTCAGGACGCGCAGGTCCAAGATTGGTCGTAACCCACCACCTTTCTTGGGTACAATGAAGTACGGGCTGTAGAAGCCGGTCTTCATATCGGCTGGAGGGACCGGCTCGATCGCATCCTTCGCCAGTAGGACTGCGATCTCTGACCTGAGCACAGGGGCATTGTCCGCCAAAACACGGGTGAACAGAATGCCCTTGAACGCAGGGGGGCGCCGGGCGAACTGAATCGCATAGCCGAGTCTGATGGTACGGATGAGCCAGCGAGACGGGCTGGGAAGCGTTAACCAGGCTCCCAGAGACCGAGCAAGCGGGACCAACGGCACCACAGACGTACCCGGGGTGGGGCAGCGCGGCGGAATGCAGGGACCCGACTCGGACAGCACAGCGGCCCGAAGTGGGGTCTGAGTGTGTGGTGCAGCACATACCTGCTTCCGTCGACGGGCAGAGTGAGTGTGCAGAGGCGTCAGTGCGTCCAGGACACAGCCACTGCTGCCTGCTGGCGATGAAAGAGGGGCTCGGGAGTGACAAGGCATGGCGGCGTCGTCGACTGCCAAGCGCGCCCTCTTGGGGCCCTGAGGTTTCAGAAATTACTTTTATTGAAATTGTGGGCGGAACAAAAAGAAAAGGAAACAAAAGATTCTCCGCCCGGCCCTCCACCGGGGGAAGGAGTGGCGCCTTCGCCATCTCCTGAAGAGCAACTTGATCCACCTCTGGGCCGCCCGTCTCAGGGTCGTTTGCACCGTCGCTTGCCTCCTGGTTTGGCAGCGGCCTGGACGGGCGGGGTCGGCTTCCTGCGGCTTGCTCCACGCTGAGGCCTGGATGATGGCTGCTGCTGCTGGGGCTTAGCGGGAGCGGAGGACGCCGCAGAAGGCCGACCACGGCGACGAGTAGACGGAGGGTCTGCGGCCGGCGGACGGGTGGGAGCAGCAGGGGTCCGCCGGGGCCGGATGGCCTCCGTCTGCTTCTGTGCGGCCGAGAACTGTTGGGCAAAGCTCTCGACCGCGTCGCCGAACAACCCAACCTGGGAAAGAGGGGCATCCAGGAACCGATATTTATCGGTGTCCCTCATATCCGCCAGGTTGAGCCAAAGGTGGCGTTCCTGGACCACCAGAGTGGACATCGCCTGACCAACCGAACGTGCGGTTTCCTTCGTCGCCCGTAGGGCGAGGTCGGTTGCCACACGGAGCTCCCGGAGGAGCTCTGGGTCAGAACCACCCTCGTTCATGTCCATGAGCGCCTGGGCCTGGTGGACCTGCAAGAGCGCCATGGCATGGAGGGCGGAAGCAGCCTGTCCACAGGCCTTATAAGCCTTAGCCGTTAAGCCGGACGAAAACTTACAGGCCTTGGACGGGAGGCGTGGATTACCCCGCCAAGAGGAAGCGGACGCCGGACACAGCTGCATCGCGACGGCCCGCTCCACCGGGGGGATATCCACATACCCCTTAGCTGCCCCGCCGTCGAGGGTGGCGAGGGGTGAGGAGCCACTAGAACGGCTTCGGGCACTATACGGTGCCTTCCACGTCCTAGTGAGCTCCTCATGCACTTCCGGAAAGAAAGGTACCGGGGCGGCGCACTGAGAACCAGCACGGCCCGCCCCAAGAAACCAATCGTCCAACCGAGAAGGTTCGGGACGTGGTGGAGGATTCCACGCAAGCCCGACCTTCTCGGCGGCCCGGGAAAGCATAGCGGTCCATTCTGGATCTGGCTCGGACGACGCTACACACCCCGAGGGGGGCAACGCAGCCGAGTCGTCATTTCCAGAGGACAGCTCCCCCTCCGATGCTGCGATCGACATCTGGTCATCAGCCGGAGCCCCAAAGGAAACGGTTGGTCGTTCCGGAGAAGGACCAAGGCGTCCACTAAGGGGCCCCAGTGGCGACGGCACTTGTGAGGCGTGAGGGGCCCGCGGAGGATGACTCGACGGGGAAGCCCTCACGGTAACCCTCAGACCACCCTGGTCATGCGCCAAAGTAGGTCTATTCTGCGGGGCAGAATAGACACTAGATCGGGGCATAGGCGAGGGGACTGCACCTCCCTTGAGGTAAGCGAGTCTCGATCTCAGCGCTGCGATAGTCATATTCCCGCAATGGGAACATGAACTATCCACAAAAGCTGCCTCAGCGTGTTGAATGCCCAAACACGAGAGGCAACTGCTGTGGCCATCTGCTGGCGCCAGGGAACGACGGCATCCAGAAACACAAGCGGAATGACATCTTGAAAAAGACGCAGGGTCACGCTTGTGTTGCTCTTTTAGTAAAAAATAAAAAAGGATTTAGAACTCTCTTTTTGTGTTGAGGCACCCAGGGGTAGCCGCAGTGTGAATGCACACACAGGGGAAACGCCCACCGAACCGACACACACACACACAAACACAGTGCTGTGAAAACAGCAGTTGAGAGCTGCAATGCTCACGGCCACCGCTGATCGCGCCGTCACACCAACACAGGAACAGAGAGAGATGATCCTCTTTGAAGTCTTCAAGGCTGATTCTCATAGACAAAAAAGTCTCACAGAAACTCGGCTCCGAAGTGAAAGACAATGTGTGCGTGCGCCCGCTTCCTGTTTATACCCGCGGGGCGGGGGCGCGTGACGCGATTCACGCACGCCAACTTTCATTGGCTCGTTCTGTAGACACTCGAAGTTGATAGGGCTCCCTGAAGTGATCCCAATTACGTCGTCACGTCGACGTTACGTCGAACGTGAGCGACTGAAAGGGAACATTACATACATTAAAAGACACAAATTCTTAAAATACCTCAGATTGGACTGGAGGAGTGACAGGGTTTTGCAGGAGTCCAATTTCCCACAACTGGTCTGGGCTTCGATTACTCTCTGTACGGAGAGGATGGTTATTCCACCCTCTAGTAAAGGAGTCAAGGCTGGCCTGGAGACGAGGCAGGAACACAAACTGACAACAAAAGAGGTGAAGGCTGTTGGTTGGCTCTAGCAATCCTTCCTCTTCAAGGCTGTGCAAAACATCATAATAGATGTTTGTAACTGCCATCCATATGTCACGCCAAAGGCGCTCAATGCTAAAAATGGAAGAGAAAACTGTGTGATGTTTAACACAAATCATTCTTAGAAACCGAACACTTTAAAATTCATATCAAGCTTTAACTAATTTATCTAGCTGCTTACCGCTGGTTATGCACGCTTTTTCCTGAGATGTAGCTTCCCCTGCCACAACCTCGCACAGAAAACATACATCTGGCAATCTCTACATTTTCAACTCCTTGGTCTCCTCGAACTCTAAATGCAAAAAATTAAATGACAAGATATTTTAGAAAAGAAACCTAACAGTATTTAAAAAACTTAACCATGTTTAAACAAGCAGGGATTCATTTACATTTAGCTTACACTTTTATCCAAAGTGATGTTCACAAAAGAAGCAATCATTACTGGAGGTAACAAAGCATTCATATACACATGATGTAAGTTGTCTTACCTCAATGGAAACCCATGTCTCTCCGCTGACTGAAGGAAAAAAAACGAGGGCAGTGGATGCCTTGTTATCTGTAGCAGCTCCAAGGTACATGATCTGAGACACATAAAGTAAAGTTAGACTTATGCATTCCATCAGGAATTTGATTTGTACAAAATTTATAGGCCAATAATGCATTAAAGAAAGAGAAAAATACCTTTCTGGAGTACCCATCAATGGCACCGAATATCACAAGGCCATATCTGATAAAAGATAATCTGTTATTACCAGTTGAAATGCGTGTGTAAACTGTAGAGAGAAACTCACATGCATAATCTGTAGAGAGAAACTCGCATGCATAATAAGTCATTTTTAAGGATTAAAAATATCCCAAAAAATCTTGGCCATTACTTATATTGCTTCATACATTTTCAAAGAATTTAAATAGAATTAGAAAACACAGAAACTCACAAATAATGACTTCACATAATGTAATGTGAAAGTCAAAGTCAACATAATTTTCACAGAAAGGGTCACATATACTTTTATCAGTAGAATTACATCAATGGTTTGACACGCATGACATACCTTATCAGCTTATGGTTTGTGTCTACGTGAACAACATGAAGAGGGCCCTTGACGGAATAAGTCCTTCTGACTACACATCTCAATTGTGTAATTCTTGAAAGTATTCCAGCAGAGTCCACTCGGTGCATGGAATCCCAAACTCTTGTCCATGGCACACAATGACCCAAGGCTTGTAGGTGTCCCTTCATCATTCTATGGCCCAGGTGTGGACTTTTAGCTTTGATTGACCTCACTAGGTTGTCAAGTTCTTCATCTGTGATTTTACTGTAGGTGTCCTTTAGAGAAATGCCATACTCAGCGAGGCGACGTTTGATTGTCCTTGTTGACACACCAAGAAGCTCGGCAATACATGGAACAGATAGCTGCATATTAACTAGGTAGTGAAGATGTTCTCTGGAAATAATCAACTTTGCGGGCCCCTTAACTCCAAATTCCACTTCAAGGGCAGTAACAGGTTCATTGTTATTGTCAATATGCCTATCCACTGTGTTTTTCAAGGTTGACAGTTCACCAAGGAGTTCCTCTGGGACTGAAATTTGATCATAGACTGATGAAATGAAGAGAAGCTCATGATCGCATAAAAACTGCAAATAATCTAAATCTAGGGGTAGGCGACTCATTGTATCCTGCAGTTTGGATAGCAGTCTTTCCATGATCATCCTTCCCAGCGGGTGACTTGTGGCATCATTAGGTCCATGGACCTAAAGATAAGAATTTATTTGATTAAATGTATAAAAAATGATTTACAAATTGATATGCGAGTCAGCTAAAGTTAAAACACCCTTAGGAGTTTGGCTGGTGTGTGCGTGTTGAGTTCTGTGCATGCATCTGTGTGTGTTTTGTGCACGATTGTTTCTTATTTGAGTGTTTTCACGATTCTGATCAGTAGGAAATGCTGCTCTATGTAAAAGCAGTTCGAGTTTGAGTCACTTATAACGTGCATTTGAAAAAGCAACACTAGTCGAACATCATCATTATCATCATCATTATTATTAATATACTTTATTATCATGAAAATACCCAAGAAGGTTTTAGGAATATTGATAAAATTATGTCCATATGCATTTCCCATAACTAGTATATTATTGCTTATTTTGGGTTTTCGCACGAGAGCGACCTCTAGCTTTCGGGTGCAACAGTATTTTACCTATTTCACCCACAAGCAGTTCATAAATCATGTACAATATAATGTCTGTTAAATCGTGACAGCCTTATTTGTGCTGATGCCTAGGTAAAGGTTGCAGTTAGTTACTCGGTCAAAGAACATACGGAACAAACAGAACATGGCGGATGCAGTCATAGATATCATATATAAACGCCTTTATATATGATATCTATGGATGCAGTAACG
The DNA here is from genome assembly GCF_965113295.1 of Leuciscus leuciscus. Classification (NCBI taxonomy): domain Eukaryota; kingdom Metazoa; phylum Chordata; class Actinopteri; order Cypriniformes; family Leuciscidae; genus Leuciscus; species Leuciscus leuciscus. The sequence goes on along the minus strand of NC_138725.1, from coordinate 33,777,993 downwards.
TACGTTATGCCTGAATGCTATTTCCACCACATATACGATATTGTGCCTTTTTTGCGGATTATATTTAAAGATTTCATATGCAAAAAGCCTCTCCATCAGGCCCATCTCCATCAAAAAAAATGAGATTATGATGTTCAGTGAAAGCTCTCCACACATAAAATAGACTAATTTATGTGTTACTCAAATAATTTTACTTCAAACCCCCCCTAAATACCACCCTCTGGCCGGTCTTAAGTATCTGTTATTAATAATATAGACGTCTAATAATAAGAAAGCGATCAATAATACATACCTGTGAACCATCACCCGCATGTCTCTGCTCCGCCATTTCGATCGATCCGATCGATCCATACGGTCTGGGGCTCGCGCTGATGACGTAACGAGAAGGACGCGCCTTCGTCATTTGTACACACCCTGGTACACACCCCAACCTCTTGACCCCTCCCCCACGTCAAATCAGGGACACAAAGCGAGGCGCAAAGAAAAATGAAGCGCAAAGGAAAGCTTGCGCCGCAGAGGCACGGATGACTGAAACGCGGATTTAAAGGAGCGGCGCAAAGGGAAATATGTGTTGCAAAGTCAATGCTGCTGAAGTTTTACTTTGCTAAACTTTATTTTTTCTCTCAGTGGTAACTTTTCTTTTGCAATTATTTTTTTTTACTTGCAAAACAATTTTTTTTTCTCAATACTCTATTTTTTTTGGCAAAACTTTTTTTTATTTTTTTTGCAAAAAATTTTTTTTTTTGCAAGACATATTTTTTGTTTGCAAAACATTGTTTTATTTTGCAGATATATGTGGCCCTATATTGACTCCATACGTCACTATATGTATACTCTGTCTGTCTCTAGCCTATCAGTCAATGTGTTGTGTAAATTTAAATGTAAGCCTAAATAGCCTATAACTAATCAAATCGCACTATAAATGTCACTATCTCAAAATCAAACTCCTCTCACAAAAACCCACGAGGTCAATATGCGTTGATTTCACTTTTATACAGATGTGTGATTGTGTGGTCTGTTCCCGACCGTGTCAATCAAACGCTGATTCGGCGGACCACACCTGATGAAACACTTAGTGAAACACTTCGAGGCTTCGTTTGGCCATAGTCACGTGACATGGGTGTTTTGAATCACGCTTCGGATCAGTGTTTCGAAACATCTGCGCTTCGGGATCTCGCAAAGCTTCGGAACGACTGTTTCGCGTCAGCCATCCCTATTTAGCACAAACAGGACTACCATGATATGTGAGCCACATGTATGTACATGTTTTCATTGTACATGTTTTCATCATCGCCTAGAGTTTTTTCTTCAAAATGATGTGAAAATCATCCTGCCTAATCATTCACATAAAACGATACATTGATTTAAGTTTTGCGAAACACTTTTAGTTTGGAAAGGCAATATGCGGATGGGGCGTAAACGATCATGCATATTTAGTAGTGCACACCTGATGAGACAATGCCCCTGCATACTTAATGAGCCATTCATTCAGGTGTGTCACCTATAGCTAACTTAAATATGCAAGCTTCATAAAAATGATCATTCTAGAAGAAAATTTCAGATGGCATTTAGAGGCTTTTGCATCTGAACTCTTCATACACACACACACACACACACACATATATATATATATATATACACACACATATATATATATATGCATACACATATATATACACACACACACACACACACACACATATATATATATACAGGGGTTAAATTGGGATTTATTATGTGGGGGGGCTCTCCCTAGGGGGGTCCGGGGGTCCGGGGGTAGAGGAATTACCTCTAAGGTTGCTGAAATATAACCTTATATGGAATCGTATTCTGAACGTTTAACCTAATAATTGTCATCTGTTGTGGATTAGCAATCAAGACAAGTCTATATAAAGCACCTACAGGCGGAGGCACTGACAAAATGGCTGAAAAAAAAAAAGAAGAAGAAGAAAAGATACCTTTTATTTATTTTTTGTTCATTCATTTAATTTTGATTAAAATTATTAGATTAAATTATTTCTATTTTTTTGTTTTGTTTTCTGACCTTTTTAATTATTTAATTTATACATTAATTTAACCAGCAACAAAAAAGAGTAATAAAGTGTACAATAAAGTACAATCAAAACCTTATATTATAATCACATTGCATTTGAATAAAGTTAAAGGTGTAATCTGCCGGTTGTCCTGCAGGTGTCCTCATAAATCTGTCTTCTTACGATGCACTTGGGGATGTACGATTACTCCAGAGCACTCGTAGATCTACGAAGATTTTCAAGTGCTACTTAAGCTACGATGCTTTTGGGAAACAGACCATAATATTAAATCAGTCGTATGATCGTTTTTACGATCAACTTAGGCTTACGATGCTTTTGGGAAACGCAGCCCTGATCAGTTTTTCCCCTGCCAAAACAGGGATTGAAAAAAATTTCCTGTTTTAGGTGCTGATGCGGTGGTGACGCGTTCATGTAAGGGTGGCGCTGCCAATAAGCGCCTAAAAGCTGTCACAAAGAACCGGCAAAAGTAATGATTATGAATATGTAAAATATAGCAAGGACATTTTAATTGTTTATTAATGAACAAGTGTTTTCTAAAAATTACACATGCAGCAGTTTGTTTACTTTTTGAATTGTTCTGTTTAAAAGAAGACATTTCAAGCTTTCTATATTTCTCAGGTCTGTGAGGAGTTTCGGTTCATTTATGAGACGCGCTCCAGTTCACGCGCCGGCGCCTTCATTAATTAATACAAAACGAAATTCATTTTAAAGAAAGGCTTTGTGCTTTCTATGGAAGCTTGTTTCCGCCACTGAATAATAAATAAATAATAATAATTGTGACTTTTTATCTCACAATTGCGAGTTTATATCACGCAATTCTGACTTTATTTCTCAGAATTGCGAGATATAAACTCACAATTGTGAGAAATAAAGACAAAAGACGGACTTTTTTTTTTTACATCAGAATAGTTTATATCTCACAATTCTGACTTTATAACACGAAATTTCTACGAATATCATGCAATTCTTACTTTATATCTCCCAATTGCGACTTTATTACTTCATATCTCGCAATTCTGAGAAAAAAAAGTCACAATTCTGACTTGATATATCGCAATTGTGAGAAAAAAAGTCAGAATTGTGAGATAAAAAGTTGCAATTATTATTATTTATTTATTATTCAGTGGCGGAAACAAGCTTCCATAGCTTTCAGAGCGCTCACGTCCGTAACATTGTTTTTTCCTCATAAGTGCGAACATGAAAAATAAAATAAAATGAATATGTTATGTTCTGTGGAGAGTATCTGGTGGGTAGCCTAGTATTACTTTTGGTTTGCGCAGTGTAATTCACAGAATTACAAAAAAAATATTTTGCCACCTAAAAGTTAAAGATTTTTTGTGTCACGTCCACGGCATGTGTAGCCTATTTCCCTCATATTAAATATTAAACGCATGTGTAGACTGATATTTTTCTAATGTCTGGACTCCTTTATTAAGGGAGTATGTATATCTAAACAGTTGCAATATATTGGTATTAAATGCATTTTCTGAGAATTTATATTTCAAGTTTTTACTGCAAATGTCACGTCCTGTCCATAACGCTGGAATTGACATCACTTGATTACACATTGTATTACATTACATATTATGATATAGTGACCCATACAATGTGCCAAACATATTTTCCTTATCTTGTCGTTCAAGGCCAGGGCACTTTTTGTACAACCAACGTTGTGCTGAACTTGACAAAATTGATGCGGCGGCGGCCAGCAGCTCGTGAGTTTTTTTTTTTTTTTTTTTTAAGGCAGTTGAAGGTTCTGGAACTTTTGTGCGCTTCCACATCCCGCGCAACGGATCTCCCAGGAACATTCATTATATATTGCTGCGTACATTTATCCGTGTCTGAGTTTTGAGTAGTAGCCTAAGATGTGCATGGCATGCGCGAGCGGTGCGCGATCATGGTCGACTGACAACGAGATTAAGCAGCTGAACAAGAATACGGCCGTGTTCCGATTGTTCTCATCTCAGTTCCGCCGAGACAAAATAGACATGCCATTTAAAAAATCCTTCATTTATTGTCAGAAATATGTTTTCCAAAGCATCACTTTCATCAAATTTTATGTGACATAATTTCCATTAGGCAACTGACTGTAAACAGGCACATCAGGACACAAATGAGCAGGCTTATGTGCCGGGGCTGAGCCCCGGAGAGCCCCGGCCCAATTTAACCACTGTATATATATATATATATATATGTGATGCGATCTGGGAAAACCCGTCGGATGTCGCGCTGGGCCGTTTTCAGTAAATTCCAAAATAGTTTGAATGTCAGGTTTTTTTGTCCATTTTTTTTTCCATTAAATTATTATTCTATAACATAGTGTCTAGCTCTGAAATGTATTGTTGAAGAATGTCTTTCCAGTGGAATCGCATTCCGTAACCCGACTCCTCTTTCTAGAGGATAACACATTATGACCCTGCATGAAGCTGCAGCCAAAGCTTCTCTGCAAGAGATAACGGGAAGCGCAACGTGACAGACATTCCAACACACACATTAACGCACACACATACACTAACTTTGGACATTAAACTTAGAATATAAGCATGTAACTTTTCATATACTCCTGAGTGTTTTCCTAGGTTATATTCCCTTCGTGTATGACATTTATTTGAAGGAACGAACTGGTAAATGCTTCTATTCATGCATGTGATTGTAACTAGGTGTTCCTACAATCTTCATATGACAAGTTTCATATCTCTGTAAACCTCGCAATCTAACAGAGTCGGATTTCGATAGCAGAATACAATAATGTACATTGGTTTACACTTTTCATATTTCTGGAGCTGAACAGCTTACTCTCATCTCCTCATGAATAATTCGAGTGGGCGTTGTCTGACGAGACAAAGAACTTCTTCCCGCTCTGAAATCTCTGAAGGTGATTGGTTGTTCGCGCGAACAGAGGCGTCAACCTATCTTTTCCATAAAAGACCGACCCAGGAAATCTTCAATGAGCACTTTTACGAACCATCTTCGTCAGCGAGAAGATCCACATGGCTCCCTTTTAGGGAGCATCTCGGTGATCTCTCATCCTGAACTTTAGTTTCACTTTCTCCCTTTCATCCTCTCCCTCTCTCATCTGTTATTCCGTTTAGTCTTGTATTTGTCTTTACTGTTTGTATTGTTATATGCATACTCATGTAAATTGTAGAACTTGTATTCCTTAGTTCGATGTAGTAGCCTATTAGTCAAATTATTAAAGACCCATTATATCCTAGATTGTCTCTGTATAAGTGTTCATTTTACAAGTCAATGAAATGACGATCAAGTTACGCTTTACAAATGCGCTACTGTTAAGTAACCAACATTTTATAAGAACAAGAAAGTAATTTTCTTGGCCAGAAAATATAGCTTTCTTCGAATTATAAGAAAGAGATAATTTTGTTGAGAAGTTGATGGAATTGATTTTACGACCAGTTTGCGGGACAAACAACTGTTTAATTAATACATTAATTTCCCTTAAAATTATTCTGATTAATTGATCTGAAAGAGGGACATTTTGGTATATTAATGATTGAATTATAATTCATTGTAATTGAACATTGATGTATACGAATAAGTCTAAATTTCAGCTTCAATAATTTATTAATATTGTAAGAATATAGATGAATCAACCCGATTCACAATTTTGATTCCCTATAATCATTTGAGCTAAGTCATATTCCTTACAGAGATAATTAAAGGGATAGTTCACTTTGAAATTAAATTTTGGTATGTTTTAGCTTACCTCAAGGGCATCCAAGATGTAGGTGTCTTTTTTTCCGCAGTAGTTTCAATTTTGATGTTTTTAGGTCAAACGTTCTTGTCTGACAGTCATATAATGCAGGTCTATGGTTACTGTCTCAAAGAACATGCACAGAGTCCAAATTAAAACAATTCCCCATCGTAAGTACACATTGATGGCCTAAGACACGAAATGAGCGGTTTGTGTGAGAAAACGAGTCAGTATTTATATCGTTTAAACTTCTTTACACAACCACGTCAAAGTGATCTGAGGGCGCGCAAGATTTCTGGTGTGTCACTGACGTGTACGCAGACTGGTGCATAGATATATACAATAGATGCCGCCTTGGCTATGACAGTTGATTGATTGGAACGAATGCCATAGCCAAGGCGACATCTAGTGTAAACATCTATGTACCAGTCTGCGTACACGTCACACACCAGGAAGCGCGCGCGCCCTCAGATCGCTTTGACGTGGTTGTGTATAAGAGGTAAAAACTATATAAATACTGACTCGTTTTCTCACACAACCGCTCGTTTCGTGTCTTAGGCCATCAATGTGTACTTACGATGGGGAATTGTTTAATTTGGACGATGGGGAATTGTTTTAATTTGGACTCTGTGCATGCTCTTAGGGCGCTTTCACACTGGCAGTTTAGTGCGGACCAGGGCACGGTTCGCATGAAAAATCGGTAATATGAACGCTGTCATCGGACCCGGGTGCGCACTAGAGTACCGAACCCGAGACTACCTGGAGGAGGTGGTCTGAGCTCGGTTGCTCACGAACCGTGGCGCTGTTCGCGTTAATGTGCAAGCAACACGGACTCGGGTGCGCGCTTGTTCAGGAAGTATAGTATCCCGCGCATGCGTATCACTGTCGATATCATTGTTTCCTCACACACGACAACCTAAAAATATCAAAATTGACACTACTACGGAAAAAAAGACACCTACATCTTGGATCCCCTTGAGGTGAGCTAAAACATACCAAAATTTAATTTCAAAGTGAACTATCCCTTTAAGTGATTAATTTAGTGATGATTGATCATTATTAAAGACACCTGATGTTAACAAGCAGAATCACTGAAGGAGAAAATCTCAAATTGTAAGCCACCGTTATGGTGATGGGTGTTTGCATTAGTTGGGCTCTTGACCCTAATATTATTAACTTTAGATTTTGTTTGGCTGCTGTATCTGAGTTATAACTGCCAGATGAACAAAGAAAAAAAGTGATCTGATGGTGTTGGTTATATTATGACAATCATCATTTGAACTTTATGTTTGATTTATGTTGTTGTTTACAGCATAACTGTGATTCTGCATAAATATCCAGAATTTTAGATATAATATAAAGGATTTCTTAACCCCCTGAGGTCAGCGGTCTCGCCGGCGATACCAGCTCTCTTTTTTTTTTATCAGTGTAAAAGAAACTCATAAATACTCTGTTGACTTTGATTTTCCAAAGGAGTTTCATACATCAATCGATTCTGTTAAATGTGTATTATTTTTGTGTATACTCACAATAAAAACAAAGTGTTGTGCTTTTTGCCAAATAAAGAAAAATAAACATGATGCGAGTTCTGCTTTCTCTCTGTCAGTGAAGTCCATTCTGAAACGCGTCCGAAAATGAACAATAACTCAGCGAATACTCAGTCAAACAGGCATACAGACACACAGGCATGAAGCTTGAATTCTCTTCTTTTAAATGAAGTAATTTATATAAAAAACAAATATTCTCATCTTGTGAAATCTGTATTAAAAGAGAGCGATTCCAGTCGAGCTCATTACAGCTGATTCAAATGTAATGTTACCCCGCCCACGGAGAGCGCGTGCTATTCAAAGGCAAATGTCTGAGGCAATCCACGGCGCAATCCTGTGAACGCCCCCATATCAGCTCGAGAAAACACAAGTTTATTCAGATCATTACTTGTTTACACCGTCTCGCAGCGCTGTGAGGAATAATAATAAAGGAAAATGTCCCTCAGAAGTGCGGGTATTTCGAGGAGCAAGGATCAGACTGAGCCGAGGAATACAGTAGCCTAGTAAGTTTTTTTCCCTTCTCACGTGAATCGGGTTTCTGTTTATGAATGAATGAACGGCAGAGATGCGCGCTGTTTACCACAGCTCGCAAAAGACAGTTTAAATTTAAATCGCGTGTGTGTGAATGAATGATGATGTTTTAGCAAACTGTATTGCTATACTGAGATGAGTAAAAATCGACTGAAATATGTTGAAATAAAATGTAGGCTATTTGTATAAGCAACGTATTAAACTGCAAATTAACATTTATATGCCCTAATATTTCATAAGAACAACGTTACAGTCAGGCGAAATATGAAAGACAACATTTTGTTGACTAGATTTGGGTACAGTTTTTACTGTAGAATATACTGTAAGATTACACTTGAATTGTTGTTGTAATTGTAACCTTTTTAATAAAAAATATATATTTACAAGGTAGATGTAAACAAACTATTAAAAGGTAAATATAATTTTTTTCTTTAAATAATTTGTATTGTGTTTTATTAGTAACAAATTTGGGGAGAGGATAAATATTCCAAAAGTGAAAATACAGTATGAGAATTAACTGCACAATTACTAGACATGTTTACCTGGGATATTATACAATTTGCAAGCACAATTTGTGGAAAAAACCCCCCAAAAAATGTATATAAAATATTTGTGTATAAATATATACATATATATACATACACATATATATATGCATACACACACACACATATATATATACATATATATATATATATATATATGTGATGCGATCTGGGAAAACCCACCACATGGTGAAATTTTACCTATTACAGGTTTTGATATCATATGGAAGCTGGTATCAAGCCCTTTCCAAATCTGTTTTTATTTTTATCATAGCTTGTTGGTAGCAAAAGTTATGTTTATCTGAAGTCGGCCGATCGCTATGATTTTCTGGAACGGAATTTTGAGAAAAACAGGTTTAATTAACGGTCACCGTCGGGACGCTTGTCCTCCATCTCGCGATTGTTACAAAACTGCGTGACGTTATAGTTTAAACAGGATTGGCGCGAAATGCGCACTAATACACATTCACTGTACATGTTATGTGGTTAAACTATCTTTGTAGTGTTAGAGACGGACAGGTGTATGGGATATACGGCGATTGTTTGTTTTTTTCACCTCTGCCGGGCATTAGATAAAATGGTCGCATAGAATGCATTAGAGAAAGAGAGTATTTTCAGCTTGACACTATAAATCGCTGTTTTTCTGCACTAAACAAGGGAATTTTGCCAAGATATTTTCAGAGATAAGAGAAAACCCAGATAGCAACATTGTTTCGGCCCGGATCCGGCCCACATCTGGCACTTGTGGAATGCGGATCTGGCCCACATGCAGCGTGGAATGACGGCCCTTGGGTGGCCCACTCCTGTTGGCCAGATCTGGGCCACAAGCAGGCCATAGCAATGCCACATCTCAGCCAAGAGCAAAGAAATAAACCAGAACTGGACCTTATCTGAGCCACAAAATCTGTGTATATTAAATATGGAGTAATCTCAGCCTTAATAAGCCTGTTAACAAGCAGAATCACTGAAAAAAAGAAGAGAACAGAAAAAGAGACGAGCAGAAACACAAGAACTATAACTGACTTCAGCCACAGTCTTGGATGAAATCGACTGAAGAGAAAAGAAGACATTAAATCTGTGAAGATCTCAGCAGAGGAGGATTAAACAACTCCACAAACAGCATTACCAGCTTCACTTATTACTAACCAGACTGACTTTATTTCTGTCAGACGTCTACAGAAGTTTTTATTGAGAATTAACAGAGGTTTAACTCTGTTTCATTTGAAGTCACCATAAGAGTGACTAGTGTTTCCATTAGTTGGGCTCTTAACTCTTAGTATATCTTAACTCTTGACTTTTTTGGCCGCTGTGACAGTGTGTTTGTCAAACACATTTACAGCAGCAAAGAAAGCTAAAGTGAAATGAGATCAGGTGATGATGGTTACCTGTTGATGATTTTATAATCATCATGAAATAACCTTTCACTGATGTCTTTGGAATCTAACAATTGTGTTGATCCATTAATATTTTCACATCACAAATCCTGTGTTTCTGCAGCATGAGATCTAGCAATATTATAACTGTCAGTTTAAAGCTTTTAACAAACATGAGATAAAAAATTTAACTTATGCTGACACACACAGATATCAACAATCAGCGTATGAATCTCAACAATGGTGACAATCACAAATATTTAGATAAAAATAATTCACATCACTGAAAAGCTACTAATTCACAACAAAAACAACAGCAAAAAATAAAAGCAAATATTTAGAAGCAAACAAAATTATAGGACAATTCAGCTGCATAATTTATTCATGTTGCAATGCATGCTGGGAGTTTTTTACTATGCTGGTACCCAGCATGCATTGCAGCAAAGTACTTTTGATTGTCACCATTGTTGAGATTCATACGCTGATTGTTGATGTCTGTGTGCATCATATTAAACTGACTTTTTCGTGCTCATGTTTGATAAAGTCTTCTAACTTATTGATATTATATTGTTGAATCTCATGCTGCAGAAACACAGAGTTTGTGATGTGACATTATTAATGGATCAACACAATTGTTACATTCCAAAGACATCAGTGAAAAAGGTTATTTCATGATGATTATAAAATCATCAACAGGTAACCATCATCTGATCTCGTTTCACTTTAGCTTTCTTTGCTACTGCAAATGTGTTTAACAAACACACTGTCACAGCAGCCAAATGAGATATAAGATATATTAAGAGTCAAGAGCCCAACTAATGGAAACACTAGTCACTCTTATGGTGACTTTAAATGAAACACATTAGAGTTAAACCCATTAATTCTCAATAAAACTTTTGTAGACGTCTGACAGAAATAAAGTCAGTCTGGTTAGTAATAAGTGAAGCTGGTAATGCTGTTTGTGGAGTTGTTTAATCCTCCTCTGCTGAGATCTTCACAGATTTAATGTCTTCTTTTCTCTTCAGTTGATTTCATCTAAGACTGTGTCTGAAGTCAGTTGTAGTTCTTGTGTTTCTGCTCGTCTCTTTTTCTGTTCTCTTCTTTCCTTCAGTGATTCTGCTTGTTAACAGGCTTATTAAGGCTGAGATGACTCCATATTTAATATACACAGATTTTGTGGCTCAGATAAGGTCCAGTTCTGGTTTATTTCTTTGCTCTTGGCTGACATGTGGCATTGCTATGGCCTGCTTGTGGCCCAGATCTGGCAAATAGGAGTGGGCCACCCAAGGGTCGTCATTCCACGCTGCATGTGGGCCAGATCCGCATTCCACAAGTGCCAGATGTGGGCCGGATCCGGGCCGAAACAATGTTGCTATCTGGGGTGCGAGAGGACAGCTACTATCCTGATCATTCATTTTGATACAGTAAACAGCTATGGAGCCAGAATTGGCTATTGTCATTCATTTTTATGTTTTATATTTTACTTGAGGACATGGTGAGGATGTTTTAGCCCCGGCGCTGCCAGGTCATGTATTTTCGGTTTAGCCCTGTTTGAATACAAAACCCAATTGAATATAAAAAGTCCAGTATTTCTCGCGCTCGTCATTGGCAGCTGTCACAGTTGCCAGGCGACAAGAACAGTCCTTCGTAGGCTAGACCGGTCCGAGCGCGTCAGATGCGCCCTTTGATATGGGACGCTGCTGTAGTGAGCAACAATTTGTTAATATTGTGACTAATTTTGTTACTTTAATTTTCGGAACTGCATATTTCGTTAAGTATTCACTTACAAATGTGAAGTAACCTACTGAAGTACTTTTTTCCTCACATCACAATATGATTACATTAAACTACACAAAAGTAGCTATATAATGTAACAACCAGATATTACTGTATATTGAAAATATACAGAAGTAAAATGCAACATATACGCAGTAATGCAGTAGTAGCCTAATATAAATGCAGTAGTTATTAAAAGTACTTTTTTCAGAAAGCCGTCGATTGAATCAGCCCTGCAAACCTGTTGGTTGACAACTTAGTGGATAGTGGAAATATGCACTCAAACGCTCTGGAGACAATCCCAGATGATGTCCCACCAGCAGGAGGCCTTACCAGGGGCAGCCCATCCCGGTCCAGCAGCTCAGCTCAATAGAGTCTACATCATTTTTTTCTTATTTAAGTATTGTAAAATTAAATGTTTATGTTGATTTTGATATGTTTAACGTATTTTGTAAATAGTTGGAAAAAGTGCTTTAATGTAGCCTATAGAACAAATGATTTTCATTTACCAATTTTATTTGAAAAAATTAAAAGGTATAGAATTTGTTTCATGCAGAAAGTATTACTGTCATTACAAAAATAAACAATGTCCAGAACAATTCATTCTCTTTTATTTACACAATTAAAGTAGCATAAAAATAAATGTACATAATTTTTCTTTAAAAAAATAAAAGTGAAAAAAGTTAAACAAGAATATGTAGAACATTTTTCAATCATTCTCTCAAGAAGAGAAAACAGCCTGTCCATCCTCTCCCTTCTTTCCTGTGCACTCCTCGCCTCTGCCTCCCTCTGTAGTTGCATTTCTTCTCTGATCAAGTTCAAAAACCCGTCCTGTCTCGCCGCCTTCGTGCTGGTGCTCCTGCTGGTGCTACTGGTGGTGCTGGTGCTGCTGCCCCTGGCTCCTCCACACCGTGGGCACCCACTACTGAACTCGGCCCTGGTGTGTCCTCAGGGATTGAGGCGATGAAGACAGGGGGGTTGGTGCATTGCCTCTGTCCCAAAACCTCATCCATGAGGACAAACCAGGGCCAAGTTTCAGCAGTGGGTTTCCCACTCACACTCCTGTCCCAGGACACTTGCAATCCTAAAGGCAGAGCAAATGAACCATGGCTTGTTAACAACAACAGAACAATACATTTCAGCAAAGATGTGTGTATTACTTTTCATATATATATATATATATATATATATATATATATATATATATATATATGAAGAGTTCAGATGCAAAAGCCTCTAAATGCCATCTGAAATTTTCGTATAGAATGATCATTTTTATCAAGCTCGTATATTTAAATTCAATAATTTCACTTAAATGGCAATGAAGATTACCTATTAATTGTCATTTAAGTGAAATTACTGAACTTAAATACACAAGCTTGATAAAAATGATCATTCTATAAGAAAATTTCAGATGGCATTTAGAGGCTTTTGCATCTGAACTCTTCATATATATATATATATATATATATATATAAACCCATTTTTTCCTGAATTGTTCTAAAAAAGCAGAAAAGGGTACTTAACACAGAGGAGCAATCTTAAGTGCATTGTTAACACTGCAAAATATGACACATCAAGACATGCATACAAAATACTTAAGAAATCATATTTCTGTATACTAAAATTTGGTTAAAACCAAATAGCATGACAGCACTACAAAAACACATAAAAGTGAAACCCCATTGCCTTATCTACTGCTTTCCTTATTGTTTTGGGCTTTATTGGGTGAGTGACATTTCTTATAATACACAAGTGCAAATACTACAAATAGGTCGTTAAACTAATAACGTTATTACCACAAGTTTTGCCTAAAACTACATGATAAATGTAGCCACGCAATGGTGACGAAGGAGTTAAGAAGAAGTTTATAAGAAATTTAACTCTGGTTTCGCTAGCTATTTGAGTAAATTAAAACATAATACTTACATTTAAATGTGAATTTGCTGTCCACCACCGATCTCTAGTCTCGGCCGCCTTTAAAAATAAGTAAATAAATGCTGTCGTCAACGGCGCGCAATGACTTATGGGGTAGAATAGGTCGCTAAGTGTCCATTTATGTATCCTTCTTTTCACGGGGAAACGAAGGGTGCATTTGGCGTCGCTTTTGAATCAGGGAAGCCTTCGTCGCGGCGCGATGACGCAACCGGCCTTCAAATACGGACTTCGGAGGATGCAGAACTGAATTGGGACAGCCTTCATCGAGCCGCGGTGACGCAATCGGCCTTCAAATGCGACCTTCCAAGGATGCAGCCTTTGAATTGGGACGTCCTTCGTCGCGCCGCGGTGACGCAATCGGCCTTCAAATACGGCCATCCGGCCTTCAAATACGGCCTTCGGAGGATGCAGCCTTCACTTTGGGACACAGCTTACAGACGGTAGTAAACTGAACAGATCATTCTGATTCGCGAACCGATTTAGACAGATCTGCCGACTTGTTTCATGAAGTCTTTGAACAGAATCGACTCAAAAGAGTGATTCATTTGTGAATTGAGCATCGCTCAAGCCCAGAAAAAAGATACAGTGCGCTTGGAATAAACGCATAACAACACATATTGCATTAAAATAAAGTTAAGAGAGGAACGTTGCCCAACGTAACGAAGTAAAAGTAGGCTACATTTTTTTCATTAGAAATGTACTCGAGTTAAAGTAAAAGTACCCACATTCAAATCTACAATTTTTCCAAAAAAATACTCAAGTAAATGTAACGAAGTAAATGTACTTCGTTACTACCCATCAGTGAGACACACAAAACGCCAGCAAAATAGCTCAAAAAGGGAAATATATAATTAATCATGAAAAGTTATAATTGTGTATACATGTATAAAATATTTAGATCAGCTTTCAGAATTAATTGTAGCAGAATTAATTTTAGCAAAAGCAAAAACAATCTCTGGCACTTTAATTTCCTATTATCACTGTAAAGCGGCTTTGAAACAATCTATATTGTTAAAAGCGCTATATAAATGAAGGTGACTTGACTTATACCTGTTTATTTATTTGTTTGGTTGTTTACTTATTTTCTTTTCACCCTGTATGTATCATAAACATAAATAAATCATACAAAAAAGAAAACCCATATTCAGTGACCATAACTCGTTATTCAGCTAGAAAAAATTATTCTAGAGAGGAGCATTTTGATAATTATATGCACCACATTACATATTCATTATAATTTTCAATGTTCAATATTTGATGCATGTTTGAATAAAATCAGTAAACAGTTTTTTTGACAGCCACCATAGAAATATGATTATGTAATTGTAAAGTTAGTATAACTTTATTATTATTATTTTTTAAAAACATCCTTGAATGTAATTTAAGTGTTTGTATACACATCAGTAAATTTTAACCTTCAATATTATATTAATGTAGTACAAACTGACTCCCATGTGTAGTTTACAGCATTATTTGAGAGATTTTCTTTCCTTGAGAACATTTGCCATGTACTTTATCTAATATAGTATATCCAAAACAATCGATATCGAATCGTGGCAATACTCAGCAAACTATATTGAGAAATGTCAAAATGTTTGGTAACATGGTTGCAAAAAATGTGAGCCAGTTATAAATGTAAAATAAAACATTAAAATATTTAGTTGGACCTGATGTTGACAATCAATATAACAGTTCCTCAAACCTCCCTTTACTGACCATTTGTGGTTAACTAA
The DNA here is from genome assembly GCF_965113295.1 of Leuciscus leuciscus. Classification (NCBI taxonomy): domain Eukaryota; kingdom Metazoa; phylum Chordata; class Actinopteri; order Cypriniformes; family Leuciscidae; genus Leuciscus; species Leuciscus leuciscus. The sequence continues at coordinate 33,762,784 of NC_138725.1, read as the reverse complement.
CAAGAAAGAAAATATTCTTCTATTTCATAGTTTACCCGTTTATCTAAATGTCAAGAAGTGCTTGAATGTTTCTACCATGAATGTTCTTCAGCATCATGAATGAATGAAGAATAAACACCAACCTCTTTGTTCTTCAGGATCTTCAGTGTGTTTCATTCTGCAGGGTTCTGGATCACTCATGTTCTCACTGTCCTCTTTAATAAACTCAGTCTTTGCAGATTTCAGCTCTTCCTGATGCTCGTCTTCACTTGTAGACTGATGGGAATATTCCAGCATTTATAGGAGAATTACAGTAGGAGGAGCTTCACTGATGATGTGATTGCTGTGGGAGGAGCTTCACTGATGATGTGATTGATGTGGGAGGGGCTTCACTGATGATGAATTTCACTGTAGGAGGAGCTGAAAATCAAAGTTATCAGTTACTGAGTTTGTTTTAATACTAAATGACATATCTAAGCATTTATGTCTGTATCTCTATATAGAAACCAACCAAGCGTGCCGCACAAGCCCTGAAAAGTGAAGCCAAAACGTCTCAATCGCCCCCCGGTGACTGGTCCTAGAATAGGTCATAAGCCCCGCCTCCCTGTGTTATTCAACGGGACTTGAGACCAACTAAACAATTTAATTACACTTAATATCTTTTTTCCGAAGGTGGTTTCTGTCATTTACTGTAGTTTTTTTATCACGCTGATGTAAATTCAAGTGTTCGTTTTTAAAATAAGTTTGTTTTTAGTTAGTTATTTGATGCTATAAAAACGGTGATGTGACGTCATGATTGACAGCTGTGGTTGACAGGTTCTCTGAGCGAAGTAGTCACTGAAGCACCAACAGACTTTCGGGATCTTCGGAGGACTGAGGAGATTGGAGCTTTAAACTTAATATCTAAATTTCTATAATTAATTATTTCACACCGAGAGTGAGGGCGGGGCCTTGATTTCGCGGCTTTACTTCCTGCTCACTACTGCGCAGGTCTGGTCCCGAGATCGCTACTGCGCAGACTCAAGTTCCAAGATGTCAGCGCAATATCGGGACACTGGCGGCTTCACTTCTCACCAATGGAAGAGAGCGAAGGGGTGTCGTCCATATTTTTTTACAGTCTATGAAACCAACAATTATCCTCAGTCTTTTGACACCAATAAAATTAGCTTTAAGTGTCAATTTACAGGAGATTTAAATGAGGTGAAAACATTGTTTTACGGTGTGTACTTTACTCTTAACACCTTTTACCTATTTATTTATTATTCTCAGGTAAGGTAAAGAAAGTCAAATCTGACCTAAACCATAAGCATTCAAAAGGTAGGCTACTTACAATTTGGTCAGAAGACTCCTCTGTGGTATGTTCTCATTAAAAGTCTTCCAGCATCATAAATCTAAGTCTCAGTAGGCAGATTTTGTAATCAATTAAATTTCTTTTAATTGGTTACTTTTCTTTTTATAATAAACAAAAATATAAAGGCAAATAAAACTTCATCGTTTAAGTATAAAATACAATAATCACGTTTTGAATAAAAAGTGTAGTAAGCTCTGGGCTTCGTATCTTCTGCTTGGGGTTTCTTGTCCTCAGCTCTGGGCTTCAGTATCAGTATCCCAAGAGGCAATGAGTTCATCAGTCTTTTATACTCCTGTTGTTTAACCCTCAAAGACCGATACAGCCGCCGGCGGCATAAAATAACTAACGTTCTAAAATGTTTAATAACTTTTGATTCACTAATCCAATCCGTATGCTTTAAAATGCACCGTAAACATGAGATTCTCAGCTTTCCCGTGTTACCACGGTTGTCCGTATTGGTCATTCAGTGGCTCCGTAGTGCCGGTGATTGCGTCATCAAAATCTGCAGCAGTGATTCGTCAAGGAAAAACATGTGGTTTCTTTCTCTGAGCCAAACAGGAACGATAGTTGATGCTTAGTCCCACCCCCATGCCCAGATTCGTCCAAACGGTCATCAACTCAACCAATAAACATAGTGATTGGTGTTTTTAACAAACGCAATACATTGAAACGAAATGCATTGAAAACTAACAGATGCAAAGTTTTTGACCATAGCGCAAAACATGAAAGAGCACAAAACACAAAAGAGAATGAGTAAATAAATAAATATATAAAACATTTATTTTTGTGAATGGATGCAGCACTATCGCCAATAGAAATGGACAACTTTAAAGGCGATTTTCTTAAGGTTTCGATTTTTCTGTACCCTCATATTCCAGATTTTCAAATAGTTGTATCTCGGCCAAATATTGTCCTATCCTAACAAACCATACATCAATGGGAAGATTTTGTATTCAGCTTTCAGATGATATATAAATCTCAATTTTAAGAAAAAATACGCATAGCCTAAGACTGGTTTTGTGGTCCAGGGTCACAGTAAGTCAAAACAGCAGTAGGCCTAGTACACATCGGAGGCAGGGGGGCAGGGTTTCATATTATTTTGAAGTTTCCCTGGGCGCCGCCATTGGCTAGCGGACCATCACCTGCTGTTAGCATCCCATTGACTCCCATTCATTTTGGCGTCACTTTGACAGCAAATAACTTTACATCTGAGGCGTTTAAAGACTCCATTTGTCCATTATTTATTTCTAAAGAAACACGAAAATGTATAAAAGGCTCCATTACCTTGTATCTTACGTTATGGCCCCGTAGAAGCAGTTTTTGTAAAAGTAAGCTAACGATTGCGTCATAACACGCGACTCTCTGTCGCACAGTAGAGAGATTACCGTATGGACAGGAGGAGAAGCTTGCGCCCAATCGGGGGGACGTGGAGGCAAAATGACAAAGTAATTAATCAGAATACTTAGCAAAAGTTTCTCCTGCTTCTAGCTCATAGACACCTCCTACTCACACTCTCCGTCTCTGCAAGTTTCGGAAGGGAATGATTCAGATTTCTCTTGGTACAGCTACTAGGCTAGTAGAAAGACGGGTTGCTCACGTCACATCTACATCGTCAAGCTCAGTTTGAGTCTGCGCAGTACTCTCGACCATCAGGAAGTGAGTGCTTCTAATTGACTTCACTTGTCTCCATTGAATCCAATGGGGTCGCTGTGTCCAGTTTATATACTGTCTATGATCGGAGGATGTGTTAGAATTGAAACCTTAGGACTGTCGTCACGCAATCCAGTTTGGTTATCATATTATGTAACGTACATAGTTTGAGAAGATTTGTCTCATTTGCACTGTTTATTTATCTATTTGTATTTAGTTTGTGAAGATTATTTGCACTATTTGTTTATTAGCACTCAGTATATTACCCTCAATGAACCATTTCTTCATTTGCACTGTTTATTTCTTTTTGTATTTAGTTTGTGAAAATTATTTGAACCATTTTGTTCATTTACACTCTAAATTTTGTATTGTTAGTATTTATATTGCACTTTGTCATTACTTGTTATATTGTTTTCATTTGTTGTTTACGTTCAAATTATAACACAATTTTCTGAAGAAAAATGTTTGCTTCAGTGTTCTGTTGTAATATAACAACTTTTCCATTTACTTTACTCCCTGAACTTATTTGGACACAATCTACATTGTCAGTAAATGTATGGAAATGATCTGATGTCTTAAAGTGAGGGGTAATAAACCTAATGCGGTCTGTGTCCTTATTGGGTCCTAATATTGATCAAGCAACAAAAGAAAAGCATTCACTGCTCATTAATAGCTTTAATAAGGATTCATTATATTTTATTCATTATATGTCTACTTGAAAGAATAAAGAATGATGTATGCAAGTAGTTATAAATAATGCATATATCATTAATTGAAAAGAAGACTGTGTTCTACTTTAGGAAAAGTGGTTTTATTTAATCTTAAGATATTTTTAAAATCACAGTAGTTAAATCTGTATCTGTATTGCATGTCCTAACTTTAAAATCAATTATATTAACAAGTTAATAGATGTTTTATCCAGGAGATACCACCTGCTGTTGGTGTGGCCCGAAGGAGGCACATGGCAAAACAGAGAAAACGGACCCTTGAAAGGCTGGACCAGGCCAAAAGAGTAAAAAAATAAAAATAATTAAAGTCCAAACTATCAAGACAAAACTTTTGCAAATGATAATCTTTCAGGTCAATGGTGGTTAAACTTGCAAGTAATCCGCAAATCGCACGCGCGCCGAAAGTCTAACATTAGTCAGTAGGAATCACGGATAGACTACGATCTATTAAAAAAATTAACTACTAGTCACTAATGAAAGCTCATTGTAAGCCTTATTGTTAACACTGCTACAATAAGAATTTATCAGTTTTTCTTTCTTTTTTTTAAAGAAGGAAATGTGCTCAATTCTCTAAAATCCTCAACTAGCCTACCTTTGGGATAATGTTATTGCTTTAAAACTAATGCATTATTTTTTTATATTTTACAGATATCAGATTCATCTCGTCAAGTGCAATTTGACTTGCAAATGCTCTAGCCTAACACTTCAGATAACTACAACATAATATTTCATACAAAATATAAAAATACCAGAGCAAGAAAAGAAACAGAAATGACATTAAATGAGTGAAACCAAAAGAAATGTCAAAAATTGGTTTTTGAAAATGTTTAATATTACATTAATTCACAAAATCTGTTTTAGTCATTTCTGTGCAATTTGGTGCAGAGATTCTGAGTCAATTTAGGCAATAATCAGACAAAATTTTAAGGAGGAATATACAGTAAAAAAAAAAAAAAAAGGTGACTATAGTATTCTTAATGTAAGAATGAATTGTGATAAGTAAACAAATTATTTTTTGTCTAGGCCATGATAGTATTCAAAAGTTATCTAAAGAATATACATTTTAGTAGTGCTGCTACGGAGTTGGTCCTAGAGAGCCCAAAATTGTTCATTGGTCTAAATACCCACCTCTATCAGGGTGCCAATTTTAATAATGTTTCTACAATTTATAGGATTGCCATAATCTCACATTAGGAAGAGTTTGGTACATTGAACAGTATACAATGTATATTATAAGTTGGAGTAATTAAAAATCATGCTTTTTTCAAAGTCTTGATTTTGTTTTAGAGCTCTAGAAAAGGTTTTCATAATTGATTGTAAAAAAACAACAAAAAAAACAACAACACATTTTTCACAAGTAATCAAGAATTTCATTCAATTCTACCAAAAGACTCACATGAATATGACTACATCTACATTTTCTTCACGTCTCATGATCAGTTCCCACTCCAACCATTTTTAGATTAATAAGATGCTATCATATCTGAGATCTTTAGAATTCCAGCTGTTAATTTATCAATTAGAAAACAAGAGAATTAATATCATCTCATTGTTGCTGATTTATCATGGTACTTAATACATGTGATATGAAAAAAAAAAAATTTGTATCATCTATTTAACATTTACATTATTTTGGTAAATTTACACTCCAAAGGTGGCACAAGAGCAGAGTTGTATAGTCCAGGGGTCAGAAAGTAGAAGTCCTGCCATATGTTTATTCCACCCATGAACTCAGTCAGCTGATTTCTATCTCCTGGCTGAAAAACTGCTAATTAGCAAATCCAGGTGATTGGAACAAAATACTGAGGAGGACTTTTACTTTCTGAACCTGGACTTTACACCTCTGAAAAGAACAGAAAAAGAGACGAGCAGAAACACAAGAACTACAACTGACTTCAGAGACAGCCTTAGATGAAATCAACTGAAGAGAAAAGAAGACATTAAATCTGTGAAGATCTCAGCAGAGGAGGATTAAACAACTCCACAAACAGCATTACCAGCTTCACTTATTACTAACCAGACTGACTTTATTTCTGTTAGAACTCCTTATTGAGATGTGTTTAATTTGAAGTTACCATAACAGTGATTAGCATTTCCATTAGTTGGGTTCTTAACTCTTATGTTAACAATTATGTTTTTTGTCTTTTTTGGCTGCTGTGACAGTGTGTTTGTCAAACACATTTACAGCAGCAAAGAAAGCATAATTTAATCAGGGCAGGTGATGTTGGTAACCTGTTGATGGCGTTGTAATCATAATGCTGAATCACTGATGTTCTATGTATAATAAAATTGTTTTGTTCAATTAATATCATAAACCCTGTGTTACTGCAGCATGAGATCAAGCGGAATTATATCTATCAGTTAAAACATTTTAGCAAACATGAGAAAATGTTTGTACCTATCACATGACACACACACTTATCAACAATCAGCATATGTGTCTCAACAATGGTGACAATCAAAAATATTCAGATAAACTGATCAATTCTGAACATTACAAAAAAGCTACTAAATGTCACTAAAAAAACAACAGCAAAAAATAAAAGCAAATATTTAGAATTAAACAAAATAATAGGACAATTCAGCTGCATAATTTATTCATGTTGCAATGCATGCTGGGAGTTTTGTACTATGCTGGTACCCAGCATGCACTGCAGCAAGGTACTTTTGATTGTCACCATTGTTGAGATTAATACGCTGATTGTTGATGTTTGTCATAGTAGATTAACATTTAGTGCTCAAGTTTATAAAATTCTTCTAACTGATATCTATAGTACTGCTGTATCTCATGCTTCAGTAATATAGGGTTTGTATTTTGAAAAAAAATAGATGTGTACATAATGTATTTCTGAATCTCATTCTACAGTAACACAGGGTTTGTAATTATGATAAAAATTAATGTAACACAATTGTTACATTTGAAATTCGTCAGTGGAGCAGGATACTTTGTGATGATTATAAAACCATCATCAGGTAACCATCATCACCTGATCTCATTTCACTTTAGGTTTTTTTGCTGCTGCAAATGTGTTTAACAAACACGCTGTCACAACTGCCAGAAAAGACAAAATATATATTCAGAGTTAAGAACCCAACTAATGGAAACACTAATCACTCTTATGGTGACTTCAAATGAAACACGTTAGAGTTAAACCTCTGTTAATTTTCAATAAAACTTTTAACACTGGAGTTTTTGCTGTATAGGATAACATTCTCTGAAAACATCCTCAAAATGTTACAGTTAAAACATTATATCTTAGTTTACATTTAACCTTCTCACTGTAAAAAAGAATACATTGATTTTATTGATATCTAATCAATAAAATTGAGGCAACAGATTACAAGCAATATTATTAATTAAATTTAACAAATTAGAATTGAGTAATACTTAATCAAATTAATTCCTTAAAAGTTAACCATTTAAAAAGAGTAAAATTTACAAAATATATTTTATTGCCAACATTGAAGACACCTGGTGTTAACAAGCAGAATCACTGAAGAAGAAAACCATTAAAGTCACCATTGTGGAGATCAGTGTGTGTTTTAGTTGGTCTCTTGACCCTTAAATCATTAACTTTTGATTTTGTTTGGCTGCTGTACATGAGTTATAACAGCCAGATGAACAAAGAGAAAAGGTGATCTGATGGTGTTGGTTGTGTTTTAACATGATCATTATTTCACAATCATTTGACCTGAACTCATATAGAGTCCAATTTAGTTAGATTAACTATATTAATAATAGCAGCACTGGCCTTGTACGGCATAATATTTTTAACTTTTACAATGTAATCCAAATAATTTCTAAAAAGTTTCTCCTATACAAAAAAAGAGTCACACATATATCAATAATCAGCCTGTGAATCTCAACAATGGTGACATTTATAAAGCATGTTGCAGTGCATTCTGGGTGCCACCAATCAAAACTCATTCATGGCTCCCATCATACCTTGCTGCATGAATAGAGCTTATGATCAGAGGTGATCTGTTTGTCACCATTGCTGAGATTCATATGCAAAATATTGATGTGTGTGTGTGCCTAAACAAAAAAGAGTGTATATACACCGAAAAAAAAATCTGTTGGATTAACATAAAAAAAATATGTACATTGATTGCACATAATAAAGTTAGGTTTACGCAACATGATTTATACATGTTAAAGCTACATAATTTGTACTTGTTAAATGAACATGATTTTTATATGTTAAGATACATATTTTGTGCTTGATAAACGAACATGATTTATATATGTTAAAGATACATAATATGTGCTTGTTAAACAAACATGATTTTTGTATGTTAAAGATGCATAATTTGTTTGTTTTAATAAACATGATTTATATATGTTCAAGATACATAATTTGTGCTTGTTAAACTAAAACATTTTATGTTTTTCCATTCATATATGCTGTGGTTTCCAATAAATAAAACTAACCTGATTAAGTTTTAGAATACTATAAGCTGACTTTAAGCAATAAATGTATTTTTCTACATCTACTTGTTTTTAAGTACATTCACAACATTACTGTACAGTTTAGCAGCAAGACAAGCAAACACATTTCTTGAATCAAATCACTGTATTATTTTTTACATTTACAATCAATTTTTTACACAGTAAGTGCTATTAGAAGTAAGCTTTCTGTGTGGATTTTGAACAATGACAGCACATTTGTACTCATGTAAGTTTACTCATCACTTTAAGTCAAAGACAAGACACAGTCAAACATGCTGTGAAAAAGGTGAACAGTAATGATCATTCAGATACAGTAAACAGCAAAAAACAAAAAACAAAAACAAAAACAGTAGAAGACAAGGACACCGTCAAACATGTGTAGAGGAAAATGTTAACAGTATAAGTATCAAGTAGTATGAGTATCAAGTAGTCCAAAGCATACCTTGACATTTTTGTTTTCAATTTTAAAAGCATAAGAGAAGTCAAATTGATGTATTTCTTTTAACAGTAGGGCTACAGAAGCAAGTAGTTCTGTGTGTTAAAAAGCTTAAAATCCATGAACAAATGTCAATGAACAATGACAGCATCTCACTTTACTCTTATCTCACTTTACTCTTATCTCATTTACTCTTATCACACTTTGTCATTTACTCTTATCACACTTTACTCTTATCTCATTTACTCTTATCACACTTTGTCATTTACTCTTATCTCACTTTACTCTTATCTCATTTACTCTTATCACACTTTGTCATTTACTCTTATCTCACTTTACTCTTATCTCATTTACTCTTATCACACTTTGTCATTTACTCTTATCACACTTTACTCTTATCTCATTTACTCTTATCACACTTTACTCTTATCACACTTTGTCATTTACTCTTATCACACTTTAGTGTCATTTACTCTTATCACACTTTGTCATTTACTCTTATCACACTTTGTCATTTACTCTTATCACACTTTAGTGTCATTTACTCTTATCACACTTTGTCATTTACTCTTATCACACTTTGTCATTTACTCTTATCACACTTTGTCATTTACTCTTATCACACTTTACTCTTATCACACTTTACTCTTATCACACTTTACTCTTATCAGAGTGTCCTTTTAACCAATAGGTTTAACCAAAAACTATGCACATGTTAAAACAACCATAAAAATAAACAGTGGCCAACCTACTCATATCAAACACATTCAACTTTTTACCAAAGCAAGTTCTTTGTGAGTGTGTGAAATGTAAAGGAAATGGTCCTTATTGCAAGAAATGGGAAACTACCTTGTGTCCATCCTGCCGTACCATGGAAACAGCTCACTCATAGAGTCTGTTTCTGAGAACTTGTGCTTTCTTGGATAGAGTGGAGCCTTCCAGCTCCATGACTATCTTCTGCAGTACCTCAAATGTACTTTTCATTTCAGGTGGGTAGTTGAGATTTAAGGCATACATAAGACCAAAAAGCATTGCCGTAGCTAATGCAAAGTTGTCTAAGCCTTGCAAGATGTTCTGGCCTTCCAGGATAATCCCGATGTCGTCTGATCTGTCACGGAATTTTAGAATGTAAATTCCCACTGTGGTCTCCTCTGTGGATTTTTGGATGAAGGCTTCGTCACCATCCTGCAGAATCCACAGACAAAATGAGATTACTGTTAGACCTCAGTTCTATTGTGGATGGTAGTCCTACAAGTTTAGATCCAAGATATCCAATTGTGAAGTGGTCAGCAACCTTACGGCAGGCGTATGGATAATCACAGAATGTTTTTTTTGGATCTGTGCTTTCTGAAACTTTACAAGTATTTTTCTCAAAACTCAATAAAACATGCTATGTGACGATGTGGAATGATTGCCTCAAAATATATGTCCATATGCAATAGGGGTGTCGAAATTCTATGATGCATCACGATGCAGACAGGGACGATTTGGCATCAGTTCAGCAATAGACTATAACCTATAATAATGTACCGACATGCTTTGTCGCAGTAGCATACAATGGCAAAGGGAGTCGAGAAGCAATAATTAAAGCTACACTGTGTAATAGTTTAAGTTGATTTTTAGCCCAAAACACTTTGTTCTTTCAAAATTATTGGAATGTAACGGTTTATGTCACTGCGACTTCCCGAACAAGCGAACACATGCACACACAGTCGAAGTGCTCCCAACTTCAAGTGCTATTTAGAATAGAATATTACTTCAAGTACCTGCTTAGAAAAGCGCCACGTTTTATTTTGTGTCACCATACTTGGTCGTATAACTACTCGTGTAACTGTATTTAAATAGGGAAAACGTGGAGGTGTTTGGTCGCTTCTAACTTCATCTCTGTTTGGTTCCTAATGAATGAACTGGGCTAAGCTAAGTGCGATCAAAGTGTCGCCGCGCACTAGAGCGATTGAGTGCACGCACTGAGATGAGAGAGGTATGTATCAACTCGTCTTAGTTAAGGAAATAACTAGAACTGCACGATTAATTGTATCGCAAACACAAATTATTGTGAGTTATTGGATGGGATGTGCGCTACAATGTTCCATTCATTCATCAACTGAAAACAGGATGACTAATCGATTCCTAGTATTTAAGAATCGATATTTGTAAAAATGAGAATCGATTTAAATCGAGAAATCAATATTTTTTTACCCAGCCTTAAGAGAGGGGAATGCTGAAAATAGAAAAAAGCAATCAAATATACTTGCAGTAGATTTACAAAAATACTCACCACAACGATTCCCTGTGGACACAGTTACTGTATGAGCTGCATCTCAGACTACTGGAATCGGGAGAGAATCTGCAAATGTCCTTTATGCAACCAGACCTTCACACCAAGACCTGTTTTAGGTAAGAATGTGGTGTTTGCTGAAATGGTGGAGAAACTCAAGGCGACGAGACTCCAATCTGCTCCTGTTCCTGCTCCTGCGGTTCCTCACACTGGATCTGGAGATGTGCAGTGCGACTCCTGCACTGGAAATAAACAGAAAGCAGTGAAGTCGTGTCTGGATTGTCGAAGCTCTTACTGTCAAATTCACCTTGAACAGCATGAGAGTCTCTTCAGAGGTAAAGGACACAATCTGATGGACGCCACTGGACGACTGCAGGAGATGATCTGTCCTCAACATGGTAAAATGCTGGAGATTTACTGCCGTACCGACCAGCGGTGTATCTGTATGCTGTGTTTGGTGGATGAACACAAAAATCATGACACTGTATCAACTGCAGCAGCGAGGACAGAGGAACAGGTACTGCTTCATACTATGGGTTAAACAACTTCCTTTTTTAAGTCAACTGTTATGTGATTAAAGTCATGTCGACGTTGACTAATTGCTGATGGCGTCATTATAAAAATGCAATAAATGGAAATGCTTTGCAGCATGCCACTATTTGCAACTAGAGGCTAAAGTTTGTGAACAAATTTTGATGTTGGCTTGAGAAGCCTGAACCTCGAGCTGAGGCTTGAACTCGTGTCGCCTTGTGAACAGCTTACTTCAAAAACAGAAAGGAATATATGCTGGAACTTTCCAGTTTTTAAGCAATAAACTGTGTTAAACATGCATTTCAATGTTCAATATTGAGCATTCAGATGGTATAAACAAACATAAATTGTGGAGCGCTCGGATTATGCATTTATTTGTCATATTAAAGGGATACTCCACTTTTTTTGGAAATAGGCTCATTTTACAACTCCCCCAGAGTTAAACAGTTGAGTTTTACCGTTTTCGAATCCATTCAGCTGAACTCCTGGGCCCGTATTCATAAAGAATCTTAATGCAAAGAGTAGCTCCTAGTGACAAAATTCTAAGAAAATTCCTAGAAATGTGGGCGTTTACTCTTAAAATTAAAGAAAAAATCCTAGTAAAGAAAAAAGTAATTCAGAAAGCATCTTAACCCTTAAAAGAGGTCTTAAGGTCAAAATTGTTAGGAGCACGGACGAGGACTTTTAGGAGGCTTAAGAGTTTCTTTAGCAGAGGAGAACATGTCAGAAAGACGAAGAGGGAGAAGAGATGTGTTGCAGACAATGAATAACAGTGAGTTAATAAGACTCTATAGATAAGATCGTGCAGGGATCATGTTTGTGACTGATCTTATTAGAGACACGCTAACATCTCCGACACAGCGCAGAAATGCCATAGCGCCAGAAATGAAAGTAATCACTACATTACGATATTTGGCAACTGGGAAAATTCCATGTTTGATACATTAAAACCAACATTCAAACCACCACTTAAATAGACATGCCAGCAATTAGTGTAATTGGCTTAGAATGATAAAAATTGTTCCACCCTTTCCAATCAAATACCTTATAGGAAATTAACAGCATGGTAAATAAAAAAAAGGATTTATATACACATATATAATGTGTGTGTGTGTGTGTGTGTGTGTGTGTGTGTGTGTGTGTGTGTGTGTGTGTGTGTGTGTGTGTGTGTGTGTGTGTGTGTGTGTGTGTGTGTGTGAGAACGGTCAAATAGGAAAAATTACGCATGTAATTTCAAAGTGAAGGCTTAGAATAGACCCTATACTTAAAATCACTTTTTTTTTTTTTTTTCTTGGACAACCAACCAATCATAGTCTTCAAAAGATTGTGTCATACATAGCAACGGGGTCAACCCCGCCTCCTTACTAAGATGAAAGTTTTTGTCTTTTCCTTACTCAGAGTTGCTCTAAGATCGGTCCTGAATCGCTTTTAAGCTAAGACTCCTACGTAAAAGTTTTTAAGCTAAATTAAGAGTTTTCTTAGAGGATTCTTAGAATCTTTATGAATACGGGCCCAGGTCTGGCGGTACCACTTTTAGCATAGCTTAGCATAGATCATTGAATCAGACAAGACCATTAGCATCTCTCTCAAAAAAATGACCAAAGAGTTTCGATATTTTTCCTATTTAAAACTTGACTCTTCTGTAGTTACATCGTGTACTTAGACGAACGGAAAATGTAAACTTGCTGCCGTAACTTTGCTGCTGTACCATGATTCCAGTAGGCGTAATGATATGACGCAGCGCCTGAAAATAGGTCTAATAGGTTAGACAAACTTAGTCCCGGTCACGTTGGAAGTTACAGAGCTGGGGACTATTTTCAGGTGCTGCGTCATATCATTACGCCTGCTGCACCCATGGTACCGCAGCAAAGTTTCTTGATTATTACGCAGGAATGAAAGTATAGTTCCTAGCCATATCAGCCTAGAAAATCGCAACTTTTCATTTTCCGTCGGTCTTAGTACACGATGTAACTACAGAAGAGTCAAGTTTTAAATAGGAAAAATATTGAAACTCTTTGGTCATTTTTTTGAGAGAGATGCTAATGGTCTTGTCCGATTCAATGATCTATGGTAAGCTATGCTAAAAGTGGTACCGCGAGACCCGGAGATCGGCTGAATGGATTCGAAAATGGTAAAACTCAACTGTTTAACTCTGGGGGTGTTGTAAAATGAGCCTATTTCCAAAAAAAGTGGAGTATCCCTTTGGAAACTGATCGTAAAAGCGGACTTCAAAGATTTCTTATCCTTTGGCCCCCTCTATAGGACCGTATTAGTATTACAGAAAATGTAAATCTCTGAGATTTTTGGGGGAGTTTAGATCGATTTTTTTATTTTTTTTTTTATTTTTTTTTACAAAAACCTTAAGTCCAATCAGTTAGAAAAAATATGGCACATGAAGTCAGAACAGTCCAAAGGTCTTGTTATATGTTGTTAGTTTCAAAATCACATGATCAAAGACTAGTCGACATCAAGCTTAAAAGCGTCATGGCAGAGCATTAAAGTTGACTAGTCTATGGAACCCTATACTCCCTACTGAATCTCTCGATCAGAGAAGCTAACTTCATTATTTGTGTTTTGACAGAAAATAGAAAACCGTTATTTCTAATAATATTTCACAATCACTGTTGGGTAAGTTACTAATGAATTATTTACATCTTCAACAGTGTAATTTTTATTTCAAGTGTAATTATATCAATCTGGACCAGTTAAACAATACAGGATAGAAATGAAACCGTTCTTTTAATTATTTCAAAGAAACAATATAAAATTGTATAATTCTTGAACTGACCAAAGCATTTAAAGGGAGAAGGTTACATAAAAACATACATTTTAACAATGTACGTTAAATGTTGATGTTAAATCCACTGTTTTATATATAATTGTTCTATACCGTATTTAATGCAATTACATCAAAAGTTAATAATTAAATTACAAAAAAAAGAGTAATCCCTTTTTCAAGGGAAAAATAATTAAATTACAGTACTTAATTACTTGGTAATGAACGACATCCAACACTGTTCACAATATTGCAGTTTTTACTAAATTTTTGATCAAATAAATGCAGCCTTAGTGAGCATGAGAGGCTTCTTTCAAAAACGTAAAAAAATCTTACTGACCCCAAACATTTTATTGGTAGTGTAAATTTAATCATATTTTTGTTTTCTGCAGGAACACAGAGAAACATCCAGACGAGAATCCAGCACATAGAGAAAGATCTTCAGGCGCTGATAGAGGCTGTGGCGTCTCATAAGGTGAGTTTGGAGAAGAAGAGAAGTTTGAGTCTCAGTTTGGACTTTCCTCCAGTGCTGGAGCTCTACTAGATCACTGTGTGATGTGTGTGTGTGTGTGTGTGTGTGTGTGTGTGTGTGTGTGTGTGTGTGTGTGTGTGTGTGTGTGTGTGTGTGTGTGTGTGTGTGTGTGTAACAGCGCTCTGCACAGACGGCAGTGGAGGACAGTGAGAGGATCTTCACTGAGCTCATCCACTCCTTTGAGATACGTCGCTCAGAGGTGACGCAGCTGATCAGAGATCAGGAAAGATCTGCAGTGAGTCGAGCTGAAGAACGACTGGAGCGACTGAAACAGGAGATCGATGATCTGAGGAGGAGAGACACTGAGCTGAAGAAGCTTTCACACACACACGATCATGTTCATTTCCTCCAGGTAACAGAGTTCTTCTCAAACACTGAGGACTTCTGTAATTCAAAAACACAAGCTTCTGTAATTACAGGGAGTTTTTGTTTTTGTGTCTGTAGAGTTTGCCGTCTCTTGTATATCTCTCTGGATCTACAGATGGCTTCAGTATCAGTTCTCATCTGTCTTTCGACAACATAGTGAAATCAGTCTCTCAACTCAGAGACAAACTTCTGCAGTTCGGCAGAGAGACTATAGAAAAGTCATATAGAATAGGTAAAGACGTCTATTCTCAGAAATGAGTTCAGTATCATATATATGCATATACATTCTCAATGATAATTAAACTGCAGATGTGTTTTGTTTCCATAGTGAAATCCAGCCAGGATTTTGGCGCCCCTGAATATCAGACCAGAGAAGAGTTTCTACAATGTGAGTTACTATGAACATAAGTTTGATTAATAATGACTAGTTAATGGCCTCTTTTACTTTTTGTGTTACATTGCATTGGCTACAACAAACGAATTATAAAATCAATAATAAAAATAATCACAGGGTCCCCACGGATCCTTAAAAAGTCTTTAAGTCTTTAAAGCTTAGGAGTGTGCAATATTGTCTATGAACTATGATGATATTGTAATCATTGTTTTAACTATGTACGAGGCACTGCGAGCTGACATCGCATTTGTCTCTCGTGCTTTCACTGCGTGATGTGTGCAGTTTTAGGTATGTCCCCAAATGAGTTTTTGTCTTATATTTATATTATGTTGTTATATTAGAATATCACATGAGCAAGAGTGCCGTTTTCCTGTGCATTTTTTGACTGAAATCCGCGTTTTGAACGAATCATTTTAATGATTCAATGAACAATCACTTGCTTTTCCTGAATGAATCAGCCATTTGAACAAATCGGTTGAATAAATGACTCCAACAACTCGCTTATTAAGACAGTGACTTGCCGCCACCTACTGGCGGTTTTAGTGTCATATTTAAAGTACCCGTTGATTAAAACGTTAAAATTATAAATAATTTCATACATATTTAAATATTGAATAACTTTATTTATGCAATTGTAAATATATTAATGCCAGTTCTGATGCCACTTCTGTGTCACCTCTGCACTGCAAAGATGGATTTTGATTTAATTATTTAATTTGACAGTGGTACTGTGCTATTCTAATAGAATTTTATTTGAATGTTAGAATTTGACATAAAAGGTCTAAATACGTTTAGAAAAAATTTCCATATGTAGGTGAAAATGCCCCTGGAAATCAATTTAAGGTGGTAAATATGTTGATTTCTGTCACTGCTGTGAACTGACCACTGCATAGAATAATAAATAATATGAATATCTTCGTGAGTCTGCTGTCAACAACAGGCCTAAACCAGCCATGGTCCCAGCACAAAAACACAGTCAGTAAAATATCATCTAATTATTATCAACAAAACTTTGAAACTATCGAGATATATTTTTGTCAATATTGCACACCCCTAATGTACGGTATTCATTTTGATTTCTTCAGGTCTTAAAAAGCCTTAAATTTGACTTTAAAAAGTGTGCAGCAACCCTGAATCAACAAATTTGTATTATTAATTTATTAAATGACTGAAAAGGCATGTCATCAAGATGGAGAGGAATAATTTTTACTTAATTCATTTTCATAGAAAATATGTTGATGGACATAAATAGACATTTACTGAAAATTGAACCATATTTGATGCTTGTAACACAAGTACAACAATTTTTTATCATGAATAGATATTTGTAAATGGGGTTGACTTTACCCTGCAGGAAGAATAAATGAAAGTAACACATTACTATGTTTATAGGTGATAACATACATGTTACCTGTTAAATGATTAGTTTATAGTATAAAACTAATAGATCCTGCTAATGTGTTATGAGCTAATGTTAGGTGTTATGTGTGTTAATGTGCTAATAATGATGGAAGGACATGAGTGATTATGTGTTTATCTCCATCAGATTTCCGTCTGTTGACTCTGGATCTGAACTCAGTGAATAATTGTCTCCGTCTGTCTGAGGGAAACACAGAGATCACTTTCGCTGACACAATTCAGCCGTATCCTGATCATTCAGACAGATTTGATTATTGGGCCGAGGCATTGTGTGTGGAGAGTGTTACTGGACGCTGTTACTGGGAGGTGGAGTGGAGTGGAGATGGGAGATTAGGAGTGGTTATAGGAGTGACATGCAAGAGCATCAGCAGGAAGGGAAATGGTCCTGAAAGTATAGCGGGTTTAATGATCATTCGTGTAGTTTGTAACTTTGTACTGCACTCCCACTTTCTGCTCATTCTGTCACAATAACATTGAGACTGTTCTCCCTGTAGTGTCCAGCAGTAGAATAGGAGTGTATGTGGATCACGGCACAGGGATTTTGTCCTTCTACAGCGTCTCAGACACAATGAGACTCATCCACAGAGTCCAGGCCACATTCACTCAGCCGCTCTACGCTGCGTTTGGATTAGATAGACTCTCAAGTGTGAAACAGTGTCGTCTGACCAATTAAATCATAGAGAGGTTCTACCAATTATTTTGTCATATCCCCTACTGAACCCTTTGAAAATCTGTATTTCTGCTTTTACTTCTCAATAAAAAAATGTGTTCTTACCTTAACTTAACTCACAATTGTAGACAAACACAATCAGACTAAACTAATAACACAAACTATTGTACTTTTCTCATTTTATACTGAATACACTGAATCATTCACAGTGCAGGGTGGAGAACAGTGGTGTAATTATTATTTTTTTTTAAATGGGTCAGGAGTGTGTAAGTGTGTGTGTGTGTTTGGTGGCAGGGGTGCAATACAAGGCTTTAGACCTTATTGAGAGCAGTGCCACGATAGGTATAAAAAGCTGTGAAAAGGTCTGTATTACAGGTTAAAATAACAAATGCACAAAAAATAACATTATGATGTCCAGAAATCAAATGCAAATCTTAAAAAAGTTTAATTGATCGATATAGAACTCACTTTTAAAGTGATTGTTAAGTTTCATCCTAGATCGACTGTAATACAATATGAGTCTTTATGTTAGTGAATAAATACATAGATCTGCATTTAATGTTTGTGTTTTCGAATGGTCTGGTGTTTGAACGTCTCGGTTACGTGAAGGAGGGAGGGAACGGAGACAACACGTCGGGCTGATCGACGAATAGGAATAGGAATCTCGCTAGAGAGACCAATCTACTTTAAATGTAACTAAACAAGCCAATGCACATTGTGATATTTGCATCAGCTGCTCCGCCTCCCAGTGCGAGTATATAATGAGCAGAAGGTGCATCGCATCTTCAGGTTTTCCCTGAGGAGCCGAGAGATGGGAGATGGGTCAGTGCTTGTGGAGAGAATGTCAATCACTGCTGTTCCCCATGACTTTACTCAATGAGACTATTGGAAAAAAAACTGGGAAAGCGTGTCCTTTCCACTGGAAAAAGAACGCTGCGGAAGCCACATCCTACCCACAGGGAGTTTAGTGGAGATTACCTATGGACTAACTCTGTAGGGCCTTACTAAATATGGAATGACTTTGAGGTGACTCTAGCCTCATCAAAGGGGGGCTCCCCTAAGGGAAAGACACTGTCTTGGCTTCTGTTTATATACTGTGGATAAATGCATATGGGATCCTCTCAGTGCACTTCAGCGTGCACACTGCACCCCTTCAGCGTGCACTGGGACGGTTTGCAGCCGAGTGTGAAGCGGCTGGGATGAGAATCAGTGCCTCCAAATCCGAGGCCATGGTTCTCAGCCGGAAAAGGGTGGCTTGCCCACTTCAGGTTGGTGGAGAGTTCCTGCCTCAAGTGGAGGAGTTCAAGTATCTTGGGGTCTTGTTCACGAGTGGGGGAAGGATGGAACGGGAGATTGACAGACGGATTGGTGCAGCTTCTGCAGTACTGCGGGTCGATGTACTGGTCTGTCGTGGTGAAGAAAGAGCTGAGCCGCAAGGCGAAGCTCTCGATTTACTGGGCAATTTACGTTCCTACTCTCACCTATGGTCATGAGCTTTGGGTCATGACCGAAAGGACAAGATCCCGGATACAGGCAGCCGAAATGAGCTTTCTCCGCAGGGTGTCTGGGTGATCCCTTAGAGATAGGGTGAGAAGCTCGGTCACTCGGGAGGAGCTCAGAGTAGAGCCGCTGCTCCTCCACATCGAGAGGGGCCAGCTGAGGTGGCTCTGGCATCTGTTCCGGATGCCTCCAGGACGCCTTCCTGGGAAGGTGTTCTGGGCGCTTCCCACCGGGAGGAGACACCAGGGAAGACCTAGGACACGCTGGAGGGACTATGTCTCCCGGCTGGCCTGGGAATGCTTCGGTGTCCTCCTGGAAGAGCTGGAGGAAGTGTCTAGGGAGAGGGAAGTCTGAGCATCTTTGCTTAGACTGCTGCCCCTGCGACCCGGCCCTGAATAAGCGGAAGAAGATGGATGGATGGATGGATGGATCCCCTCGGTCACTACATATGGGCACACAGCCTAGTACTGGTTCTACAGATACAACAGATGTAGGCCTTGCTCCAGATGCTCCACCAAGTCCGGCTGCCAGGGTGATGGAGGAACTCAACAGGTTTTGCTCTGGAGAACATAAGCACAATAGTTTAGGGCGCAGCAAGCCGAAATTGAGCTGGGTCTCTCCGTGCTTCTACCCGTTTGAGGTGAGAACACAGGAGGACACCAGCTCAACAAGTAGGCTATAGAATCTAGCAAACATGTTGGGTGTCACCGAGCCGCTCTACAGATATCTGTCAACGAGCCATCCCGTGCCAGTGTCCAGGATGATGCAATTCTCCTAGTAAAGTGAGCTCGCAACCCGAGCGGGCAAGGCACGCCTTGTGCTTGGTAAGCCAAGGCGATGGCATCAACTATACAGTGGGCCATTCTCTGCTTGGAGACAGCCTTTCTCTTCTGCTGGCCTCCATTACAGACAAGCTGGTCTGAGGTCAAGTCAAGTCAAGTTTATTTATATAGCGCTATTCACAATACAGATTGTATCAAAGCAGCTTCACAGTATTAAATTAAAATAATACATCAATGTTTGTTTCTAGTGGAAAACGTCCACGTTTGGTAATGCTGATCAATAGTATTGTTGATTGATTAATTTAATTAAATATCCCCAACTGAGCAAGCCAAAGGAAACAGTGGCAAGGAACCGAAAAAACTCCATCAGGTGACCTGATGGAGAAAAAAAAACCTTGGGAGAACCCAGGCTCAGTCGGGGGCCAGTTCTCCTCTGGCGTCTATGAACTAGAGGTCGGATTTAACTGTAAGATTAAAAGTATTATATGAATGCCTGGCTGAAGAGATGCGTCTTTAATCTAGTTTTAAACTGGGAGAGCGAGTCTGAGCAACGAACAGTATCTGGAAGACTATTCCAGAGTTTTGGAGCTAAATGTGAAAATGCTCTCCCTCCTTTGGTGGACCTAGATATCCTAGGTATGACCAAAAGCCTCGAATTTAGTGATCTTAAAGAGCGCGATGGATTATAGGGTGATAGAAGGTCCGTTAAATAGTCTGGAGCTAAGCCGTTTAGGGCTTTATAAGTCAGTAGCAATACCTTGTAATTAATACGGAACTTTATAGGTAACCAATGTAGTGATGATAAAATTGGTGTTATATGATCATATTTTCTTGATCTAGTAAGAACTCTAGCGGCGGCATTTTGGACTAACTGTAGCTTGTTTATTAAGGATGCAGGACGGCTAATAAAGCATTACAGTAATCTAGTCTCGATGTCATGAATGCATGAATTAACTTTTCTGCATCAGAAACTGATAGCATGTTACGTAGCTTAGCAATGTTTCTAAGGGGGGAAAAGGCTGTTCTTGTAACATATGAAATATTATTTTCAAAAGACAGGTTGCAGTATAGTATAACACTCAGGTATTTTACTGTAGAGAATAAAGTAACAGGACATCCTACTATGTTAAAGTTGTAGTGTGAGAGGTTTTGTGGGCGGTTTTTTGAACCGATGATTAGTACCTCTGTCTTGCGCGTCATCCAATCTTTTATATCTTTAACACACTCTGTCAATTTGGATAATTTAGCGTTTTCATCTGGCCGTGATGAAATATAGATTTGAGTGTCATCAGCATAACAATGGAAACTAATTCCATGTTTCCTTATAATATTTCCAAGTGACAGATCAACACAGATCCCTGCGGCACTCCATAGTTTACTGGAGTTATGATCGATTTTTCTCCATTTAAATAGACAAAATGGTAGCGGTCAGATAAGTATGATCTGAACCAGCTTAATGCTTGTCCTTGAACACCAGTATTATTTTGTAGTCGATCTAAGAGTATTGTGTGATCTATAGTATCGAACGCAGCACTAAGATCAAGTAAAACTAGTATTGACATACAGCCTTGGTCAGAAGCTAATAGTAAATCATTTGTGATTTTAACGAGCGCATTTTCAGTGCTATGATGCGGTCTGAATCCAGGCTGAAACTTTTCATAGATGTAATTTTTTTGCAAGAAAGAGCCCAGTTGGGCGGATACAACTTTTTCTAGTATTTTAGACATAAAAGGAAGATTTGAAATGGGTCTATAATTTGCTAGGTTATTATGATCTAATTGTGGTTTCTTAATGAGTGGTTTTATAACTGCCAATTTAAATGTTCTTGGAACATGACCTAAAGATAAATATGAGTTAATAATATTGAGGAGAGGCTCTTCCACTACAGGTAACACTTCTTTCAGTAGTTTAGTTGGTATAGGATCTAATAAACATGTTGTTGTTTTAGATGAAGTGATATGTTTATTTAACTCTTTTTGTTCTATAGTTGTAAAGCACTGTAATTGTTCTTGCGGGGTGATAGTTGAGGCTGAATTAAAAGGCGCGATTGAGGACTGAACGTTTACAATTGTGGTTCTGATGTTTTCTATTTTCTCAGTGAAGAACGTCATGAAATCATTGCTACTAAACTGTAAAGGAAAATTTTGTTCAGGTGACATCTGTTTATTTGTTAGTCTAGCCACGGTGTTAAATAAAAACCTAGGATTGTTTTGGTTGTTTTCTATTAGTTTGCGGAGGTGCTCAGCCCTGGCCGATTTTAGGGCCTTTTTATAACGTGACATACTGTCTTTCCACGCGATTCTAAAGACCTCTAAATTAGTTTGTTTCCATTTACGCTCTAAATTACGGGTTTCTCTCTTTAGAACATGCGTATTATTGTTGTACCAGGGTGCTTTACTTTTCTCTCTGACATTTTTTAATCTAATGGGTGCAACAATATCCAATTTTCCAGAGAGAATGGTAGTTAATTCCTCTAGTTCATCTATTTGTTTGGGTTCACTGAGCAGCTGAGACAGATCAAATAGGCTATTTGAAAAATGATCTATGGTGGATGGAAGGATTGTTCTGCCTGATCGATAACGCGGCGCAGCATGACATATTACAGGAGTACGTAAAATGCAAGTTACCATGTAATGGTCAGTGACATCATCACTTTGTGGAATGATGTCTATATCGGTTGGATCGGTTCCATGTGATATAATTAAATCGAGTGTATGATTAAAACGATGAGTTGGTCCGGTAACGTTTTGCTTGACCCCAAAGGAGTTTAATAAATCTGTAAACGCAGCCCCTAACGCATCATTTGGATTATCTACGTGTATGTTAAAATCTCCAACAATTAATGCTTTATCAACATTGACTAATAGGTCTGAGAGAAAATCTGCAAACTCTTTTAGGAAATCAGCGTAAGGCCCTGGCGGTCTATATACGGTAGCCAAGGCTAGAGATAATAGGGATTTTTTTCTAACATCTAAGAGCGTAACATTTAGTACTAGTACTTCAAACGAAATAAACTTATAACCCGATTTCTGAGTAACATTGAGAATATCTCTATAGATTGTTGCAACACCGCCACCACAACCAATCAGACGGGGTCATGCTTATAGGAGTATCCTGATGGAGTAGACTCATTTAGACCGAAATAATCATTTGGTTTAAGCCAGGTTTCAGTAAGGCAAAGTACATCGAAGCTATTATCTGTGACTATTTCATTTACAATAACTGCCTTAGGTGTGAGTCATCTAATGTTTAGAAGACCTAGCTTTAGAAATTGTTTTTGTTTACTAATAGCAACATTTTCTGTTTTAATAACAATTAGATTTTTCCTAGATCCTGCAGTAGATTTATTATTTGATCTCACTAAATGAGGAATAGACATAGTTTCTATGTAATGTTCTACACTAGTATTTATATCAGTTAAATTGGTGCAGCAGAGACTGTGATTTGGACTTTTGGTTACTAGTCAAAAGGTATTTAACATTTTGGAGATGTTATTCGACAGAAGATCCGCTCCGAATCTGCTTGGGTGTAAGCCATCAGCACGGAAAAGCCTAGGACGCTCCCAAAACAGATTCCAATTATTTACAAAGAGCAGTTTCTGCTCATTGCACCATGACATCAACCATTCATTTAGCGCAAATAATCTACTAAACTTTTCATGTCCTAGTCGGTACGTGGGAAGCGGTCCTGACACAATGATCGTTGTTTCAAGTGATGTGCCGCGTACCGTCTCGATCAGAGTCCTGAAGTCTTTCTTCAGAACCTCCGTCTGGCGCAGCCTGATGTCGTTCACTCCCGCGTGCAGGACCAGGGACGTGCACATACATTTTGAGGGGCAGGGGCTCAAGTGATATAAAGGGCACTTCTCATAATTACGTATTTTTTTTCTTGTTTTTAAACAAAAAAGTATATATAAACGCAACTCTAACTTCCTTTTTAAAAAATTAATTTAAAGGGGGGGTGAAATGCTCATTTGCACTCAATCTCCTGTTAATCTTGAGTACCTATAGAGTAGTATTGCATCCTTCATATCTCCAAAACGTCTTTAGTTTGATTATATTTATAAAAGAAAGATAGGCTGTACCGAGTCTTTCCGGAAAAAACCGAGCGGCTGGGGGCGGGCCGTGTGGGCGGTGTGCTAACGCGCCGAGCTAGTAACAACCATGGTAACAACACAGAGAGACATTTATGAAGCAGTTTACTCACCGCATGCGATAGCGAACCTTTATCATTGTGACTGCTCGATCCTTAAGCATTAGACGATCTGCAAATCCGTCGATCTGGGCTTTTTTTTATAAAACAATCATCGTCGAAATGCAGGGAACAAACAGTATTGCACAACCTCCGTTTATGCTCAGGAAAACAAACTCCATCCACGGGTCCCTTAACGCTGGGTTCTTTGGGAATCTGTGCAGGGTTGTCTTGCCCTGGCAACCAAAAACCCACTTCTTTGGTGACATTGACTTCCCTAAAAGCCGAGCATAGCGCTTTGAGGTAACGTACTGCTTTCGCTCTCTTCTCTCTCTGGTCTACGAGTGCGCGCGGGGCCGCGGAGAAGTGCCCTTAGGACCCATATAAGGAAATTCCGCCCTATCCCAGATAGCAACATTGTTTCGGCCCGGATCCGGCCCACATCTGGCACTTGTGGAATGCGGATCTGGCCCACATGCAGCGTGGAATGACGGCCCTTGTGTGGCCCACTCCTGTTTGCCAGATCTGGGCCAGAAGCAGGCCATAGCAATGCCACATGTCAGCCAAGAGCAAAGAAATAAACCAGAACTGGACCTTATCTGAGCCACAAAATCTGTGTATATTAAATATGGAGTCATCCCAGCCTTAATAAGCCTGTTAACAAGCAGAATCACTGAAGGAAAGAAGAGAACAGAAAAAGAGACGAGCAGAAACACAAGAACTACAACTGACTTCAGACACAGTCTTAGATGAAATCAACTGAAGAGAAAAGAAGACATTAAATCTGTGAAGATCTCAGCAGAGGAGGATTAAACAACTCCACAAACAGCATTACCAGCTTCACTTATTACTAACTAGACTGACTTTATTTCTGTGAGACGTCTACAGAAGTTTTTATTGAGATTTAACAGAGGTTTAACTCTAATGTGTTTCATTTAAAGTCACCATAAGAGTGACTAGTGTTTCCATTAGTTGGGCTCTTAACTCTTATTATAACTTATATCTTTTTAGGCCGCTGTGACAGTGTGTTTGTCAAACACATTTGCAGCAGCAAAGAAAGCTAAAGTGAACCGAGATCAGGTGATGATGGTTTCCTGTTGATGATTTTATAATCATCATGAAATAGACTGATTCACTGATGATTTTGGACTCTAACAATTGTGTTGATCCATTAATATTGTCACATCACAAACCCTGTGTTACTGCAGCATGAGATCTAGCAATATTATAACAATCAGTTTAAAGCTTTTAACAAATATGAGATCAAAAGATTAGTCTATGCTGACACACACAGATATCAACAATCAGCGTATGAATCTCAACAATGGTGACAATCACAAATATTTAGATAAACAGATAAATTCAGAACATCACTGAAAAGCTATTAATTCACAACAAAAACAACAGCAAAAGATAAAAGCAAATATTTAGAATCAAACAAAATTATAGGACAATTCAGCTGCATAATTTATTCACGTTGCAATGCATTCTGGGAATTTTGCACTATGCTGGTACCCAGCATGCATTGCAGCAAAGTACTTTTGATTGTCACCATTGTTGAGATTCGTACGCTGATTGTTGATGTCTGTGTGTGTCATATTAATCTTTTTTTTTGTGCTCATGTTTGATAAAGTATTTTATCTTGTTATGATATTGCTGGATCTCATTCTGCAGTAACACAGGGTTTGTGTTGTGACAATATTAATGCAACAACACAATTGTTAGATTCCAAAAACATCAGTGAAAAAGGTTATTTCATGATGAATATAAAATCATCAACAGGTAATAACCATCATCACCTGAACTCATTTCACTTTAGCTTTCTTTTCTGCTGCAAATGTGTTTGACACACACACTGTCACAGCGGCCAAAAAAGACAAAAGATATAGTAAGAGTTAAGAGCCCAACTAATGGAAACACTTATCACTGTTATGGTGACTTTAAATGAAACACATTAGAGTTAAACCTCTGTTAAATCTCAATAATAACTTCTGTAGACGTCTGACAGAAATAAAGTCAGTCTGGTTAGTAAGAAGTGAAGCTGGTAATGCTGTTTGTGGAGTTGTTTAATCCTCCTCTGCTGAGATCTTCACAGATTTAATGTCTTTTTTTCTCTTCAGTTGATTTCATCTAAGACTGTGTCTGAAGTCAGTTGTAGTTCTTGTGTTTCTGCTCGTCTCTTTTTCTGTTCTCTTCTTTCCTTCAGTGATTCTGCTTGTTAACAGGCTTATTAAGGCTGAGATGACTCCATATTTAATATACACAGATTTTGTGGCTCAGATAAGGTCCAGTTCTGGTTTATTTCTTTGCTCTTGGCTGACATGTGGCATTGCTATGGCCTGCTTCTGGCCCAGATCTGGCAAACAGGAGTGGGCCACACAAGGGCCGTCATTCCACGCTGCATGTGGGCCAGATCCGTATTCCACAAGTGCCAGATGTGGGCCGTA
>NC_138725.1:33725104-33736104 GCF_965113295.1 Leuciscus leuciscus | reverse complement strand
AACAAAAGGTCTGATCACGGGCTGAGGGTTTGGCGTAAGGCCAGGGTGATTGTCATTGGGAGCGTGCCGCTCGGCCACGGCCACCTCGGGACTCGGCCATGAAGCCAGTGCTGAAGCGGTCTTCATGTGGAGGAATTGCGGCTGCGTCTGCAATACGCCCCAGGAGCCTCTGAAAGGTTTCAGTGGGACCCTTCTCACTTCTTAACGGCACCGACCAAAGCATGCTCTTCTCAGGAGATGTGTTGGACCGAATCCATCTCCATACCGGAATAAGAGATCTCCAAACACAAACAGGAGTGCTGTTGACTGAGTGTGGATGCAAAACTCGCACACCAATGATGACAGACTCCCTAAGCGTGATCCCGATCAGTCGACTACGTCTCCATTCCCTCTTTCAGGGAACGAGGGTTACATATCTAACCAAGACGTGACAGCCTTCCATCCTCTCTTGAAGATGTTCTTCCCTTTTTCTGCAAACAACAAATATTGATTAGAAACATCTGTTTTATTAGCACAGATTACAGCTCAATGATTCACTAGTTCATGTTCCAAGAACACTAGAGAAATGGGCTAGCTGCATATGGCCGCCATGTTGGATTTCCGATCGAGCGAGTTTGTGCAGACGCCAGTGCAGAGAGCCGGAGAAACCAGAGAATGATCTTTAATAGTTGTTTAAAGAAAATGATACATCACTTAAAATAATACTAAGATCTATATTACTATTCCATGAGTAAATGACATTTAAATGCACGCATGTTTAAATCAGGAGAATGAAACACACTTTCATTAAATACACTCTGTCCATGAAGAGTAAATTGACTCGGACTCGTGGTGCATGAACATACACAATGTCTGATTCCCAGACCAATTATGCCTACTGTAGATATACAAATATCTAAATATAACTAAAATTAAAAAATAAAATATAGCAGAGAAATATATAAAATTAAAAGAAACTATCCATCTTAAAAGACTTCAATCTTTTGATTTCTGATCTGCTGCAAATCAGCTACAAGAAGTTTCTTTACGTGATGTCAGAGGATCAGAATTATAGCCTAGTAGAAATATCATGAAACAAAGGTAATAATGACTCACTTTTTTCCAGATCACCCCAGAAGGGCCCTGGCATAGGCGGTGTTTCCCCAATCATGTAGGGACCTGGCATAAAAGAAGATGTGTTTTTATCTCAAAATATCTTAAAGAACAGTTGAGTATTGCAATAAGGGAGATATAATCATCATTCATCTTAAAATGGGGTGATTTTCAGCAGTTTTGAAAGGATGACAACAAAGCTTGTCTCATATTTATTGAAAATGTCCAACAAGCAGGGACTGATCAACGCACGGGCATGTCGGGCGGGCACAGTGTTTTTTCCGACCTGGGGTTCACGACCCCCACTTGGGGTTGCTAAAGATTTACAAGGGGTTTTCAAGCTCACTCTTGTTTGAGGGTGTTACCAGTTTGACGATAAACCATGATGCAATTTGCGACGTTTAATATTTTAATCATCATTAAAACTGTATTTGAACGCAAGGATTTGAAAAACTCACAGCAAATACTGTCCAGTATTAAGCAAAGTAAGCAACAGTCTCACACTGCATGCAGCGTAGGTTTCGTTTTGTTTTTGAAAAGAATTACGCAAATGGGAGGTTTTACAACCATTACAACCGAGTGCTGAGGGAAACTCTATGAATGTTTCTCTGAAGGGAACTGACTGCCTTGAGGAAACTTTTGATGGCATTTTCTCTTCACCTTCCCTCCGCGTAACGTGTAGTGTTTATAAGCTGCTTTGTTTACAGAGGTTGCCAGGGAAACAGATTTATTTCTGCAGGTGCATAAGCGCCACCTACTGACAGAGAGTGGATTTACATTTACGTTCTAAAATTATTAATAGGCCTATGTCACGAAAAAATGTAAGACCGGAAGTACGTCTTTTAGTAGGGATACGGCTCTTCCGGTTAGCTTTTTACAATGGCGGAGTCCGATAGATACCACTGGACCAAATCTCTCCGCAACCTGCCTGAAGTCACATATGACGATGTGGTTCGGATGGTAAATGAAAACTCTCAAGTGGAAACGTCAAAACTGAGGAAAGGGTACAAGTTCTTCTGGGAGAAATTCATTTTCAATTACAGAGGTAAGTGTTGTTATAGCTCTAGCCGTTCGCCAGTAAGGTAAACGTTTCTATGGTGACAGCGAGTTGGACCAATCAGCAGACGTTGCTGCTACGCTTAGGATTGTGGGTAGTATAGTTTTTTTTTCATAAGATCGCGGATAAAACATGTTTTTCTTAAAACAAGGTTGATTTCATACGAACTTATAGCTTCTACAGGAGCAAAAACCTTCGTTTCACAACCTCATAGCTCGTGGTCAGTCTACCTCGGATGGTTTAGACATTATGGCTGATAATCTAAATCATTATAGAGAAATACTGTTGACCGGAAGTTCTGAATCCCTACTCCGCGTTCCGGAAGCAGGAAGTGTGACATAGGCCTATTGAGCTGATAAAATTCCTATGATCATTTTGAGTAATCCTGTTTCTTAAGAATGGTTTAAAGGCTGGCATATTAGGTTTGTCATTTTATAAAACATACTTTAATTGAACATGTAGTAGCTAGTAAAACCTTATGTTGTAAGTAACACCTGGCTGTAGTTGTTAACACTATTATTTTATTGTTTGTGCTGTTGTTGCATCTATTAAAAACTTAACTACTGATTTTGTAATCCCTGTCAGTAAACGAAATGCGTGTCTGTGAGAGTGTTGGTGTTGAGGATTTTGAATGTTAAAATAGGGGTCTCCTGGAGAAAAGTTTGGGAAGCAGCACAGGGGTCAGACAAGCTGTGGTAAGACCTGTCAGAACCACTATGTGCCGAAGTCCAATAACGTACTCGCCAAAGGTGCAGATAATGGCTTCAAAACCAGTTTTACCCAATAATAGGGAAGATAATCAGCAAACACTCCTAGTGTAAACGCTCCTAGTGTTTGCTGGGTAGCAGAGCCAGGATTGAGCACAAAATCATACATAAACCTCTAAAAAACTATGCAATAATGAGTGTGTGATGTGAACGAGTGTGAACTCTGTGACTGAAATGAGCACAGCGTGATCGCAAATCAATCAGCGCAATTGACGCCTTATGCGTCTCAGAAATCAGAGCGTTGTCAATAAATTATGTTTTATTAACAAAGTTTAGGAGGAGCACGTTCAGATAATTAAACCTAATTAAACACATGTGGACCACACTCTGTTAATCAACCCAATCAACGAGGTAAGAGGTGTATATATATACTGCAAACTTACCTCCGTTTGTTGACAGTCTAACAGCGTCCCTCCACCATCCTATCTCTTCACTTATAGTATATTCTCTTGCAACGGGGGAGCACTCTGGGTTCACAACAGCGTCTCTCAGCGGCTGAGCGTCCTCGGACAAGCTCTCCAGCTCCAGTGGGAAGTTTGGAGACATGATATGATCCTTCATCATGTAGGGACCTGGCATAAAAGAAGATGTGTTTTTATCTCAAAATATCTTAAAGAACAGTTGAGTATTGCAATAAGGGAGATATAATCATCACTCATCTTAAAATGGGCTGATTTTCAGCAGTTTTGAAAGGATGACAACAAAGCTTGTCTCGTATTCATTGAAAATGTACAACAAGCAGCTTGCAATAGAATTATTCAAATTTCCCCCAAAATAACTAATACTGACAAATTCTTTAATAATAAATAGACTTAATGTACAGGTATTACAATGTGCAGTTTTATTTTAAGTTCACAGGCTCCAGACTAACATCTGAGGGCAGCGGCACCGCAGACACTGAGTTCTGCAGAGAGTATCTGGTAGCAATGGGGTTGACAATAAACCAGTAAGCTTAATTTAGGGAGTAGATGAAATTAACTTTAATTATTATCATTCATAATGTCTTAATATTAATTAAAAAGCAAAACAAGGAAAAAATGTATATTAGGGAGTGAAAATAGCCAATAAGCATCCTACTCAGGGCCTGAATTTCATTTTGGAAAATGGGGGGGATTTTTAGACTTTTTTTTTTATTACATGTATCTCGCCTAAATGTATGCTCACTCATTGCATTTTTACAATGGGGTAATTTTGTTCTTAAGAATTTACACAACACAAGGAAGCTTGATTTCAATCTTTGAATTAAATTGAAAAAAGTAGCACAAATAAATACAATAGAATAAAGATACCAATAAATAGAAATAAAGAGAAAAGTTTTTGCTTAGGTCTAACACTAGTATTCAGAAATACTACAGAGACTGAATAAAGTAATCAAATGTAAAATAACACTGGGTAGTATTTTAGTCCTGTCTAAATTAAATACATAGGCTATTAATCCTGATTCCTTAAAATGAAAGCTATGTTTTGTTAGCCTGGGAAAACCCAGACTACTTCCGGCGAATTTTAATTCTCTCTCCAGGATAGTCTGGAGAAGAGCCCATTCAAACTCATTTCTGTGCCGCCGAAATCGCGGCACCAATCAGAAACGTTTGGGGAGGGATTTACATGATGACGACAGCGCAGCGACGCTGAAGGAGATTTCATTACAAAGATGGATGCCACCGTGGAACATCACTCGTTCGAATCATAGACGGTATATAAACGAATCAGTTATCGCGTCTGTTTTGAGCGATTTAAACTTACCGTTTTCGTTAAAACCGGAGCAAAGAACAACACTCGAAGCATACGTCATCTCCTTCATCGATCTGATTGGTTTTATGACTATCCAATTGCGCCCAGAGGAATTTGAGCTACGTCGGTTGGTGACGCCCCTTTGGAAATGATTTGTCTACATAGCTTCGCCAGACCCTACACTCAGTTTCAACTGAGAAGGGTCTGGTTTTAACCAGGCTAATGTTTTGTTGTTTTGACAACCAAATGACAGACACATATGGCTGCTGTCACTGTAAGAGCTAGTGCACGGATCCTGTGTTCATTATATGGTCACGTGCGATTTATGCTTATTTAAGACATAACCGACTGTGTTTAGAGGATACTCACCAAGACCGAAATTAACATAATTTTCGCATGTTTTTGACTGTTAAAGCGATATAATCCACGAAAAATAACGTTTGTTACCCGCAAGCTGTTTGTGAGGCGGCTTTACTCTATGTATGTGTGCAGAGAGAAAAAAACATCTCTCAGACAGCGCGCAAGTACCGAATAGTTTAAAATTGTGTGAATGTTTAAACTGGTAAGACTTAAAAATATGTGCAAATGGTAAACTTTAGTTACTCGTGATGCAATGCTGGCCCGATTATGCAAGTGACAATTCCGTCTATCCCGACTCCCGAAACGCGAGAGTGTTATCTCCGCCTGCAGCGCTTAACGATTGCCTTGTGCAACCCAGTTTGAGAGACGAGAGATAGAAGACGCAGACAGTTTTAAAATGACTGATTTGATTTTATAATCTGTGTGGATTAATTTACTAATAAAACCTACATGCTAAAGTGAATCAATGTTTGCGGGAATTTCCCGCATTATAAGTGGGAGACCTGCGGGAATGATTAAAATGATGCGCAATACCCGCAATCCCGCGCCGAAATTCGAGCCCTGCTACTGTTTACAATGGTAATTTTATTTATTTTTTATGTTTAAATAGTTTTCCAACATCTTAAAATGTTTAGTTTTAGGATGAACAAAAAAATGTGTTGGTCATCACATTAAAAATAACATTTATATATAATACAGTTTTGAAGTGCTGGAAAAAGATGTTTAGTACTTGTAAGCGTTTGACTATTGTATAGGCCTATATAGCGTATAACCATATAGTTATGGTTAGAGTTACTACATTAGGCTAAATCCATGGTGAATGTTGCTGATTTGTGGACTGAAAGCCTTCTTTAAGTGTTTCTCCTGGTTTTCACGTCAGCGCTGTTTGATCTGATATCTATGGTTTATAACAGAGAACTCGGAATCGGAATGTTTCTCACTGGATCTCGCAGAGATGATGTTATTAATTCTGAGGTGAATTTAATGGATTTCTTCACTGGATCTCCTACTAACAGTGTCGCGTGATCGGGCTCGACCCGCGGCTGGCAAGTTCGGGGCGCTGCGCTGTCTATTATTGGTCCGAACTAATAAACGGTCCGTGAAGCATAAATGAGTAGCGCATTTTTGTTCCGCTTTTTTGTTTGCATTCGCTGCTCGGCAACGTTGTGGTCGCACCAGCGCAACTTAAATAAATATTTGGTCGCACCGCCAGGAAAAATGGTTGCAGTCTGGAGCCCTGAATAATGAGTGTGTGATGTGAACGAGTGTGAACTCTGTGACTGAAATGAGCACAGCGTGATCGCAAATCAATATCGCAAAAAATATTTGGTCGCACCGCCAGGAAAAATGGTCGCAGTCTGGAGCCCTGAATAATGAGTGTGTGATGTGAACGAGGATGAGTCGGAAGTAAACATGCACACTCGCGCATCGCCGAAGCTCACTGGCGCCATCTTGTGCACCGAGAGCCCATTACAAGCACAGTTCTGCTGATATATGCTGTGCTACATACAAGTCCATTTATGTCGGATTAATTATGTGTCAGTTCTGGTGTGTATTAACTCAGTACCTGTTGTGTGGTCCTCCAAAATTACTCTCAGGTCAGTCGCCTCAG
The DNA here is from genome assembly GCF_965113295.1 of Leuciscus leuciscus. NCBI lineage: Eukaryota > Metazoa > Chordata > Actinopteri > Cypriniformes > Leuciscidae > Leuciscus > Leuciscus leuciscus. The sequence goes on along the minus strand of NC_138725.1, from coordinate 33,729,485 downwards.
TTGTTCTTCGTTTCGGCCTTATCCTAGCAGACATAACAGCGCCTCTCAGCGGCTGAGCGTCCTCGGACAAGCTCTCCAGCGGGAAGTTTGCTGACTTTGGTGGTTGCGGTGCCTGCCGTTTTTTGGTTGTTATCTGGGGGCTTGCAGCAAAAGAGTGGGATAGCTCGGTTCCAGCATACAGCAGTTCTTCCAATTTCTGTAAAAAGCACTGAAGTGGAGATGCTGGAGAGAGGGATAAAGTGTCAAGAAATCATTCAATAAAAAGGGAAAAACACTTGAAAAGCATCGATTTGTTTAATTTGAAACAGACATAGGTTTTATATCATGTAGTGTGTCATGTCATATCATGTATCCTAATCATCCCCATGTACACTATATTGCCAAAAGTATTGGAACACTCCTCCAAATCATTGAATTCAGGTGTTCCAATCACTTCCATGGCCACAGGTGTATAAATCAAGCACGTAGGCATGCAGACGCTTCTACAAACATTTGTGAGAGAATGGGCCGCTCTCAGGAGCCTAGTGAATTCAAGCGTGGTGCTGTGATAGGTTGACACCTGTGAATTGAGATTTTGCCAACTTTCTGCAGTCAATAGTTACAGACCTCCAAACTTCGTATGGCCTTCAGATTAGCTCAAGAACAGTGCGTAGAGCTTCATGGAATGGGTTTCCATGGCCGAGCAGCTGCATCCAAGCCTTACATCACCAAGTGCAATGTAAAGCGTCAGATGCAGTGGTGTAAAGCACACGGCCACTGGACTCCAGAGCAGTGGAGACGTGTTCTCTGGAGTGACGAATCACACTTCTCTGTGGTTATGGTGTGGGGTTGTTTGGTGGAGGGGGGTTATGGTGTGGGGTTGTTTGGTGGAGGGGGGATTATAGTGTGGGGTTGTTTGGTGGAGGGGGGGTTATGGTGTGGGGTTGTTTGGTGGAGGGGGGGTTATGGTGTGGGGTTGTTTGGTGGAGGGGGGGTTATGGTATGGGGTTGTTTGGTGGAGGGGGGATTATGGTGTGGGGTTGTTTGGTGAAGGGGGGATTATGGATTTCTGATCTGCTGCAAATCAGCTACAAGAAGTTTCTTTACGTGATGTCAGAGGATCAGACTTAGCCTATAGCCTAGTAGAAATATCATGAAACAAAGGTAATAATGACTCACTGTCATCCAGATCACAACAGGAGGGCTCTGGCTCAGGATCGACAGGATCTGCACGCTGTGTTTCTTCAATCTCGGAGGGACCTGGCATAAAAGAAGATGTGTTTTTATCTCAAAATATCTTAAAGAACAGTTGAGTATTGCAATAAGGGAGATATAATCATCACTCATGTTATAAGGGGGTGATTTTCAGCAGTTTTGAAAGGATGACAACAAAGCTTGTCTCGTATTCATTGAAAATGTTCTTAGTTTTTTGTTATGTCACACCATGAGACACATTTACAGTACAGTTCAGTAATTATCTTTTGAATTTTTGAGGATTTTGAATGTTAAAATAGGGGTCTCCTGGAGAAAAGTTTGGGAAGCAGCACAGGGGTCAGACAAGCTGTGGTAAGACCTGTCAGAACCACTATGTGCCGAAATCCAATGCCGTACTCGCCAAAGGTGCAGATAATGGCTTCAAAACCAGTTTTACCCAATAATAGGGAAGATAATCAGCAAACACTCCTAGTGTAAACGCTCCTAGTGTTTGCTGGGTAGCAGAGCCAGGATTGAGCACAAAATCATACATAAACCTCTAAAAAACTATGCAATAATGAGTGTGTGATGTGAACGAGTGTGAACTCTGTGACTGAAATGAGCACAGCGTGATCGCAAATCAATCGCGCTGCCTTATGCGTCTCAGAAATCAGAGCGTTGTCAATAACAGCCTATCAAATAAAATACTTGAAAATACTACATACTGCACCTTTCCTGCTATTCGTTTGTCAAGAGCCATATCTCAACTATAAGCGACTGAATCACACACATTCACACAACTTGAAGTGTCTATTTAAATCTGTGAACTTGCCCTTTAAAAATGTTGAAGGACAGCATAATTTTGTCTATTTAACTGAACATGACTTTAAAGTCCTGACTTGTATTATCTTAGAGCTTTTTCCATATGGACATTTCTTTGTTGTGTCACAGTTTGAGTCACAGTTATTCCTGGCAGATTAAAGGATATTTTGCGATTTGTTTTACTACAACAATCATAGATAAACCATTATTGTTGCAGTAAAACCATGGTTCATTGTGTTAGTTACTATGGCTTTACTGCAAAAACTGTGGTAAACAGATGGTGAAAAGTGCACTGGCCTAATTATGTGTCAGTTCTGGTGTGTATTAACTCAGTACCTGTTGTGTGGTCCTCCAAAATGACTCTCGGGACAGTCGCCTCAGTTGTCCTGGGTTTCGGCCTTATCCTAGCGGACATAACAGCGCCTCCCAGCGGCTGAGTGTCCTCGGACAAGCCCAGCTCCAGTAAGAAGTTTGGAGACATGATATCTGAATACAGTGTCTCCTTCATCTTGTAGGGACCTGGCATAAAAGAAGATGTGTTTTTATCTCAAAATATCTTAAAGAACAGTTGAGTATTGCAATAAGGGAGATATAATCATCACTCGTCTTAAAATGGGCTGATTTTCAGCAGTTTTGAAAGGATGACAACAAAGCTTGTCTCGTATTTATTGAAAATGTTCTTAGTTTTTTGTTATGTCACACCATAAGACACATTTACAGTACAGTTCAGTAATTATCTTTTGAATTTTTGAGGATTTTGAATGTTAAAATAGGGGTCTCCTGGAGAAAAGTTTGGGAAGCAGCACAGGGGTCAGACAAGCTGTGGTAAGACCTGTCAGAACCACTATGTGCCGAAGTCCAATACCGTACTCGCCAAAGGTGCAGATAATGGCTTCAAAACCAGTTTTACCCAATAATAGGGAAGATAATCAGCAAACACTCCTAGTGTAAACGCTCCTAGTGTTTGCTGGGTAGCAGAGCCAGGATTGAGCACAAAATCATACATAAACCTCTAAAAAACTACGCAATAATGAGTGTGTGATGTGAACGAGTGTGAACTCTGTGACTGAAATGAGCACAGCGTGATCGCAAATCAATCAGCGCAATTGACGCCTTATGCGTCTCAGAAATCAGAGCGTTGTCAATAAATTATGTTTTATTAACAAAGTTTAGGAGGAGCACGTTCAGATAATTAAACCTAATTAAACACATGTGGACCACACTCTGTTAATCGACCCAATCAACGAGGTAAGAGGTGTATATATATACTGCAAACTTACCTCTGTTCGTTGACAGTCTATCCATGTTCCTCAACCACGCCATCTCTTCACTTATAGTATAGTCTCTTACAACAGTGGAGCACTCTGGGTTCACAACAGCGTCTCTCAGCGGCTGAGCGTCCTCGGACAAGCTTTCCAGCTCCAGTGAGAAGTTTGCAGACATGATATCTGCATACTGTGTTTCCTTCATCATGTAGGGACCTGGCATAAAAGATGTGTTTTTATCTCAAAATATCTTAAAGAACAGTTGAGTATTGCAATAAGGGAGATATAATCATCACTCATCTTAAAATGGGGTGATTTTCAGCAGTTTTGAAAGGATGACAACAAAGCTTGTCTCGTATTTATTGAAAATGTTCTTAGTTTTTTGTTATGTCACACCATAAGACACATTCAAAATGTGAAAATGTTTGTTTTTTTAAACAGAGAAAGATTTGACCAAGTTAGTGATGCTTCTCAAATATCAGACTTCACTACATCAATATGTTTTTTTGTGTGTGTTTAATTTTTTTACATATATTTGTTTTGCATATTTGAGGAGCCAACAGGAGTAGAGAAGGAAAAATGAAGACTAACACCAGAAACATCAGGCTGAAATGGCCATGAATCAGGGTGGTAATAACTGGAGACTCACCATCTGTCGGCTCTACGTCGGAGGTGTCTGGATGAACCTGTGATTCCTGCTCAGCCACAAGAGGACGCACTTTGGTTTTGAGGTTCTGGATGGACTGTGTGACAGCCTGCAATCCTCTCATGAAGATGTTCTTCTTTTTTGCCTGTTTTTCTGCAAACAACAAACATTGATTAGAAACATCTGTTTTATTAGCACAGATTACAGCTCAATGATTCACTAGTTCATGTTCCAAGAACACTAGAGAAATGGGCTAGCTGCATATGGCCGCCATGTTGGATTTCCGATCGAGCGAGTTTGTGCAGACACCAGTGCAGAGAGCCGGAGAAACCAGAGAATGATCTTTAATAGTTGTTTAAAGAAAATTATACATCACTTAAAATAATACTAAAACACACTTTACTGAACACATGAAGAGTAAATTGACTCGGACTCGTGGTGCATGAACATACACAATGTCTGATTCCCGGACCAA
>NC_138725.1:33610104-33720104 GCF_965113295.1 Leuciscus leuciscus | reverse complement strand
AAATGTTTATGCTCCAAACATTGGATCAGGTCGTATGGAATTGTTTAGGAAGTTGCAGAGTGCTTTAAGAAAGTGTGATAATGATTCTTGCATAATAATGGGTGGGGATTGGAATTGCACCATAAATTTTCTTTTAGACAGGAACAGAGAGGAGCCTCATCCACTGTCTAGTAGTGCGCTTCAGAATATTATTAAAGAGTTTGAGTTGATGGATGTGTGGAGGAACATGAATAAGAGAATTAGACAGTACACATGGGTTAAAATACTAGACTCTAATATAACTGGAGCGAGATTAGATAGAATATATATAAGTAAAACAAGTATGAATAGACTATCTAATGCTAATATTTTCCCGAATGGCTTTTCTGATCATCACATTACAACCATAGATTTTAACACTGCTAGTTTAGAACGCCCCAGGTTTTATTGGCATTTTAACACTAAATTGCTGCAGGACAGGTCTTTTTGTGAAAAATGTGCTGATTTTTGGAAACTGTGGAAGTTGAATAAAGGTAATTTTGAAAAAGTGACATCATGGTGGGAGGTGGGGAAAACACAGATAAAGGTTTTTTGTCAAAATTTCTCCTACAATACTACTGTGTGTGTTAAAAAGAAAATTGAGCAGTTGGAAAAAGATATTATTGTTATGGAAAATGTGATGGATGTAAATGTTTTGGGTGTATCCAATGATTTAAGGAATAAGAAACTTGAATTAAGATCCATCTTAGAGGAAAGAGCGAAGGGCGCTTTGATTAGAGCAAGAATTTCTTCTATCAAAGACATTGACTCTCCCACTTCTTACTTTTTTAATCTGGAGCGGAAAGTTGCACAACAAAAACGCATTCTTCACCTGTGCAAGGAAAATGGAATATTAACATCAAACCCAACAGAAATGGGGAAAATGGCAATGGATTTTTATGCTGATTTGTATGGTCATACCGACTGTGACTCTGAGAATATGGCACAATTATTACAAGGACTTCCAAAGTTGCAACCTGGGGATAAGAAAAAGCTTGACACCATGATCAACCTTAATGAACTTTCAGATGCAGTTCAGCAACTCTCCACAGGGCGTGCGCCAGGAATAGATGGTTTACCTGCTGAGTTTTTTAAGACTTTTTGGCCTGTTTTAGGTGAAGATTTTTATGAAGTGTGTTGCGAATGTTTTGAAAAGGGAATGTTACCAACCAGCTGTCAGAGGGCTGTGATCTCTCTTTTACCAAAAAATGGAGACCTAGGTTTGTTAAAAAATTGGCGCCCTGTTTCTTTGATGTGCTCGGACTATAAAATATTGGCAAAAGTTTTAGCCAATAGGCTAAATAAATATTTGCATATTGTGGTCAAAGGAGAGCAAACATATTGTATTCCGGGTCGCTCAATCATGGACAATCTGTTTTTAATAAGAGATGTTATTGATGTGTCTTTTAATGAAAATTGCAACGTTGGATTTTTGTCTATTGATCAGGAGAAAGCCTTTGACCGGGTGGGTCATGAGTACATTTTTAAAGTATTGGAATCTTTTGGGTTCGGGGATTGTTTTATTTCATGGATCCAGTTGTTGTATAAGGGGGCGTCAATAATGCTCAAGATGGGGAATGGTTTGACTTATCCATTGCCGGTTAAAAGAGGTATTCGACAGGGGTGTCCTCTCTCTGGGCAACTTTATAGCTTAGCAATTGAGCCCCTGTTATGCAAATTAAGAAATGGATTAAGGGGTTTCATGGTTCCAGGTGACCCAAGGGAGTCGAGATGTTTTGTGTCGGCTTATGCCGATGATGTAACAGGGCTCCAGTCGCATTTTGCGACCAAAATTTGAGAGTGTGCGACTGAAATTTTCATCCAGTCGCACATGTGCGACCAGTAAATTTGTTTTGTTTTTACACGTTAAACGGAAGGGGCGCGTCAGTGAATCCGGAATGTGTGGCAGGCCAATGAGTGTGAGAAGAATTGGGAATGGCCACTGTAACTGGCTAATGTGTGGAGGGGGAGGGTCCTAGAGATAATCGAGCGCGCGTAAACGTCCGTGGGAAGGAGACGGAGACAAATATCAATGTCACAGACACAGCCGGATGATGATTCAGAATCAGAGGTTTGTGAGGTGATAAAGGCCCGAACCCACCATTTTCGGGAAGACTGGCTGCGAGAATTCAGCTGGTTGAGGTACTGTAAGGAGACGAACTTAATGAACTGCGAATGTTGCAGTCGCTACCCCAGAACTGCGGGGAAAATGAAGTTTGCAGACAGTGCAGGCACTTCGCAGTTTAAACACAATATGCTAGTTAGACACATTCTCAGCCTCGAGCATAGAGTATTCCGTAACATGTTAATAAATCAAAACAAAATGAAAGCGGAAAAAAACTGCGCTACTCATTTCTGCGTCACGGACCGTTTAATAGTTCGAACCAATAATAGACAGCGCAGAGCTTCTCTCGCCAGTCGCGGGCGGATCTCGATCACGCAACACCGTTACATCGTGGACATCCAGTGAAGAAATCCATTGAGTTCGCGACAGAATAGTGTTGTCACGATACCAAAATTATTGTTTCGATACCGATACCAAGTCAAGTATTGCGATTTCGATACTTTTTCGATACTTTTCCTGAAAAGGGAAAAACACTCTCAAATATCATTGCTGTGCTTTATTTTAAAACCGGGACAACATTCTAATCATATAACACACTAATAAATGAACATATGAACAGCAGATATATTAAACATTTGAACAAAATATGAAATATAAAAAATAAATTAGAGCAATGACATTCAAGGTAAAAAAATTATAAATTTAGCAGCATTATCTCATTTATCATAAGAAACATAAGAGCTTTATCTTGATTCTGAACTTTGAATAAAAATATGAACAGCGATTATATTAAACAATGTTTAATATTGGTAACATATGATAAGCCTCATTGGTGATATATTTGACATGTGGGGAGAGAGTTGTGGAAGGCCTATACTTCATGTTAAACATAAATATATAGCAGCAAAGACAACGTCTGCAGTGTTGACGGCAAAATAGGCTACAGAATAATTCGTTCTGTATTGACAGGTGCAATATTTGAAAATCGATAATATTTTTTTTAATTACATTTATTGTATTTATGTCAAAACTTTCAAACATCAAAATGTCATTTATTAATATGTATTCGTGTCAAAATGACATAGAAACATCTTTTCCTATTCTATTTTGCCTGGAAACGCTTCCAACACGCTTGCGTGTCGCGTGAAAAATAGGCGTCGGTTCTATTTCTAGCATACACGCGTTTTCCGCGCGTCTCGAGCTGCGCCCAGACGCGTGTCACGCAGGCAGTTAACATGGGAGCCGAAATAAAAACGGACACGAAACGCAGCCAGTGTGTCGCCGGCCTTACAAATCTGGAACGCGGTCATTCTTAGAAGTATCGATACTAATAAATTAAGGAATCGTGACGTTTTTCATTTCCGATTTACTTTTGAAGTATCGGTGCACCGTGCAACAGAGCAAGGTAGGCAACGTACTTCCATATGTCACTCCTCGCGTCATCTTTTTCTACGAGTCGTGGACCACTTGTGCCGCACATGCAGCCATCTCGCTGTAGTGTTTTGTCCATGGTTTTGTCACATGACACTGACAGCGGCAGGTTCTTTGCTGCGTGCGTCAGGAAAAAAACACAGGGAGGCGGTTTTTTTTTTTTTTTTTTTTTTTTTTTAAGTATCGATACTGAAAAATTTAGGTATCGTGACGTTTTTAATTTCCGAGTATCGCGATACTTTTGAAGTATCGGTACACCGTGCAACACTACGACAGAATTAATAACATCGTTGCGAGATCCAGTGAGAAACATTCAGATTCAACGCAGAATTCTCTGTTATAAACCATATCAGATCAAACAGCGCTAACGTGGAAACCAGGAGAAACATGTGCCATGAACGAACAAGTTATAGAAGGCTTTAGGTCCACAGATCAGCAACATTCACCATGGATTTAATGTAGTAACACTAACTGTAACGGTATACTGTGGTTATAACAGTAGCCTACACATATCTTTTTCCAGCACTTCAAAACTATAATATCATATTTAAATGTTATTTTTAATGTGTTGACCAAAACATTTTTTGTTCAACCTTTAAAGATTGTCTCTATTTATAAAACTAAAAGTTTCAAGAAGTAGGAAAACTCACACTTATTTAAAAAAATAAATAAAATTAAATTACCATTGTAAACATAGCTGCTGAGGGCGCTTATTGGCTATTTTCAATCCCTAATATCTATTGTGTCACTCATTTTGCTATTGAATTAATATTAAGACATTATGAATGATAATAGTTCAAGTTAATTTTATCTACACCTCAAATTAAGCTCAGTGCTTTGTCATCCCACAGTGCTACCAGATACTTTCTGTAGAACTTAGTGCCGCTGCCCTCAAATGTTAGTCTGGAGCCCTGTGAACTTAAAGTAAAACTGCACATTGTAATTTCTGTACGTTAAGTCGATTTATTATCAAAGCATTTGTCAGTAATACAGTTATTTTTGGGGGAAATGTGAATAATTGCATTGCAAGGTGATTTAAGATGTGCCCCTAAATGTTCTGCTTGCGCTCCTAAAATTTTAAGTCAGGGGCTACAGCGCTCCTAATAAAAAAAGTTAGTCTGGAGCCCTGTGTAACCATTTTTGTTACTGAGCAAGAGGATATGCAAGTATTATGTGAGAGTTTGGATATTTACGAAAAAGCATCTTTGGCCAAAGTCAATTGGGAAAAAAGTAATGGGTTTATTGTGGGCCAGTGGGGAAATGGTGGGCCACCGCCACTTCCTGGGGGATTGCATTGGGGAAAAGAAGGTATAAAAATTCTCGGAGTGTTTTTAGGAGTTGAAAGCTACAGGAAAAAGAACTGGGAGGGTTTGCTGGAGAAGGTGTCTGCTAAGTTGTCTAAATGGAAATGGCTATTGCCAGAGCTATCCTACAGGGGTAGAGTTTTGGTTACAAATAACCTGGCCGCCTCCATGTTATGGCACAGACTCAATGTTTTAGAGCCACCAGATGACATTGTTAAAAGCATCCAGAGAAAATTGGTGGAGTTCTTTTGGTCTGGACAGCATTGGATTCCTGCGTCGGCTCTGTATCTTCCAACTCAAGAGGGGGGACAGGGTCTGATTGACATAAGGAGCAGGATCAACACCTTTCGATTACAGGCAGCGAAGAGACTGTTGTATGAGGAGGACGTGGCGTGGACAAATGTGGCATGCTCTCTGTTGAGAGGAACATCGAATCTGGGATATGACAAGCAGCTGTTTTTACTAAAAGTTAATGAACTGGATTTGAATCATTTGACTTCATTCTACCAATCCATGCTAAAAGTGTGGAATATGACCTTCTCTGTGACCAGAGAGATTTCGCGACCACAGGACTGGATTATGGGAGAACCGCTGTTTCACAATTCTTTGATACAAACAAACATTTTGTCTTCAAGCAGTGTGAGGAACTGTCTGGTCAGAGCGGGATTTACGAAGATTGAACATCTAAGGGATGACAATGGGTGGAGGACTGCAGATTCAATTCAGCACATGACAGGAATACGTTCTTTACGTTTCGTGGATCAGATGTTGGAGGAAGTACGCTCAGCGCTGCCTGGAGCCTGCAGAGAAGCGTTGGGAACGTCTTCACAGGGATGGAGCTATAGTTTTCCAGCAATACGGGTCTCTGCTGCACAGAAAAGTCCGGATGATGAAGACACTTTTGTGTCCTTTAAAACTCCAGAGTTGGGATTATTTCAGGACATTGGCAAAAAGGCATTATACATTGTGTGTGTTAAAGTGTCTCATCAAACTGTTTTGAGAAGAGTTAAAACATGGAGGTGGGCAGAAGTGTTTGGGCCAGACTTCAGAGGCTGCTGGAGATCTCTGTACAAACCTCCTATTGAGAAACGTACAGCAGATTTACAGTGGAGACTGATGTATGGTATAATAGCTACGAACAGACACGTGGCGCACCTGAATCCAGAAGTAGGGAGGGAATGTCCTTTTTGTGGAACGGAAGAAACGGTTGAACATTTGTTTATACAGTGTGAGAGGTTAAGAGGTCTTTTTTACTTTTTAGAGGTTTGTTTTGAAAGTATGGGTGAGGATTTTTCCTATAATGTTTTTATTAGTGGCCCGAAGTACAAAGTCAGTGATCGAAGAAAAGTGGTTTTGTTAAATTACCTTTCAGGAACAGCCAAGATGGCAATTTGGAGGACACGGAAAAATAGGATATTGGGAACTGGTTCAATTGATGCAGAGAGAGTTCTGAAGGGGATGGTTGCTGCTCGAATTAAAATTGAGTTTGCTTATTTCAAATTAGTTAATAATGTTATAGGCTTTTCTGCAATGTGGTCGGTGGGAAGTGTTTTGTGTGAGGTTGGGGAGGATGAAATGTTGGTTTTGAAGGTGTAATGAAAGGGCTGTAATCTGTATTGATTGAATTGTTTTTTTTATTTTTATTTTTAAATTATTTATAGTGTTGTAGATTTTGGATGACATATTGGAATGAATAATGATAAATAAATGTTTTAAGCCTCTCTCACACACACAGTCTTTCTCACACACTCACTCTCACTCTCTCTCTCTCTCTCTCTCTCTCTCTCTCTCTCTCTCTCTCTCTCTCTCTGCATGCTGGGAGGTTTTGGGGTGAGAGTGGCGTTGAGTGAGAACTTTTTTTCTTCTTCTTCTTTTCCCCCTTTTTTCTTTTTCTTTTCACTTTTTTTCTCTTTTGCATGTTCTGACTTTTTTTTTTTTTTTTTTTTTTGATAGTAAGCGGTTAATTTTTTTGAGTTTCTTCTCAGGAGACGCCATCTCTATCTTTGCAGCATGGTGTGCGGTGTGTACCTGATGACGGTGTTATGGTAGAGGACGTTCTCGTGGCAGTGGGAGATGAGGTAGGGTTTGAAAGTATTATTTATGCCTCCCGAATGAACAAAGCGGTTGTTGTATTTGTAAAAGAGAAAAATACTGCTTGTAGGTTGATTGAAAATGGTATTGTCATACGTGATAATCTTGTGCAGGTTACTCCGCTTTATGCACCTTCTAGTAAAATCATTATTTCAAATATTCCGCCCTTCATTTCTAATGAGGCGTTGGAACGTGAATTAGTGAGATTCGGTAAGTTAGCTAGCGAGTTCAGAACGATCTCTTTAGGTTGTAAACATCCGTCTTTAAAACATGTTCAGTCTTTTAGAAGACGTGTACATGTTTTTGGACTCTCCAGAAAATACTTTGGATGTTTCTTTCCGTGTGAAGCATGAAGGGAGATCTTATATGGTTTATGCAACTACTGGCAACTTGCGATGTTTTGATTGTGGTGACATAGGGCATAAGCGGATTGCGTGTCCACGCAAAGAGCATGGAGGAGCGAAACAAATAGTTTCAGAGGGGGAGGTTGATGCTGTGATCATGTCAGTTGATAATGAAATCGCAGGTCCTTCTGGGTTACAGTCAGATACTGGTACAGTAGCGCGCGTCATCTCTGAGCTAGTGTCTGCGGTGCCGATACAGTCAGCTGAGCGCAGCGCTAGTGACGTCACTCGCAGCGGGAATGCTGAGAACCCCACAGCTGGAACTAGCGTTATTGTACCAGGTAACAGCAACGTCGAGCAAAGTAACTATAATGGTGAGGAATCTGATGGAATTAATCCGAGTGGGTCATTAACTTGTACAGGCAATGATAGCATTGATGCCATGTCTGATGATGATTCAATTGACATTGAGGGCTCACAGGGAGATCTTCAAAAGGAAATTTCCTTATATCCCCTTGAGGAAATAAATCACTTTTTGGATGATACTTTTGGCAAACAGGTGAATGTTAAAGATTTTTTCCCAGACATTGAGAAGTTTGTTAGGTCTGTTACAGTTCTTCAAAAAGCAGTTGGTTTCGATATTTTGAGTGAAAAGAAGCGTTTTCGACTAAAGAAGCATCTTACAGTGATAAGAAAATGTAGGAAAGGAAATAAAAGTTCTTAAACTGATCAGGAATGCATCACATGGGTTTCCTCTTTTTCTTTCTTTTTCTGTTATGTCTGTCTTTCCTCCCCTTAAATACATGTATGGATAATTTGAGGGTGGGCTCCATTAATGTTAATGGTGGGAGGGATAGACATAAACGTGATTTGTTATTAGAAAGCATACAGCTAAAAAGACTAAATGTTGTATTGCTTCAGGAAACTCACAGTGATGTAGATAATGAAGCTGATTGGAAAATGTGCTGGAAGGGGCAACAGATACTTAGTCATGGGACAAATTTTAGTGCAGGTGTGGCGATTCTTTTTTCTCCAGAAACTAGAGTTAATATTTTAAGCTCTGAAGAAGTTATAAAAGGTCGTCTTGTCTTAGTGAAGGCTGAAATTGAAGGTTTTCTTTTTTTTTTTTTTTTATTCAAGTTTTTATTCTTTTCATCCAGTACATGACAACACATGTATCAATACTGCTTGCAAGGCCAGAATATTACAGTGGTTGAACTTAACAGAAGTAGATGCATTAACAAATGGTCAGAGAAAATAAATAAATGAAAATTACATTGATAATAATAATAATAAAAAATAATAATAAAAAAAATAACTACAAAAAAATATTATTGTTTCACATGTAAAGACAGCGTCACAAAGGACCAAAAATCTTCCCAAACTGGAATATCCACCGGGACCCCTGCTTTGTTCTTATTATGTAGTTTGCAAAGCAAACGTTCGTATGAAGCTGTCCTGGTCATTATGTTGACCCATTCTTTTAACTCTGGGGTTTCTGGAGTTTTCCAGTGTTTCAGGATGACTCTAGCTGTCACAGAGACCCCCACCATAATTACTGCAAACTCTCCCTTTGAAGTATTTGGCATCTGTTCCCTGTCTCCTAATAGACATAACCTTGGTAATGACGGTATTGTTGTTCCAAGCCATTTGCTCAAAATATTTAAGGTTCGTTGCCATAAAGGTTGAATAATTGGACATTCCCAGATACAATGAATAAAAGTACCTCTATCCTTTTGACATTTCCAACAAACATCATTATTTGTCAGACCCATTCTATTGAGTCTAAGAGGTGTCAAATAAAACCTATGTATGATTTTATACTGTGTAAATTGTCCTCTAGCCTCTCTTACATATTTGCCTGTGTTTGACAAAATTCTTTTCCACTCTTCGACCCCAATTACAATCCCAATGTCCTTTTCCCATATCGTCTTTAAATTAGTGCAGATATTGCTGAGCACCTGGTTGGTTGTCCTGTAAAATAAGGAGGCTTTTTGTTGTGGATGAGGAAGTGTTAGGAAGTCCAAGATATGGTTTCCGTCTGTGTGCCGAATTTTCGTGGAGAAACAATTCCTAATTTGAAGATATTTCCAGAAGTGATCTTTTCCCTTTAAATTATACTTCTGTACAAGATCATTATAAGACATAAATACACCCTTTTCAAACAAGTCTGACACAGTACACAAGCCGTTCATATGCCATTTCTTCCAATATATGGGTGATTTCCCAATACAAATAGTAGCATAATACCATAGGGAGGAGTATGGTTGTTTACATTGTGATAATTTATGCATCTTGTGAATCTTCGCCCAAACCTCTCTTGAGTGCTTCATGATAGGATTTGTAGTTGTGTCTAAACACTGAGACAAGTGCTCGATAGGGCTGTATGGCCGTGACAAGGTTTTCTCAATAGTAACCCAGTCTAATTGAGCATTATTGTTCCAATGCTTGGCCAATTTGGCCATTTCAAAAGATATCTGATAGAGCCGGGGATCTGGTAATCCCAACCCTCCTCCCTTATCACGGGCTGCAGATAATTTGTTAAACTTTATCCTAGGCCTTTTCCCGTTCCATAGAAAACATTTAACCATTATATCATATTGGTTAAAGATCAAATGTGGTATTGAAAGCGGCAGCATCATCAGCACATAGTTAATTTGAGGGGAGACCACCATCTTAATTATATTTACTTTTCCCCATAAAGTTAGCTGAATTTTTCCCCATTTATCTAAGTTATTTTTTATGTTTTGTAGAAGTGGTGCCAGATTTAGGGTAGGAATCTCTTCCAACTCCCTACATATCTTTATACCCAAATATTTTATTCCTCTTGGGATCCATCTAAAGCCAAATTTAGTTACCATATTTGCGTTGCATATTCCGGATAAGGTTTTCTTTTTTGTTTCATAAATGTGTATGTACCGAATGTGGGACATGAGAGAATCACGTTTTTTAAGACTTTAAGTGGAATATTGAAAAATGTAGGAAAGGAACACTGTCACAATAATGATAATGTGATATATGGGGGAGACTGGAACTGCACAGAAAATTGTATCATTGATCGAACTTCTGAGGAACCTCATATGCAATCTTCCATTTACTTGTCTAAAATAGTAAAAGAAGCTGAATTATTAGATATGTGGAGGATTAAACATAATACTGCCAAACAATATACTTGGGTAAAAGTATCTGATGATAGAGTGAGTGCTGCCCGTTTGGACAGAATTTATATATCTAAATGTTCTAGTAATCGGGTTGTTGAGTGCTTAATTTTTCCAGTGGGGTTTTCAGACCATCATATGGTTTTAATGTCATTGGTGTTATCAAAGTCTTCAAGGAAATCTTCATATTGGCACTTTAATGCCAAATTATTACAAGATGTTAACTTTTGTAAACATTTTGAAGTTTTCTGGGAATGTTGGAAAAAAACAAAATATACTTTAGAAAATTTAAGACAATGGTGGGAAATTGGAAAAACACATACAGATGTTTTGTCAGCAATATACAGTTAATTCCACAAATATGATAAAGAAAGCTATTCAAACTCTTGAACGATCTATAGTCAAGTTTATTTGTATAGCGCTTTTCACAATACAGATTGTATCAAAGCAGCTTCACAGTATTAAATTAAAATAATACAACAAAGTTTGTTTCAAGAGGAATTTATGGATTGATAAAATAAAATAAAATTAAATATCCCCAAAATATCCCCAACTGAGCAAGCCAAAGGCAACAGTGGCAAGGAACCGAAAAACTCCATCAAGTGACCTAATGGTGTCCTAAAACTCCATCAGGTGACCTAATGAAAAAAAAAAAAAAAAAACTTGGGAGAACCCAGGCTCAGTCGGGGGCCAGTTCTCCTCTGGCATTTATGAGCTAGAGGCCGGATTGTAGTTTGAACTGTAGGATTATATGAATGCCTGGCTGAAGAGATGCGACTTTAATCTAGTTTTAAACTGGGAGAGCGAGTCTGAGCAACGAACAGTATCAGGAAGACTATTCCAGAGTTTTGGAGCCAAATGTGAAAATGCTCTCCCTCCTTTGGTGGTTCTGGATATCCTAGGTATGACCAAAAGCCTTGAATTTAGTGATCTTAAAGAGCGCGATGGATTATAGGGTGATAGAAGATCCGTTAAATAGACTGGAGCTAAGCCGTTTAGGGCTTTATAAGTCAGTAGCAATACCTTGTAATTAATACGGAACTTTATAGGTAACCAATGCAGTGATGATAAAATCGGTGTTATATGATCATATTTTCTTGATCTCGTAAGAACTCTAGCGGCGGCATTTTGGACTAACTGTAGCTTGTTTATTGAGGATGCAGGACAACCAGCTAATAAAGCATTACAGTAATCCAGTCTCGAGGTCATGAATGCATGAACTAACTTTTCTGCATCAGAAACTGATAGCATATTACGTAGCTTAGCAATGTTTCTAAGGTGGAAAAAGGCTGTTTTTGTAACATATGAAATATGATTTTCAAAAGACAGGTTGCATCTATAGATTCAATAGAGAAAGATTTGTTGGATAGACATGATCCTGGTTTGTCTCATTGTTTACAACAAAAAAAGAGGGAGTTGGGGTCCTTTTTAAATGAAAGGGTGAAAGGAGCCTTGGTGAGGTCTCGTTTTATTGCAGTAAATGAGATGGATGCCCCAAGTGCATATTTTTTTAACTCCGTCTGCCTGATGGAAGGGTCACCACTGACATTGCAGAAATGCGTCGTCATGCAGTGGATTTTTATTCCTGTTTATATACTGCAGAACATTGTGACTTGGACTGTGCTGAACAGTTATTTCAAGGCCTTCCTAAATTGGACTCTGATTCTAAGATTGCCTTGGACTCTTTTTTAACGTTTGAGGAACTTTCATCTGCTGCCACACAGCTCAGCTCGGGGCGTTCCCCTTGTGTTGATGGGTTGACATCAGAGTTCTATAAACACTTTTGGGACCTTCTTGGTGTTGATCTCTGAGGTTTTCTGTGAATGTTTTAAAGATGGATTTTTGCCTGTCACATGTCGCCGTGCTGTTCTTTCTTTGCTTCCTAAAAAGGGGGATCTGTCTTTGTTAAAGAACTGGAGGCCTGTTGCCTTATTGACCACGGAATATAAGATCTTGTCAAAATGTCTTGCCAATAGGTTAAAGAAATACGTACACACAATAGTGCATAAAGATCAGACATATTGCATACCAAATAGGTCAATAATGGATCATTTTTTTTTAGTACGAGACATTTTAGACATTTGTAAAACATTTAATTTAGGAGTTGGATTAGTTGCCCTAGATCAGGAAAAAGCTTTTGATCGGGTAGATCACAGTTATTTGTTCAACTTACTTAAAGTTTTTGGTTTTGGGGAAGGTTTTTTAAATTGGATACAACTCCTTTATGCTGGCGCTTCGTGTATGGTAAAAGTTGGGGGCGGTTTGAGTAAACCAATTTCTGTTCAAAGAGGAATCCGGCAAGGTTGTCCGTTGTCTGGTTTGTTGTACAGTATTGCTATTGAACCTCTACTTTTTAATTTAAGAAAGACTTTATGTGGGTTTTCAATACCAAATGTGATTCAGAATACAAATGTCTCTATTACTGCTTATGCTGATGACGTGACTGTGTTGGTTAGCGGTGGGCAAGATATTACTGCTCTGTCTGAGGTCCTTCATTTATATGAGAAGGCTTCATCAGCAAAGGTAAATTGGGACAAAGGTGAGGCTTTTTGGGCAGGTCAAGATCCTCTACATTGTTTGCCATCA
This sequence comes from Leuciscus leuciscus, assembly GCF_965113295.1. Lineage (NCBI taxonomy): Eukaryota > Metazoa > Chordata > Actinopteri > Cypriniformes > Leuciscidae > Leuciscus > Leuciscus leuciscus. The sequence goes on along the minus strand of NC_138725.1, from coordinate 33,707,107 downwards.
CTGCCAGGAAAGCTTAATTGGGGCAAAGCAGGGTTAAAAATCTTGGGAGTTCATTTTGGTTCAAACGACTTTCATAAGTTAAATTGGGAGGGTGTAATGGAGAAAGTATGCACCCGATTGTCTCACTGGACCTGGTTGCTACCCAAGCTATCCTACAGGGGGAGAGTCTTGATTGTCAATAACTTGGTTGCTTCCACATTGTGGCACAGATTTCATGTGTTACAACCACCGGCTGGACTAGTGCAAGAAGTACAAAGAAAGTTGGTGAACTTTTTCTGGTCCGGACAACATTGGCTGCGTTCCGCTGTACTGTTTCTTCCGATACAAGGAGGCCACAGTTTGGTGGATATCAGGTCCAGGTTAATGACATTTCGTTTACAAGCTGCCCAGAGACTATTATACAACAATGATAGTGCTTGGTGTGACACCGCAGTGGTACTTTTGAGAAGAGCTGGTGGAATGGGACTTGATAAGCATTTGTTTCTGATGAAGCTAGAAGAGAATGAGCTTACAGATCTGACTCCCTTCTATAAATCTGTTCTGGAAGCCTGGAAAGTTTTTGCACTTTCAAGATCACCTGAAGTACCTGCGGGGATGTGGCTGTTGGAGGAGCCATTATTTCTCAACTCTTTCTTGCCTTCGAGACTTTTATCCTCAGCCTTTCTGCGTGCACGTTTACTGTCTGCTGGGTGCACAAAGCTGGGGCATTTACTACACACCAGTTTGGAAACCTTGGGCAGGAAAGCTGGAGTTAAGTCAACACGAGTATTACAAAAGCTTATCACAGAGGTGATTGGAGAACTGGATTTTAACTATCGTTCTTTTCTGGACAATCCAGCCATAATAGATGAATGGAGAAGTGGATGTGAGTATTGTTTCCCCTCTCTGACTGTAAGAGCTGCGGTGGGGGACTGGCAGGAAGAGAGGAAAGGTCTACTGTCTTTCAGAACTCCACAAATGGATGGTTTTGAGTCAGTGGGGAAGAAAGCCCTTTATGTCACCTGTGTAAAGGTGTCTAATTTACATTCTTTGACTGGGGTTCTTTCGACGAAATGGACAGAGGTTTTTGGCACTGACTCTTCCCCTAAAGGTAGTTGGCGTATCCTGTATAAACGTCCGATTGACCAGCGGACTGGTGACCTCCAGTGGAGGATTGTACACGGATGTGTAGCTACAAACAGACGTGGTGCATCTTGATCCTAGTGTTAGTGTGGGTTGTCCTTTTTGTGTAGAGACTGAATCTGTCTTTCATTTGTTCATGCAATGTACAAGGTTGATGGATTTGTTTTCCTTGTTAACAGAGTGGGTTACATCTTTGGGTGAAACTTTTTCTTTTCAGTTGTTCATCTTTGGTCCAAAGTACATCGTTGAGCAAAAGAATGTTTTGGTTTTACTTAATTTCCTTTTTGGTAATGCAAAATTAGCCATCTGGAAAACTAGAAAAAATAAGATATTAGGACAAGGTGCAGTAAATCCAATTTTCATGTTTTTGGGCCTAGTGGGTTCTCGTCTCAGAGTGGAATATGCATACTATAAATTGGTTGGGCGTTTAGAGCGGTTTATGGAAATTTGGGGGATAAACCATGTCTTATGTACAGTTTATGAAGATGAATTGGTGTTGAATTTTTAATGTTTGTTTATTTATTTGTTGTGATGATGAGTGATTTGTTATCATCATTATCATCATAATATTGTGTTGAACAAACATGTTTGTTTATAATTGTTGTTAAAATAAAAGTATCTTAATCCTCTCTCTCTCTCTCTCTCTCTCTCTCTCTCTCTCTCTCTCTCTCTCTCTCTCTCTCTCTCTCTCTCTCTCTCTCTCTCTCTCTCTCTCTCTCTCTCTCTCTCTCTCTCTCTGTATGCGCATGCGCGACTGGTGCGGGTGATTGAGTGAGCGCGTGTTTGGTGAGTGATTGCGATCTTTTGCTCTATCTTTTCTCATTTGATGTTTATATAGTTTATAGTTAGTAATTTTAGGAAAACACAGTTAGTGGGGTGGTGGAAGTTTACAGCGGCCGGATTTGTTTCCATTTCTGGCCGGTGTGGCGTTTAGACGAAAATGACGTTCAGTCAGTTGACGCGCCGGCATGGCATTAAGATACCGGTCGGGGTGGAATGCTCCGTTGAGGAATGTAGTCTCGCAGTTGGACAGATTGTTGGGCATAGTTGCATTAAATCGGCGTCAAGAATGAACAGTGCAGTTGTATTGTTTTTGGAGTCAGTTGACAAAGTTAATCAAGTTGTTGAACAAGGGATTGTAATTAAAGACGAACATATTGGAATTTTCCCGCTTGTTAATCCAGCTAAAAGAGTTGTGATTTCAAACGCACCGCCGTTTATTAGTGACGAGATTTTAGAACGTGAATTGGCAAGACACGGGCAAATAGTTTCGGCAGTAAGAAAGATTCCACTGGGGTGCAAATCCCCTCTTTTGAAACATGTCGTGTCTTTTCGTTGACAACTTTTCATGATTCTGAAGGGGGATGCAGAAGAATTAAATATAGTGCTGAAGTTTAAAGTAGAGGGATTTGACTATGTGGTTTTTGCCACAACTGAGACGATGAAGTGTTTCAGGTGTGGGGGGGTAGGACATCAAGTTCGTTTTTGTCCAGAGCAAAACAATGCTCCCCAAAGGGATGTAATTCAAATCGCAGTTATTTTTAGTGTATTACGCGCTGCTCTCTGGGCAGGAGTACTCAATAGATTCAAATCGCAGTTATTTTTAGTGTATTACGTGCTGCTCTCAGGGCAGGAGTACTCAATAGATTCAAATCGCAGTTATTTTTAGTGTATTACGCGCTGCTCTCGTCAGGAGTACTCAATAGATTCAAATCGCTTTTATTTTAGTGTATTACGTGCTGCTCTCAGGACAGGTGTACTCAATAGATTCAAATCGCTTTTATTTTTAGTGTATTACGCGCTGCTCTCAGGGCAGGAGTACTCTAGATTCAAATCGCTGTTATTTTTAGTGTATTATGCGCTGCTCTCAGGGCAAGAGTACTCTAGATTCAAATCGCTTTTATTTTAGTATATTAGGGACTGTTCGTTTTTTATTTAAGGGGCCACCGGAGGAGTTTTGAGATCTGTTGTCAAAAAAGACATGACCCTCCCTTCGCCAGCAATACATTTTTCTATGACCCTCCAAAATGATTGTGAAAAAAGGCATGACCCTCCCCGATAATTTATTGATTAGCCTACTTCTGTACTGCGCTTGGCAAAGATGTTCAGATAGCCTTTGTTTGTTTTTTAGAACCATAAACTCTTGCTTTCTCATCTTACAATGGCTGTAACGATAGACCAAACCTACGATTCGGTTCGTATCACGATTTTTGATTTTAGATTTGAAAAAAATCATGTTTTTGGTGCTGATGCGGTGTGACTCGTTCAACATGTGGGTGGCGCTGCCAACAAAGCATCTAAAAGCTGTCACAAAGAACCGGCAAAAGTAATTATTATGAATATGTCAAATATAGCAAGGAGACATTTTAATTGTTTATTAATAAACACGTGTTTTCTGTGTCGACTGCAAAGATGAAGTTGACGATGCGTCGCGATCTTCTCAGAACGCGCCAGAGAGAAATGCACATTTCATAAGCAGAAAGCAGTCTGTTTTCCTTCATTTTGAATTGTTCTGTTTAAAAGTAGACATTTCAAGCTTTCTATATAGTTCTCAGGTCTTTGAGGCAAGTAGCCTTACGCTGAGTTTCGGTTCATTTATGAGACAAGAGTCCAGTTCTCGCCCGCGCCTCCGTGTCATGATTATCTATTTTCTACTATATTTAGCCTACTTCTTAGGCTATTTAAATCCAGATAAAACATTGATTAAAATTAAGATACAATTAATAAAAAAACGAAATTCACTTTAAAGAAAGGCTTTGTGCTTTCTGTTTGAGGTCTCTGTGAAATTTTTAAAGTCGCTTTCAGAGCAGTCATGTCCGTAATGGAGAACTGTCACGCCCGTAACATTGTTTTGTTTTTTTTCACATAAATGCGACCACGAAAAATAAAATAAAAATAATATGTTATGTTCTGTGGAGGCCGATCTTTATTCATCCGGTGGGTATATATCTTTTGGTTTGCACAGTGTAATTTATAGAATTACTAAAAAATATTTTGCCACCTAAAAGTTAAAGATTTGTGTCACGTCACATGTGTATTTCCCTCATATTAAATATAAAACGCATGTGTAGACTGATATTTTTCTAATGTCTTGACTCCTTTCAGACGTTTCAAAATATTGGTATTAAATGCATTTTCTGAGAATTTATATTTCACGTATTGACTGCAAATGTCACGTCCATAACACTGGAATCGCCCAAGTTTAACGAATTTATCCTCAACTAGTTTTTGTGGTGTAGGTCTACGTATTTATGTTAACTTAAATAAATCTAATAGTAATTTAAAGATGTGGTAGCCCTACATCTTACACATCGTGGAAACAAAATAAGAATGGAAACTAAAATATGGTAGTATGCGCCTCAGTCCCAATACTGTAAAACTCGACGTAGGCCTACGTTCACAACATGTTAATGCAGCGGTAGAGTTACACTCACAGGACACTGTGCACTTATTCGCAATCACAAAAGTTCATTATTTGCTCGTGCTTTAAAGCTTTGCCGGGTAAACATTTCATTGGCATTCTGTTCTGACATGATGCACTTTTTCTAAGCGCGAACTGAAGTGCGCGCGCACTGTCAAACAGCGCCAAACTGGATTTTTGTTGGGTCAGACCCATCTGATATTGAAGGGGGGCTGATAACGCGAGATCAACATCGATCTAAATGGAAAAAAATAGCACCAAACAAGCCACTTTGAAATGTTGCTGTTTTCATGAATATAAAAGTTGGGTGACCCTCCCCCTAGACTAAAAAAAATTGGATGACCCTCCCCTCAACAAAGAATAAAAATACATGACCCTCCCCTATTTTCCTCCGGTGGCCCCTTCCATAAATACCGAACGGTCCCTTACACGCTGCTCTCAGGCAGGGTTGCCAGATTGGGCGGTTTTGCAATCTATTTTGCGGGTTAAAATGGGTTTGGGCGGGTGGATAAAAATTGGGCTGGTTTCGGATCAGTTCGGCGGGTTTTTGTTGCGGAAACACCGGCACTTCAGATCCTTATTCCTGCGACCCAATGCAATGTTCAGCAGGCAGTCACACACACACACACACACACACACACACACACACACACACACACACACACACACACACACACACACACACACACACACACACACACACACACACACACACACACACACACACACACACACACACACACACACACACTCTGGCTGACGTGCCCCCTAACCTCACAACAGACACTCCCTCCCACTACCTTAAAGTGACGCACGCCGGCACCGCCCGCCCCTCAAACAACATAGTAGATTGCGGGGTTCTCTTACGAGAGGTCTCTCGTACTTTGCGTAAGATATCTTACGCTAGGGGAAAACCTCTTTTCCTCGAGATATTGAAGCCAAAAATTATCCTTAATTTTGCAATAATGTAAAACGCATTGCAGCAGCATGCAGACATGGGCGAGACAGCTCGCGCGCCCATTGGCTGCTCTGCGGCAACTGCACCAGCCTATCGATAGAGGCTCCTCATGACGTCAGAACCAATGAGGGCGCTTCGCGCCCATTACGTCATGTCCCGCCGAAATTGGGTGGGGCCAGGGCTATAAATACGGCCCAGAGAGGCTGGTTTGGTCAGTTTTTCATCTCTTCAGCGGGCTCACGCATCGCTGGATCCTGAGAGGAAGCCGCGCCGTCTGATTGCAAGCACCCAGCGGGATTACTCTGCATCTGAAGCTGCCGGTCGACAACTCGCCGCCTTCAGTCGCCGTTCCTGCTGACGCTTTCCGGCGTACATATCCTTTTCTCTGTTACTGTGTTTTGTGTATGTGTGTGTGTTCGCCGCCGCGACACACACTCTCATTGCACTAAAAGAGCCGGGCGTCTTTTTCAAGACGCCCCTTTCCCCCCCCAACCCGCAAAGCTCGCCGGTGCGCCCGCTTGCCTTGCCTGCTTGGAGGATGATACCTGCTCTCCCTCTATTCGAGCCGCGCAAACCGCGCCGTTCACAGGGGATGTCAGGAGCGGACGGTCACGGGGCTAGCTTTCTCTCTCCCTCTGTTCGAGCCGCGCAAAATGCGCCGTTCACAGGGGAGGCTGGAAGCGGACGGTCGGGGTTAGTTTTTCTTTACGTACAAGAAAGCTACCCTGCCTCTGCGCCCCATTCACGCGTCAATCACCAGCGGGCAAGCAAACGCCGAAGAAAACATGTTGACGCTATTATATGCTCGTGCATCTGAAAGCCTTTGTGTTCCCCCCTGTGGCTCAGTGGCGGAATCTTTGGTTTTTCACACGAGAGACCGGGGTTCGAATCTCGGTCTAACGGCAGATTAATTATGCCTCCAATGCTTCGCTCTGTTAGTTCCCTGAAAGGCGACTGCAGATGTGCATTTTGCAGCCAACGAGCGCGTTGTACAACCCGCTCGCCTGCACCCAAACACCGTTTCTATGGTTCCCGCGCGTCACTGGCGAAAGGAGAAAAGAGTGATAATGTCCCGCTGCGGCCGGGCCGAATTCTATTTCTAACACATTTCTCATTCCCCTCTGAAGTTCAGGCGACTGGAAATGTCATACTGCAGTGAGCGAGTCTGTTGTAATGCACGCACGCCTGCAAACAACGCCAGCATGTTGACGCTCTCTGTTTTGTAACAACAATGGCATCTGCTTTTCGCATTAAGTGGATCATGTGATGGCAAAACACATCGTCTTTGTTCTTGCTGGTTAATAATTGCCCCACGAGGACCAATTTACCAGCACCCATGTGACTCGTATCCCCCAACTTTACAGCCTCATGACATTCCGCACACACACACAAACACCCTTTTGTGTATAACTGAGAATAAGAGAAATATCTGTTATTTTATTTTATAATATGTGTACCTTCCTATATGCACGTGTGATAGAGGTTTGGTTTGCTAGAGTATAGTTTTGAATTCTAAATGTTCATTGAAGGGAATTCCTCAGTCGTGTCTTGTTGTAACCCTACCTCAGACCATAAAACTTTACGACCCAGGAAAGCAGGCATTCCAGCATTACACACACACACACTCTGGACTTTGAAACAGATATTCCCCCACATAACAAGCCATTGAATGTTGATATGTATTCCTATGTTTCTCAAAGTGTCGTCACTTGCCATAACGGAAACACTGACAACTTTATTGTGTGTTTAATCAAACTTTATTTGTGTGTAATTATGCATATAAGTGTAACGTTATGTTTCCCCAATCTTTACCCGTCATAATTGATATCTCTGTAATCCTCTCCAGCTGGCGGAGTTGAATTCCGATAGCAGAATTCAGTGATGCGCATTGTTTTATAAGTTCATATGTCTGGAGAAAATCCTCTCAAGTTAAAGTCAATCATGACTCATTCGAGTGGGCGTGTCTAACCGGACAAAGGAATCTTCCCGCTCGAAAAATCTCGACAGCTGATTCGTCCTACACGAAGGAGGGGACGGCACATTAGACACTGATAAAAGTCCAGACCTTCAGTTAACTCGCTCTCTTATCGCTTCCAACTCAACTTCCTCTCTTCGGACCACCTTCTCCCCGGCGCAGCGCTTCTCCAAGGAACATCTGAAGGAGGCCCTGGCCTTCTCCATCGAACGAACCCATGTTCGAGTCGTAACAGCCGGTCTTTGCAACTAAGATTTCCAGCCTCTCCCATCCCGGGAGACGAATCTGAACTTTCTCGGTAACGTTAAATTCAAGTGAGCCTTTACATCGTTTTGCGAAACGACCCAGAAGACAAAGCTAGACGCAAACCAGCCGGACACGCGCACGCGCGCGTCCCCTTTTCAGCATCACACTGAAAGAGTACCACATCTCGCAAGTATCTTTCTCTCTAACAGCTGATTCCTGGTGTTTAGCTTGTAGGTCTGTGAATTAAGTTACCCTCTATCTCTTAACTCTTTCTTTCTTTCTTTCTTTCTTTCTTTCTTTCTTTCTTTCTTTCTTTCTTTCTTTCTTTCATGTCATTCATTCCGATCACGTCATGTTTGTTTAAATGTTTGTTTGTTTTATTGTTTGCATTTTACGTACGTTTATATTTGTAGCTTATAATCTCTAGCGTGTGCCATTTTATTAATAAACCCATTTATACTTTTAACTGTCTCTGTGTTTGAAAACCCACTTTTTATAAAGTCAATGAAACAAAAGATCTATAAAGCTACAGGCTCTATATTATAAAACTACTTTGAGTAGTTTTAATTTATAAACCCAAAGAGGTTTTGTCTTCGTGGCCAGAAGATAAACTTTCTTGGAGTTTTGTAAACAGGAATACTTCTTCTTAACTGTGATAGTCTTACACTTATTCGCGGGACGAATAACGGATGACGAAACCAGTTACAGAACGAGGCATTTCCTATAATTGATCAAGTAAATGCATATGCGATTTATGAATTATGACCATGAGTCATAAATATTAATATTGCCAAAATTCCCTATATTCTTGAGCTAATTCGCATTAACCCAGAGGCATTTACGCTACAGTTTCTATGGCAACTTCTCGCTCGTTCAGTTCCAGTAAATGCGACTGTTCCAGTGTATTCTGCAGTAAACAAGTCGGCGACACAGCCCGCTTGCCTGCACACAAACGCCGCTTTACGGCTACCCAGATAAATCCCATAGAGTGTATTTTCTGGTGTTCCGGCCACGGCCGATGGTGTTATGAGTGTAAACAAAATGCCCGCTGCCCAGTGCTCATTCCTACACAGAAACACAGGTTTCTCTGATAATACTCGCGCTATATAAATGCCTTTGTGTCTTCCCCTGTGGCCCAGTGGCAGATTCTCAGGTTTTCACGCGATAGACCCGTGTTCGATCCCAGGTCTGCTGGTAAAAAAAATAAAAAAAAATTTTTTGCCGTCAATGCTCGCTCTGTCAGTTCCCTGAAAAGGCGACTGCAGATGTGTATTTTTGCAGCCAACGAGCGCGTTGTACAACCCGCTCGCCTGCACCCAAGCACCGTTTCTATGGTTTCCGTGCGTCACTACCTCCATTCTCACACATTTCTCTGGAAATGTCAATATTGCAGTGCACGAGCCTTTTGTAATACACGCACACCTGCAAACAAACGCCAGCATGTTGACGTTCTCTGTTTCTATGGCAACTTCTCGCTCGTTCAGTTCCAGTAAATGCGACTGTTCCAGTGTATTCTGCAGTAAACAAGTCGGCGACACAGCCCGCTTGCCTGCACACAAACGCCGCTTTACGGCTACCCAGATAAATCCCATAGAGTGTATTTTCTGGTGTTCCGGCCACGGCCGATGGTGTTATGAGTGTAGGCAAAATGCCCACTGCCCAGTGCTCATTCCTACACAGAGAAACAGCCCGTCACACAGGGCTCGCGCACATGATATCGACCCAGATCGATTGCGCATTAAATGTGGTAAATGTGCCCACTGCCCAGTGTCCACAAACACTACGTTCTGCACGTCTCAAGGTTTCTGTAAAACGAAACCAACATGCATCCGCTCTGCTCAGGCAGACAATGCTCTGTGTTGTAAATGTGCCCGCTATCCCACGCCCACATTCACACATAGACATGACAGGTCTTACAGGACTCGCCCAGCCCTCCCCCTCTCGGTTGACCACCGCAGAGGAGTCGAGCGCGGGCAATCTGCCCGCTGTTATCAGCGCGCCCCCTGCCTCAAATGTCATAAGCGCGACGCTTATGTTGCAGCACACTGAAGCCCCTCTGTCGCTGAGCGACCAGAGCGCGCTTCGCACTCAACCCCTAGCCATTCGTGCAAACGCATGGGCAAGGCTACCCGGGGTTTCGAAGTGGGTGCTAGACATTATAGAAAGAGGCTATTCGCTACAGTTCGGTCGACGCCCGCAACGCAAGCGGCTCGAATCGATACTACGGTAAAAAAGGAAGTAGCACACCTACTTCGGGCCGAAATAGCGAAGTTACTGAGCAAAGGGGCTTTAGAACCCCTATCACAAGCTCAGAGCGAAGGGGGCATGTACAGCAGATATTTTCTGGTACCCAAAAAGACGGAGGTCTCAGACCCATTTTAGATCTAAGACGACTAAACAAAGCACTTCTGAAACGACGGTTCAGAATGCTCACGACCAAGAAAATCCTCTCGCAAATTTGCCAAGGGGACTGGTTCATGTCGATAGATCTGAAAGACGCTTATTTTCAAATACAAATAGCGTCACGTCACAGGCGATTTTTGGGATTCGCCTTCGAGGGCCAGGCATATCAGTACACAGTCCTGCCATTTGGCCTATCCCTGGCACCTCGCGTATTCACGATGTGCATGGATGCAGCGCTCGCACCCCTCAGGCTCCGAGGCATACGAGTACTGAATTATTTGGACGATTGGCTGGTTCTAGCTCGATCACAGTCGGAGCTCATAGAACACAGGACCATATTACTCGATCACCTCGAGAATTTAGGTCTCACAGTCAATTGGGCAAAGAGTTCACTGTCTCCCAGTCAGAAAATATATTTTCTGGGCACAGATCTGGACTCGCTGTCTATGACAGCACAGCTGTCGCCGCAGCGCAGACTAAGTATTCAGCGCATGACAGAGATTTTTCGCCACGGCGCTTTAGTCCCGCTCAAAAAGTTCAAAGGATGCTGGGTCTCATGGCTTCAGCATCCTCAGTGCTTCAGCTGGGTCTGCTTCGCATGCGCCCGCTGCAGTATTGGTTGAAAGCGCGTGCCGCGCAGAGCTTGGACCTCCGGTCTCGCGCGCCTCAAGGTCGATCAGAAATGCGTCGCAGCTCTGAAACCTTGGACAGTGACCGACTGGTACCGGTCAGGTGTAAGCCTGGGGACTTCCTCGAGTGTGAAGGTGGTGTCTACGGACGCCTCAACCTCGGGATGGGGAGCGCTGCTCGAGGGCAGACCGTTATTCGACCAGTGGTCGGAACGGGAAAAGCTTCTGCATATAAACTGCCTGGAAATTATGGCAGTCGACAACGCGCTGAGGCGCTTTTGTCCCCAGATAAAAAGACACCACGTCTTGGTCCGTTCGGACAACATGTCAGTGGTGGCTTATATAAATCACCAAGGAGGTATCAGATCCAGAATCCTTCACAGGCTGACGGAACGCCTCCTGGTCTGGGCTCAGCACAATCTGCGCTAGCTCAGGGCAGCGCATGTGCCCGGCCATCTGAATGTGGGACCAGACAGACTGTCCAGAAACAATCTGCCGACAGGAGAATGGTCTTTACATCCACAGACAGTCAAAATGCTATGGAGGACATTTGGCAGAGCGGAAATAGACCTATTTGCGTCTCAAGAGAACGCTCATTGTCAGGAATTCTTCTCCAAGAGCAGGGATGCGCTGGCTCACGTCTGGCCCCGCTGCCCGCTCTATGCGTTTCCCCCTGTCACGCTCCTACCCCAGGTGTTAGAGCGAATCAGGGAGAGCGGATGCCCAGTGCTACTCGTCGCCCCATTTTGGACAAACCAAGTCTGGTTTCCAGTCCTGATGCAGCTGACGAGTACCGCCCCGTGGCCGATACCGGTGAGGAGGGATCTCCTCTCGCAGGCGAACGGCTCGATCTGGCATCCTCGCCCGGAGCTTTGGTCCCTACATGTGTGGGCCATCAACGGGTACCCGTTAACCTCCCAGCGGGAGTGTTAAACATGATCACGCAGGCTAGAGCTCCATCTACGAGGCGGCTCTATTCCTCAAAATGGTCTGTGTTCACTAGCTGGTGTTCAGCGAGTGGCACTTCACCCTCACGCTGTGGGGTGCCGGAGGTTCTCTCCTTTTTACAAGAGCTTCTGGATAAGGGCAGAACCCCATCCACGCTCCAAGTTTATGTGGCGGCCATAGCAGCGTTCGCTGAACCACCGCTTGGCCAGTCATTAGGAAGGAACGATCTGGTCATTCGCTTCCTTAGAGGAGCTAAGAGGCTGAACCCTCCCAGACCACCCTCAGTTCCCGTTTGGGACCTTTCCACGGTTCTGGAAGCCATGAAAGGTGCCCCATTCGAGCCAATACAGTCAATAGACCTGAAACCCTTGTCTTTCAAAACAGTGTTTCTTCTGGCTCTCGCTTCAGTGAAGCGCATAGGGGATTTGCAAGCGCTCTCAGTGAGCACGACGTGTATGGAGTTTGGGCCGAATGACTCGAGAGTCATACTCAAACCAAAGCACGGATATGTTCCTAAATCCCTCAACACACCGTTTAGGGCACAGGTTATCTCCCTGTCGGCCCTGCCGGTATCTGAGGAGGAAGGGGACGCAGGCTTCCTTTGCCCGGTCAGGGCGTTAAGAGCCTATGTGTCTCGCTCATCTGTTTTCAGTCAGACGGAGCAGCTCTTTTTGTTCAGCGGACGTTCTAAGGGACTAGCTGCGTCAAAACAGAGTCTATCCAGATGGATAGTTGATGCTATAGCGCTAGCTTACACATGCAAGGGCCTGCAATGCCCGATAGGTGTCAAAGCGCACTCCACAAGAGGCATGGCCTCGTCGTGGGCTTGGTCCAGTGGGATTGCCTTGCAAGATATCTGTATGGCGGCAGGCTGGGCCTCCCCGTCTACATTTATAAGGTTTTTATAACCTCGAGGTTCCCGCTTTGCAAGCTAGGTTGCTCTCGGTTTAATTTTTCAGTATTGCCCGCCCGATGCTATCGGCTCGGGATGCTGAAACTGCTAGAGCGTCGATCACTGATCGCCTATATACTTCTGTGGGCAGTACGTAAGTCCCCCATATTTACCAGTCCAGGCTGAGTTCGCCCTGGCTGTGTGGAACACTTGATATAACATGCTCTTATCAGAGCTCAATATTACAGGAATGATGCTATTCTAGCCCCTCTTCCTGGATTCTCTGTGAGTCCCTTGTGATTAGGCACTGTATGAGCCCCGGGCACCTGCCCTTGGGACTTTAGTGTTATGTCTCAAGCACGCACGGCGTTTTACATTGTGTTCCCCTAGCGTAAGATATCTTACACAAGTACGAGAGACCTCTCGTAAGAGAACGTACTCGGTTACTAACGTAACCTCGGTTCTCTCTAGAAGAGGGAACGAGTACTTGCGTATCTTGCCGTGCATGCGTCATGTTCTGATTCGCTTCAGCGATGAAAAACTGACCAAACCAGCCTCTCTGGGCCGTATTTATAGCCCTGGCCCCACCCGATTTCGGCGGGACATGACGTAATGGGCGCGAAGCGCCCTCATTGGTTCTGACGTCATGAGGAGCCTCTATCGATAGGCTGGTGCAGTTGCCGCAGAGCAGCCAATGGGCGCGCGAGCTGTCTCGCCCATGTCTGCATGCTGCTGCAATGCGTTTTACATTATTGCAAAATTAAGGATAATTTTTGGCTTCAATATCTCGAGGAAAAGAGGTTTTCCCCTAGCGTAAGATATCTTACGCAAGTACTCGTTCCCTCTTCTAGAGAGAACCGAGGTTACGTTAGTAACCGAGTACGTTTTCAAACTTGGGTAGCGTTCAATGCGGTTCATGACCTGTTCATGACACTCTTTCTTGGTCAGCGGCAGCGCCAACACAGATTTGAATATGATTTTGTCAAAGGTTTAATAGACAAACGAAATGGAATAAGATCGCGTGGGTGTTTGAATCGAGATCACAGACTTTTAAAGATGAATCGTGCAGCTCTGTAATAACACATTTCATCCTCTATTGAATCGAAAGTGGCTAACTTCTGTCAACCTCATCTATAAGCAAGGGCAAAAATAAAGCAATTTAATTTGAATTAATATCTGTAATATTCTGTAATAAAAAATAAATCGATTTTAAAATCATAAAAAAAAATATAAAAACGCGATATCTAGGTGAATCGATTTTTTTCTCCCAGCCCTAATATGCATGTTTCATGCCATGCCATTTGAAATAACTGAAATGTTAAAGTGGGTTATTTTTTATGTCCATATCTACTCGATGTTTTTATGTTACTGAATGCTTTTGTTCCAAGCGACTTTTAGTGACAATAAACAGACTCCTTGATAGCCTAAGTTGATCGCATTATTTTCCGTAACATAAGCTTATAGTTTAATAGTAGGCCTAGAATAGTCTGACTGAAGTCAGTGTAGCCTACTTTTGCGTTCATTTAATTGAATATTGTTTCTAAAATCGGATAGGCTAAGTCGAAAAATGGGTCATTGTTAATGATTTCAATGTGTTTAAACGAGAAACAAGCCCCCAAAAAAAAAATTGGGCGGTTTTTTTGTGCATTCTCGCGGTTTTTGACGAGGTTTTGGGCTGGAAAACCTCGCTGGCACCTGGCAACCCTGCTCTCAGGGCAGGAGTACTCTCTAGATTCAAATCGCTGTTATTTTAGTGTATTATGCGCTGGTCTCAGGGCAGGAGTACTCAATAGATTCAAATCGCAGTTATTTTTAGTGTATTACGCGCTGCTCTCAGGGCAGGAGTACTCAGTAGATTCAAATCGCAGTTATTTTTAGTGTATTACGCGCTGCTCTCAGGGCAGGAGTACTCAATAGATTCAAATCGCTGTTCTTTTAGCGCAATACTCCATGCTGTCAGGGAAGGAGTACTCAAGAGATTCTAATTGCTTTGCATTTACCTAGAAATTAGGTCCTGTAATATTCCTGTATTGCAGGAATATACAGTAGTATTGATACTATGTGCTGCAATAATTTTCGATACACTAAGCTCAGTTCTAGAATAATTATATTTTTCTCTATAACTAATCATTAAAAAAAAAAACATCACTCATAAAAACATTCAGTAAACATGGCTGTCAGCTCCCAGGGCATTCTTCAGGGCATCACTTTTGTAAAACTAAAGCAAAGTTGTCCCACAATACCAAAATATACAGTACAAAATACTCTTTTTTTCTGTTTATGTTTTTGCTGGTTTTATAGTCTAGTAAATCTATAGCCCTACACATTTTTAAGGGTAGGCTATATTTGATTATTTTTAATCGTTTTGTTGTTACATAAGTAGACCATTTCTTTTTGATCTATTATTAACTTGTTATTTTATCTCATTCTTCAGTTACCTGAATGAGCTGGCAGAAACTGGATGAATAAAAGGAGCCAACACTGAAGATGCCTATGCTACCCAGTCTATGATTAAGGCCTGGATGCAAAGATGGAGAGCGTTTGGTTCCACCTGATACAAGCACACAATCTCAGTGTTGACTTTGTGATGCATAAATGTGATTGCAAAATGTGGATCTATGTTCAAATAGTTAATTTTCCACTGAGTATTGCGGAGAAACAAAGACTTTTAATTTCAGGGTTCCTAGGCAATTTGGAAATGTTTGGCATTTGATTAGAGTAATTTCCAAGTATGGAAAAAATATTTTAGTTTCTATACTTTTCCCACCATTCTGTTTTCTAAAATATAAACTTAAGATTTTCGAAAAATGCATTTATCAAAAGCAGATTGAATTCATGTCAAAAGTTAAGTGATCATTTAGTGATTGTTTGTCTCTTTTGAATATCACTAAATTAATGTGCATTTACCCCTCTACCAGCAACAGATAAAGGAGCAGACTACCATTTAACTTAGTGGTCATGCAACATCAAACCTTATAAAGCATTTTAGGTTTCTTCTCATCCTGTTTAGTGCTTATCACTTCCAGAAAACTTTTGTACTGATTGTACTGTATGCCAAAAATATAATGTTTTATGAATCATTAATGTTTAATATGGTTAGAAAAATCTAGAGTATTGCAATTTTAAGTCTGTGTGGAAAAGTGTAAGATTGAAAATAATTAAAGATATTTGAAAATGAACAAAAACATTTTCTTTTACGGTTTCAATTCCCCTTTCTTACCCCAGGGTACCATTTGGAGTTCCTAAAGGCAGAGGTGCTGATAGTGCTCAAGGCCTGTAGGTCAAAATGTGTGTACTTTTCTACGAATTGTCACACCTTTTACAATGGGGAAAATTGTAATTTTCTGATGAGTCGATTTGAACGTCTCACATTTGGGTTACAGAAACATGGTCAAGGAAGGCATCAAAGATTATAACAGTTTCTCTGTCCCTTTTATTCTCTGGCTCTCTTTCTTTGTCTCTTTCTACACCCTCTCCCTCTCTTTATATCTCTCAGGTAACACTTTACATATATGGGGGGTACAATTAATGGTATTTTGGGATGGGATAAGTTTTTATCATCACATCTATTTTGTAACTTTAAGTGTAACCATATATAGTGTCATTAAACCCTTTCAATTACATTTAATGTGCTAACTAGTTTTGATTAGGTATTGACTTTGAAGTGCTACCTATTGCAAAACAATATCGTCACTCTATAGCAGCAATCTGCCACATATTTAGCTGTTGTTACAACTTGTAACTGCGCTTATTTCCGTTGTTGATATAAGTAGCAGTGCATGGGTGGTAATAGACAAGAAATCTACAGTTTTCCACCATCTTACTGATAACTTTTCTTTCGGCAGTCTAGCAGCCTGAACCCCTGTAGGAAATACATCTAGGGATGTCAGCGATTAATCGACGATCGATTAATTGTCGATAATACATTTAATCGATACAACTTATCGATCATCGATTAAGCAGGTCTTCATGCGCGTGCGCGCTGCTCAACCGCGAAACAAGTAAAGCGAGCGCCCCGGAGTTATGTTTGGGACCATTTTACACCTTCATCATGACTATAAGTTTGCGTGTGCATTCGCAGCCTTTTGTTTTGTGCAAATGTAAGTTGTAATACTGTTTATTTTCTGTAGGCCTATCTATATCTGATTTATCTCATATTGGATGCATTTGGTTAAGAATTAACTCTGTAACGTTAGTAAAGCGTCAGCTTCAGCGCGCGCAGCTCAAACGGCAGTGCACGACTAATAATGACTATTGGGACTGTAATATTACATAACGTTATAAAGAGAACAATATTGTAATAAAACATTGTGAATTATTTGGGTTTAGTTGCCGTGTCGCGTTGCTCCAGGAAGACCGCGTCCACAACATGAGTAGTTCTGAATGAATGGCACGTAACTTAGTTCAAGTTCACTTGTGCATGAATTTGCGTAATTTTGTGCAGATATAATTTGTAATATTATGTTTATTTTGAATATATCTGATTAATCTCATATAGGATGCGTTTCTTTTAGATAAATAACGTGCTAGCAAAGTGCTCCAGTTTAACGGTAGCAGATTCATTCAGCGCGTGCAGTTGTTCCAGGAAGAGCGCGTCCACAACAGTCACACATTCTAACCGCATATGAGGCGGCGTTGGTGACACGTTGTATTAGTAGTTATGTTTGATTATTAAATAATTAATTTAATTATCAATCACATCGAAACATTTTACAATCCTTCTAGCCCTTTATTTATATTTAAAACCATTCTCATTGATTTGGTGAGGAACATACATAGCGTTTTGAGCAGCATTTGCAGACCCTGTCATGCTGTCATAGCCACTGCAGTAGACGCATATCGCAGTATTAAGGCTAACGATTAATCGATTAATTGATCGTTAATTTAAACGACGATCGATCATGGGAATTTGTGAAAATTGACATCCCTAAATACATCCTTACAAAAGTATGGAATTTTAAAATGGATAATAATAACGTTTCTTTAGTCATTCGGCAGTCTTGCAGCCTGAACCTCTGTAGGAAATCCATCCTTACAAAAGTATGGAATTTTGATTTCATTTAATGACTGAACAAAAATGTATTGTAAATAACTAGTTTACTAATTATATTTTTATTGAACTTTCTTTTGGTCCAATTTTGCAACAAAATAATCAATTCAAGCATAATTATGACTTTCCTTTTTTATAGTATTACAAAACATTTCCAGTGAATTAAATGTATAAAACAGAAACATCACAAAAAAATGCATAGCAAAGATGTAGCCTATCATTAAACTGTTGTACTTTTAACTAGCTCATATCATTATTCTTAGAGGTTTTTTATTGCTTTATTATTTTTCTTTTAGACGGGTGTCATTGAACTTGAATGGGCTTCCTGTTAAACCAGGCCCAACGCTACGGGTCGCCTGGTCAAATGTCTGTCAGTTCCTCCTTAAATTCTCCAGAAGTATAGGTCTTCCTGCAAAAGAATTACATAAAGATGTTGGTTTCAATGTAAGCTGATAGTCATAAAAAAACAAAACGTAAAATATATTTCACCTGAAAGCTTCAGTTGTGGATATTGCACAATGAACATCCTCATTTTAAAATATTTCCTGGACTATTTCTTTTGTGGAGTAAACTTGGTGCGAGGGACATTAATGAAACCTTATTGTAAAGTGGTACCAATGTAAACAAATAAAATTACTTGTAAAAATCTTAAGATCTTTAAGCTAAAATACATTTATAATGCCCTCAAAACAGCACTAAGGACACAGTTATATTGTCACATGCTTATCACAGTTAGTGCATGTTGAAGTCAATTTGAATCGGAGTACTACTGCCCTGAGAGCAGCGCGTAATACACTAAAATAAAAGCGATATGAATCTATTGAGTACTCCTGCCCTGAGAGCAGCGCGTAGTACACAAAAATAAAAGCGATTTGAATCTATTGAGTACTCCTGCCCTGATAGCAGCGCGTAATACACTAACATAACAGCGGTTTGAATCTATTGAGTACTCCTGCCCTGAGAGCAGCGCGTAATACACTAAAATAAGAGCAATTTGAATCTATTGAGTACTCCTGCCCTGAGAGCAGCGCGTAATACACTAAAAATAACTGTGATTTGAATCTATTGAGTACTCCTGCCCTGAGAGCAGCACGTAATACACTAAAATAAAAGCGATTTGAATCTATTGAGTACTCCTGCCCTGAGAGCAGCGCGTAATACACAAAAATAAAAGCGATTTGAATCTATTGAGTACTCCTGCCCTGATAGCAGCGCTTAATACACTAACATAACAGTGATTTGAATCTATTGAGTACTCCTGCCCTGAGAGCAGCGCTTAATACACTAAAAATAACTGCGATTTGAATCTATTGAGTACTCCTGCCCTGAGAGCAGCGCTTAATACACTAAAAATAACTGCGATTTGAATCTATTGAGTACTCCTGCCCTAAGATCAGCACGTAATACACTAAAATAAAAGCGATTTGAATCTATTGAGTACTCCTGCCCTGAGAGCAGCGCGTAGTACACAAAAATAAAAGCGATTTGAATCTATTGAACACTCCTGCCCTGAGAGCAGCGCGTAATACACTAAAATAAAAGCGATTTGAATCTATTGAGTACTCCTGCCCTGAGAGCAGCGCGTAATACACTAAAAATAACTGCGATTTGAATCTATTGAGTACTCATGCCCTGAGAGCAGCGCGTAATACACTAAAATAAAAGTGATTTGAATCTATTGAGTACTCCTGCCCTGAGAGCAGCGTTTAATACACTAAAAATAACAGCGATTTGAATCTATTGAGTACTCCTGCCCTGAGAGCAGCGCGTAATACACCAAAAATAACTGCGATTTGAATCTATTGAGTACTCCTGCCCTGAGAGCAGCGCGTAATACACTAAAAATAACAGCGATTTGAATGTATTGAGTACTCCTGCCCTGAGAGCAGCGCGTAATACACTAAATATAACTGCGATTTGAATCTATTGAGTACTCCTTTCCTGAAAGCAGCGCGTAATACACTAAAATAAAAGCGATTTTAATCCATTGAGTACTCCTGACCTGAGAGCAGCGCGTAATACACTAAAATAAAAGCGATTTGAATCTAGAGTACTCCTGCCCTGAGAGCAGCGTGTAATAGGGATGGGCATGATTAATCGACGATCGATAATTGATCGTTAAGAATTTCGTCGATCACGTTTATTTGTTATCGATTAAACTAATGCAGGTTGCGTTGCGTAGTGTGAGTCTTGAAGCAATGGAATTAATTTTAGCGCGGAGGTACCTGCGCATCCCGGCAACGTCAGTCCCCTCAGAGCGGGTGTTTTCGGCCGCTGGGACTGGCTGTCACCAGGTTGCAGTCGCGTCTGATCCCAGATCATGTCAACATGCTTATCTTTCTCAACAGAAATCAGTAGACTGGTGCAGAAGTTCTATGGGAACTTCATGCGTTTTCTCAGATCGGATAGCTATCTGATTTATCAAAACGATTCCATTTACACCTGGTCACATAAATGTGTTTTTGCAAAACGGATATAAATCCGATCTTGAATTCCCGCGCTATATGCATATTTAAATTGTTGCACGTCATCGAAAGCAACTGATATGAGCTGCATTTTATTGATCATCAGCGAAAATGTCTAAATCAAAGACCGCAACAAGATATTGCGGCAACAGCCCTGGTAAGATCATTTCGGTTCTTTACTTTTAATGAAGATGATTGTGTGTTGATGAATGACTTTCACTTTGATTTGCGATAGTTTGCACGTTGGCTTGATGAATAGATGCTCATCTGTGGTGATGCGTGTTGAAGTAGCGTCGTCATATCTGGATATAACATGACATATAGCCTATAACACGCTCTCACACGTTTATTTCTTATCATTTTTGGGATAAGTCAAATTTGCATATGTGGTTTCAACAACCAGATGCATTTACACTTGTCCAGTTTCGTCTGGAATGCATCTCAGATCTCCTGAAGTGGTTTGAGCGATCGGATTTAAATCCATCTCGAATGCATTTCGGAGGGCATTTAGATTTGGTCTTTTCACGACCGGATAGCTATCCGATCACAGAAAACGGATGAAGTGGCCATGGGTCTCTGTTTAAGAACGCCGGCTCGCGGCTGCAGGTTCCGCTGGTTTAGAGCACCGCAGGAATCTTCAAGTCTACCGAACGTCCAGTTTCACTGCCACAAGTTGATCTTCTTGTAATAAAGATCTCATCGAGGACAAACAAACTGTATTTTTGTATTTTCATTGCATTTTTAATTTATAAAAAGTTAAAGAAATAATGAATTTCAATATAAAAATATTAATGATTAATCTATAGTCGATCGTTAATTCTCCCGACGATCGACTAAGAAAATGTAATCGAATGCCCATCCCTAGCATGTAATACACTAAAATAAAAGCGATTTGAATCTATTGAGTACACCTGTCCTGAGAGCAGCACGTAATACACTAAAATAAAAGCGATTTGAATCTATTGAGTACTCCCTCCCTGAGAGCAGCGCGTAATACACTAAAATAAAAGCGATTTGAATCTAGAGTACTCCTGCCCTGAGAGCAGCACGTAATACACTAAAAATAACAGCGATTTGAATCTATTGAGTACTCCTGCCCTGAGAGCAGCGCGTAATACACTAAATATAACTGCGATTTGAATCTATTGAGTACTCCTGCCCTGAGAGCAGCGCGTAATACACTAAAAATAACTGCGATTTGAATTCATTGAGTACTCCTGCCCTGAGAGCAGCGCGTAATACACTAAAAATAACTGCGATTTGAATCTATTGAGTACTCCTGCCCAGAGAGCAGCGCGTAATACACTAAAATAACTGCGATTTGAATCTATTGAGTACTCCTGCCCTGAAAGCAGCGCGTAATACACAAAAAATAAAACGATTTGAATCTATTGAGTACTCCTGCCCTGAGAGCAGTGCGTAATACACTAAAAATAACTGTGATTTGAATCTATTGAGTACTCATGCCCTGAGAGCAGCACGTAATACACTAAAAATAACTGCGATTTGAATCTATTGAGTACTCCTGCCCTAAGATCAGCACGTAATACACTAAAATAAAAGCGATTTGAATCTATTGAGTACTCCTGCCCTGAGAGCAGCGCGTAGTACACAAAAATAAAAGCGATTTGAATCTATTGAGTACTCCTGCCCTGAGAGCAGAGCGTAATACACTAAAATAAAATAGATTTGAATCTATTGAGTACACCTGTCCTGAGAGCAGCGCGTAATACACTAAAATAAAAGCGATTTGAATCTATTGAGTACTCCTGCCCTGAGAGCAGCGTGTAATACACTAAAAATAACTGCGATTTGAATCTATTGAGTACTCCTGCCCTGAGAGCAGCGCGTAATACACTAAAAATAACTGCGATTTGAATCTATTGAGTACTCCTGCCCTGAGAGCAGCGCGTAATACACTAAAAATAAAAGTGATTTGAATCTAGAGTACTCCTGTCCTGAGAACAGCGCGTAATACACTAAAAATAAAAGTGATTTGAATCTATTGAGTACTCCTACCCTGAGAGCAGAGCGTAATACACTAAAAATAAAAGTGATTTGAATCTATTAAGTACTCCTGCCCTGAGAGCAGCTCGTAATACACTAAAAATAAAAGTGATTTGAATCTATTGAGTACTCCTGCCCTGAGAGCAGAGCGTAATACACTAAAAATAAAAGTGATTTGAATCTATTGAGTACTCTTGCCCTGAGAGCAGCGCGTAAAACACTAAAAATAACTGCGATTTGAATCTATTGAGTACTCCTGCCCTGAGAGCAGCGTGTAATACACAAAAATAAAAGCGATTTGAATCTATTGAGTACTCCTGCCCTGATAGCAGCGCGTAATACACTAAAATAACAGCGATTTGAATCTATTGAGTACTCCTGCCCTGAGAGCAGCGCGTAATACACTAAAAATAACAGCGATTTGAATCTATTGAGTACTCCTGCCCTGAGAGCAGCGCGTAATACACTAAAAATAAGTGATTTGAATCTACTGAGTACTCCTGCCCTGAGAGCAGCGCGTAATACACTAAAAATAACAGCGATTTGAATCTATTGAGTACTCCTGCCCTGAGAGCAGCGCGTAATACACTTAAAATAACAGCGATTTGAATCTATTGAGTACTCCTGCCCTGAGAGCAGCGCGTAATACACTTAAAATAAGTGATTTGAATCTATTGAGTACTCCTGCCCTGAGAGCAGCGCGTAATACACTAAAAATAAAAGTGATTTGAATCTATTGAGTACTCCTGCCCTGAGAGCAGCGCGTAATACACTAAAATAACAGCAATTTCAATCTATCTACTCATGCCCTGAGAGCAGCGCGTAATACACAAAAATAAAAGCGATTTGAATCTATACTCCTGCCCTGAGAGCAGCGCGTAATACACTAAAATAACAGCAATTTGAATCTATTGAGTACTGCTGCCCTGAGAGCAGCGCGTAATACACTAAAAATAAAAGTGATTTGAATCTATCGAGTACTCCTGCCCTGAGAGCAGCGCGTAGTACACAAAAATAAAAGCGATTTGAATCTATTGAGTACTCCTGCCCTGAGAGCAGCGCGTAATACACTAAAAATAACTGCGATTTGAATCTATTGAGTACTCCTGCCCTGAGAGCAGCGCGTAATACACTAAAAATAAAAGTGATTTGAATCTAGAGTACTCTTGTCCTGAGAACAGCGCATAATACACTAAAAATAAAAGTGATTTGAATCTATTGAGTACTCCTGCCCTGAGAGCAGCACGTAATACACTAAAAATAAAAGTGATTTGAATCTATTGAGTACTCCTGCCCTGAAAGTAATACAATAAAAATAACAGCGATTTGAATCTATTGAGTACTCCTGCCCTGAGAGCAGCGCGTAATACACTAAAAATAAAAGTGATTTGAATCTATCGAGTACTCCTGCCCTGAGAGTAGCGCGTAATACACTAAAAATAAAAGTGATTTGAATCTATCGAGTACTCCTGCCCTGAGAGCAGCGCGTATTACACTAAAAATAAAAGTGATTTGAATCTATTGAGTACTCCTGCCCTGAGAGCAGCGCTAAGGCGGGAGATGTATCATTTTGACCGTTGAAATATCGCGGAAAATTTGAACGAGTTCTGTTCTCGCATATCAATTTAACAGACAGCGAGGTAGCATTGGAAAAGCATGTTTTACACCAGTTACCCCATAAGCAGCTTTGTTTTGGTCGACTGATGAAACAGTCAAATCAAAATGCATACAGTACGATATTTAGACGATGATTATTAGTTCTGTGCATTTTTAAATGTTCACTTATTATCTTAGTAAACGTTAGAGGATGTTGAATTGTAACAAAATATAGTAGTAAATTCACTTACCTTGCAATAAATGCGTTCTCCCACGAACATCTGTCTTTTATTCCGACTATTCCTTAAGAATCCCTCCGCACCGCAACGCACCTCAAAATCAAACGTCTAAACCCCACCCTTGCTTCAGTTTCATTGGTTGAATCTGTAAACCAATCATTTTCCTTTCTGCCCTCAGAACATGTTTGAGTAAGTAAAACTCCCATCTGCTCTTGGCCCCCTTTCTTTTTACTTTAACTTTTTTCTGGTTGTTGTAACAGTGTGTTTGTTTAACACAATTGTTGTGGCAAAGAAAGCCTAGAACAAGTATGAGGTGTTATCAGCTCAATGTTGATGATGACATAATCATTACAAAATGGGCATCTAATATTGTGTTTAAAGTTTGGTGTTTATATTTGGTGTTCATAACCACCAACCTTGTGGAAATGCATTATTGGTGCCAAAAGCATTAAAATTATCACTTATTTGAAGGTGTATAAAAAGCATGTGCACATAGGGCTGGGCGATATATATCGTGAGATTGTTTTGCGCATCTCCCCACATAGCAACATTGTGTCGGCCCAGATCCGGCCCACATCTGGCACTTGTGGAATGCGGATCTGGCCCACATGCAGCGTGGAATTACGGCACTTGGGTGGGCCGCTCCTGTTGGCCAGATCTGGGCCACAAGCAGGCCATAGCAATGCCACATGTCAGCCAAGAGCAAAGAAATAAACCAGAACTGGACCTTATCTGAGCCACAAAATCTATATTAAATATGAAGTCATCTCAGCCTTAATAAGCCTGTTAACAAAAAGAATCACTGAAAGAAAGAAGAGAACAGAAAAAAGAGACGAGCAGAAACACAAGAACTACAACTGACTTCAGCCACAGTCTTAGATGAAATCGACTGAAGAGAAAAGAAGACATTAAATCTGTGAAGATCTCAGCAGAGGAGGATTAAACAACTCCACAAACAGCATTACCAGCTTCACTTATTACTAACCAGACTGACTTTATTTCTGTCAGACATCTACAAAAGGTTTTATTGAGAATTAACAGAGGTTTAACTCTAATGTGTTTCATTTGTAGTCACCATAACCGTGGATAGTGTTTCCATTAGTTGGGCTCTTAACTCTTATCATATATTTTGTCTTCTTTGGCTGCTGTGACAGTGTGTTTGTCTAACACATTTGCAGCAGCAGCAAAGAAAGCTAAAGTGAACTGAGATCAGGTGATGATGGTTACCTGGTGATGGTTTTATAATCATCATTAAAAAATCTGTCTCACTGATCTCTTTGGAGTCTAACAGTTGTGTTATTACATTAATATCTTCACATCACAAACCCTGTGTTATTTCAGCGTGAGATCCAGCAATATTATAACAATCAGTTAGAAGACTTTAACAAACATGAGCACGAAACATTACTGTTCGATGACAAACACAGACATCAATAATCAACGTATGAATCTCAACAATGGTGAAAATCAAAAGTACCTTGCTGCAATGCATGCTGGGTACCATCATTGTACAAAACTCCCAGCATGCATTGCAACATGAATAAATTATGCAGCTGAATTGTCCTATTATTTTGTTTAATTCTAAATATGTGCTTTTATTTTTTTGCTGTTGTTTTTGTTGTGACATTTAGTAGCTTTTCAGTGATGTTCTGAATTAACGTTTATCTAAAAATATATATATATATATATATATTGTCACCCTTGTTGAGATTCATACGCTGATTTTTGATATCTCTGTGTGTCACCACAGATTCATTTTTCGTGCTCATGTTTGTTAAAATTTTCTAACTGGTTGTTATAATATTGCTGGATCTCACGCTGCAGTTACACAGGGTTTGTGATGTGAATATATTAATGGAATAACACAATTGTTAGATTCAAATTACCTCCGTGAAACAGGTTATTTCATGATGATTATATAACCATCATCACCTGATCTCAGTTCACTTTAGCTTTCTTTGCGGCAACAAATGTGTTAGACAAACACACTGTCATAGCAGCCAAAAAAGACAAAAGATATAATACGAGTTAAGAGCCCAACTAATGGAAACACTATTCACTATTATGGTGACTTCAAATGAAACACATAGAGTTAAACCTCTGTTAATTCTCAATACAAACTTTTGTAGACGTCTGACAGAAATAAAGTCAGTCTGGTTAGTAAT
This sequence comes from Leuciscus leuciscus, assembly GCF_965113295.1. Classification (NCBI taxonomy): domain Eukaryota; kingdom Metazoa; phylum Chordata; class Actinopteri; order Cypriniformes; family Leuciscidae; genus Leuciscus; species Leuciscus leuciscus. The sequence continues at coordinate 33,680,991 of NC_138725.1, read as the reverse complement.
AAGTGAAGCTGGTAATGCTGTTTGTGGAGTTGTTTAATCCTCCTCTGCTGAGATCTTCACAGATTTAATGTCTTCTTTTCTCTTCAGTTGATTTCATCTAAGACTGTGACTGAAGTCAGTTATAGTTCTTGTGTTTCTGCTCATTTCACAATCTCTCGCAGATTCAAAGTGTCCATCAGCCGCCTCGTCGTCATCTTCATCTCCTTCCCCGTCAGGGTCATCATCATCCCCACTAACATCAGGTGCATTAGCAGCATTAAAGGGTTAGTTCACCCAAAAATGAAAATTCTGTCAGTAATTACTCACCCTCATGTTGTTCCAACCGCGTGAGACCTTCGTTCATCTTCGGAACACAAATTAAGATATTTTTTATTAAATCTGAGAGCTGATCACTTCTCCATAGGCTGCTAGGTGGCCCAAACTTGCTGGCCCAGAAAAGTTATTAAAGAGATCGTTAATATAGTCCAAGTGACTACAGTTGCTCAATCTTAAGTATATCAAGCGACGAGAATACTTTTTGTGCGCAAAAACAAACAAAAATAACGACTTTATTCCACTATTAATTTCCTTCTCTCTGGGCCTCGTAGTGTTTTTGCGCAGCGCGTCTGTGTTACACGTCACCACGTAGGCTCACTATTGGCCGACGCTGGTCATGTGTGTGATGCGTGATGACTTATAACACAGACGCGCTGCGCAAAAACACTACGAGGACCAGAGAGAAGGAAATGAATAGTGGAATAAAGTCGTTATTGTTGTTTGTTTTTGCGCACAAAAAGTATTCTCGTCGCTTGATATACTTAAGATTGAGCCACTGTAGTCACTTGGACTATATTAACGATCTCTTTAATAACTTTTCTGGGCCAGCAAGTTTGGGCCACCTAGCAGTCTATGGAGAAGTGATCAGCTCTCAGATTTAATAAAAAATATCTTAATTTGTGTTCCGAAGATGAACGAAGGTCTCACGCGGTTGGAACAACATGAGGGTGAGTAATTACTGACAGAATTTTCATTTTTGGGTGAACTAACCCTTTAATGGTAGGCGTACTACTGCTGTGTCCACCGTGGTCTCCACATTCTTGATCGGCGAAAAAAAAAAATGTTTGCTTGTTTGGGATCTGACTGGCCAGCGTATTTGAAAAAGTTAAGCAAACTTTGTTGTCTTTTTGACATTTTTCCCCTGAGTGAAACGAGGCAATCTCAACCAGCACAACAAGTACAAGGTATGTGTCACTTGAAGTGCCTCCCCTCCCTACATCCCTCTCCCCCCGTCCCTCTCCCCCCTCTGTCTTACCCTGAAAATTCACCTCAAAATGCTTCGAAAATGCAAACACAAGATTTTTGCGGAACTTCAAATGGGAATAAAGACTAACAAGACAGAAAACAACATTGAACACTACACAAACAGTAATTTTTATTTTATTTTATTTTTAGGCGGTTAATTTTCCATAGTGACACATTAGGTGCCGGATCCAATAAAAAAGGTTCTGGATCCAATGTCGGATGTGCCAGAACATGTTCCGGCGTGTTCCGGCTCAAATTAAGCCGTGATCTCGTTGTTACCGCTTCCTTCACCCTTCTAATCATGTCGGGTACACTCAGTATCCATTGCGACTTTCACCCGGCTTCTCCCAAACTATATTATGTTAGCTGGGCACATAACCTGTTAACAGAGTACCCAGATAACACACAGAATACGTTGTACTCTTTCACAGCATCCAGTCGCTCTGACTGGCACATTTTTATTTAAACAAAAAAAGGCACGTGCATTCATTCAGTCACTGATTAGGTCACATGATATATACCTTGCAGTGTGATTGCCTGTCTCACAAAAATAACAAAACTGGGAAAACAAATACAAATACAAATGAGAGCATAATACATCTTAAAGGGGTGGTAAAACGCCTTTTTTCGAAGGCTTGATTGTGTTTGTGGGGTGCACTGTAACATGTGTTCATGCTTCGTTTTAAAAAATTTGCATTATTTTTCACATATTTAACCATTATTCTACACTGCTCTGTCCCTCCTTGTAAAAACGGTCGGATGATTTCCGCGTTATATGAAGCCCCCCCCCCCCCCCCCCCCCCCCCCCCCCCTTCAAAATACGCAATGGGCTCAGATTGGTTAGCTGGCCCAGTGTGTTGTGATTCGCTAACCTCCAAGTGTACGTTGTTCGGAAACGTCACGCCCCCTTATCTTTACCGGTAGTTTGTGCTTCAGTAAACAACGGCGTCAATATTGCCATACCAGTTTGAGCCCGAATCAGACCCAGAGAATGTTAGTGGAGAGGATCGAGCAGAACCTGTTCAAGAACGGCTGTTAAAGGACGTTTCAGAAAGGTATGTTTCTTTTATATGAATGTTTAGGTATGTTTACTGCAGATCGCTATATGACACTGTTACTTTTGTATATTTAGAACGATTGTAGCTAAATATCTGTCGCCTGAACTATTAATCCAATACGAACACTAAACATTGGCTTTACAACAGTAGCAAAATCAAACACAAAACCATGTTTAGCATGCCTGTAGATAAACAAGCATGTAGATAAACAATACATAAAAGCTATAATCAAAGAATAATTTACACTGATCACATAAACGACAACAACCACGAACATTCCAAGTTCGCTGCGCTGGTGATATTAAACAGAAGTTTGTATGTGTTTGTCGGATAAGTATGAATTAACGTTAGCATTTAACAAACTGGTTTGTGGAGCCAAACAGCGTTGTCCTTCGTTTACTTCCTTGCTACAACGTACAATTAACAATACGAACTATCACAGGAAAACACAACGACGAAAAATAAATCATACTTACAGGTTGTGGCCCGTAAACAGTTTCTGTTTTTAAAGTTGGAACTGCTCCATCTTTCAGGACTAGCCGTTGTGCGAATCCTTCATCGGAGGAGGGGTTTATGTAAATATTGGGCTTAGTGATGTCAGCAAGCCCGCAGGAATGTCGTGTAGTCCCTACTGGCCGTTTTTTGTAGTTCTTAGAAATTGATTTCTTTAAAACAAATATCTCCCTTTGCTTTAAACTTTGAAAGTTGTAACTTTGCAGATGTTGTTTATGCTCAAACAGCAACATTACACACTAACTAAAGTTAGAAAAGTGAAATTGTGTTTTACCACCCCTTTAACACACATGATCCTTCAGAAATCATTCTAATATGATGATTTGATGCTCAAGAAACATTTCTCATTATTATCAATGTTGAAAACAGTTATTTACATTTTTATTTCAGGGTTTTTTGATGAATGAAAAGTTCAAAAGAACAACATTATCTGAAATAGAAAGCTTTTGTATTTATCTCCTTCCTCAATACTGATCGTAAAAAAACTGACAAATGACTGTCAGCAGCGACTGCAATAAAAAATTAAATAAAATAACAAAACAAGTAAAATGAAAGTAAATATCCTAATTTAAATAAAGTGCAAAAAACTTTAACAGGAATATCTTACTTGTATTTCCTGAATTAATTAAAATGACTGTCAGCAACAGAACATTAAACACTAACAGATCTCTCAAGATCTCAGCATCTTCACTCATTACAATCCAGCTTGACTTTATTTCTTTCATACAAAACTTCTTATTGAGAAGTTTAGTTGTTGATGTCTTATTGAAAGAAAAAATATACAAATCAGTGATCGGTGTTTACTTTATTTGGACTCTTGACCCTTGACTTTTTTATATGAATTTTTCCTTTGCTGCTTTAACTGTCTGTTTCTGAATATGATGAGTTACATTATGAAATTCAGACTTTCACATACTAAATATAAGATGGCACAAGTAATTCATTGGCAGGATCAGATTATGTTTCAGTGATTTTCTGTTGTTAGTTTAACTGGTAAAATCCTTAGACATTTAATTTCATCAAAATTGCAGAAGAATGGAAAGAGTGTGTCAGTGAAGGTGGTTGTGAATGTGTGTAGATGTGTGTTAGTTACAGGATCAGAGAATGACACCGTTCCTCTGTCATAGTCCAGATCAACTCTCACACGCTCAAGATCCTGTTCAACACGAAAACCAGATCTAGACAGTCCATATGGATCATACTCCACACACCAGACATCAGTGTTACAGAAATCACGTCCCTTCCTCTGGTTTGATGCTGTAGTTACTCCAAGACTCCAGCATTCACTCTCTTTAACCTCCACATCCCAGCTGTGTGTTCCTGAGTTAAAACCCTCTGAACCCAGAACACACTCAAAGATGTCAAATCTCTCTGGATTATCAGGAACAGGTTGTTCGTCCCAGCTGAATGTCACACTGGTCAGATCATCAGACAGGACGAGACGTGGATGAGCCGAGTTTGGATCCAGAATCACAGGAGCTGATGAGACACAATCAACAGATGCTTTTATTCTGATCTTCATATAATGATCAAGAGTGAACCAAACACAGATTATTATGAATTATGACCCTCGTCCTATTGATCAAGCAGTGCTGCACAATCAGTTATGAAAGATTTTTAAACTCATATGGCATCATTTAGACACACACAGAATCAGCAAGAATCAGCAAATGAATCTCAACAATGCTGACAATCAACAAAAAAAGATAACATCAAATCTGATCAAATACTTTTAATATATTTTATCTTCAGTTGATTTAATCTTTTTTCTGTTCTTCTTGTTTCCTTGCTCAGTGATTCTGCTTGTTAACAACAGGTGTTCATCAGTGTCTGAATTTGCTCACCTGTTTTTTATTCACACAGTCAAGTGGATTATATTAGTGAACTAGGGAATAGTGAATGAGGGTATAACGTGTGATTTGAAACAGCCTCTGAGCATCGACTTTGAGCGCTGTTAATTCACAGTATATTCCTTTAGGCTACACTGTTAGAGTAGGGGGAGGCTGCAGACCTGGAGCCCGGTAGATATACGCCCCAGGCAGTTTTACGCCCCAGCAGTTTTACGCCCCTGCTGTTCCTGATGCGTCCAGTAGGGGGAGGCTGTACAGCGACACGAATTGAGGTATATTAAATAATCTGCTAAAATTATTGTTGTTTAGCCATGAAGAAACATTTATTATTTATAAACGATTAGCTTGATAGAGCAAAAAGTTCTGGACGGTCAGGTTGAAGTTCTGTCTTGCTTAAACTTAGCTAACCACGTGTAAGTTTAGCTGCCCTATAGTCACTTTAAAAATTAATTTTCTTTTGCATTTTCTTTTGTTGCTTGTCTTTATCTTGCGTGAGATGGCCTCTTCTTCCTCTATGTTTACTCCTTTCTGGTTTGAGTTGTTTCTTATAAATGAGATGATCTAACTATGTATAAACTTGTATAAACTATAATAAACACCCATCTCTTTTTTTTAACTGCATTCCAAACCAATAGCTTCTCTAGTAAATAAATGACTTACAGAGGACTTACATTACATACATGGACATGTTTTTAATGTCATTTTCAATTTTCTTTGCACAGTTCATCATCAGTGGCCAAAAGAAATCAAAGTGTCTTGACACTTTTTCCAAAAGTGTTCCACCAACAAGTGCCTGTGCCGTTGTACTTTGAAAATCAGGAGCAAATTGATGCAATCCACACTCACCTGACATAAATTCTGGGCAGCACACACACACTGTGACAAGATCAAATTCACCATGGATGTCCTTTTTACATTTTTTAATGTTTTTTTATTTTTTATTTTTAAATGAAATACCCACAGATATGAAACTCAAATTAAAAAGGCAGTTTGTGTTCTCTTAACTTTCTTTTATGTGGTCTGTGACTCTTAGGGGGTCTACAGTGATTCTGCAGGGTCTCCAATAAGTCTTATAGTTTATCTTATTTGCTTTGATGCATTTCTCAGATCACAACTGAAATCACATCATCTTGTCACTGGTGCACATCATAAAAGCAATTTCTCATTATTTTGTACAAATTGCAAATGCTTCAGTACATTCATGCAATTGATAATGTACAACTGTCTGCTGTTTCCTACATTATCAACTCTTTATGTCATGTTGATCAAAATATAGGCCTATTATACTATTTCTCTGTTGAATTGTCATACTTCTCAAAACATAGGCATTAGTTCCTTGCATAAGTCATTAAATGCAAAATGGTTGACTATAAACTGTCAAGCATGTTTTCAATACATTTCTATTAGACTTTATTTTGTAAATGTGTCCTGAATTGATGAATTGCAGAGGTGTATTTAGAATTTCATTAATGAAGGAAATAATGAATTGATCAATTAGGAAGCAGCAAGGCAATTCATAATCAGATGCATGAATTTACCAAAGCATTGGCAATTTGTTCAAAAGTAGTTATGAGAATTTCAGTAGTGATCTGAGAAATGTACCAAAGCAACTGTGATAAAAAAATGAAGTATTCAGGAATTTTATAAAAAATGTAACAGTGAGTCCTGCTGCGTGTGAATTTGAAAAAATCAAATTCACCATGGATGTCCTTTTTTTTATGTTTTTTTTTTTTTTTTTAAATCAGTGAGCAGAAACACTTTGACAGGAGGATAGAAAAAACAGTTAAAGAAAAGTGGCAAGCCATAGGGAAGTCATCTACACGAGTCATCATAATTCATAAATGGTGTTGATAAATAATGTTTTTGTGAACAACAATATTGTCTATTTCTTCAAAATGGCCCTTGGAATTTTAGAAAAGGGATACATTGTGTTTGTCTTCATAAAATGCTATGTAGGACACTGTTTTGTAGCTGTATGATGACTACCTAATAGTGAATACAGTAGATATTTCATCGAGGATCCATACGATTACACGGTGCTGTATGTCTAATAGGCTAAATATGGTTAATATCTAAATGTAACTTTATATAAATTCACAACAACATATTTCACTCTGTCTCCTGTATATAAAAATATTCTATATTATAAAAATATATCCTATATTCAATGAACTATTCTACAGTAGGTCATATATCATAACTTGTCATCTGATTCAACTATGTGTATTATTAATTTTTTAATTCACAAAAACAAATAGTCTTCTGTAGGCTGAGTGAAGAGAGTGAAGCCCAACTGAATATCTACAGATATTTTAATCCATAGTGCAGATTTAATGGTGTTATTTCGCAGTATATCCCCTACTGGACGCATCTGGAACAGCAGGGGCGTAAAACTGCTGGGGCGTAAAACTGCCTGGGGCGTAGATCTACCGGCTCCAAGTCTGCAGCCTCCCCATATACAATGAAATGGGTTCATTTACTCGAAGCTTCAGTAACAGCGTCCTCGCCTGGTGAAGTGCAAAGGCTGCATCTAATTATCCCTGCTAGATAGTGGACTAGGGCTGTCAACGAATATTCTATAGTCGAATATATATTCGAATAGTTTTTAAAAACAGAATTTCGAATGTGAAAATTAATATTCGAATGTGGAAAAAGAGGCGCGGCTGTCTGCTTTGCGAGTGGGCGCGCCGCCTGAGGGGTCAGGGACATGTCACAGGAAGAAGAGTTAACGTTAAACAGAAACATTACTAAAGTGTAGGCTACTTTACTTACTGAATAGATATTGCATGAATAAGGTAGGTTAGATACAGCAGTTTCATGCACTGCAGGCTTCCACTGGTTTGATTATTTACCGTTTCATGTCAAGGAAAAGTTCCATGTTTAGCACAGCTCGCTCGGAGCGTTTAATGTCGGATTCGCGTCTACCGCGTCTAGTTGGACGCTTGAACATTTTGAATCCATCCGTGCGTCAAAAGCAAAAGTTTGAAGCGAAATTGACGCGCGGAGAGAGTGACGCCTCATTCGCGCCGCAAGACCTCCAGACCATAGACTGTAAAAAATTATGGCAAGCCAAGAGGCTCAGAAATACGCCATAGATTAATCGTGTTTAAAGCCAAACGCCGTCAAATACGGCGTTTTAAACCGTATTGGACGCCGTAAAATACGCCGTTGTAATTACAAACGCCGTAAAAGACGCGCGAAATACGTCAATGACGCCGTATTTGACGGCGTTTTAGTGTGCATGGAAAGCGCCGCTTTTTACGCCGTTCATCTCGCCATATGACGCCGTAAAAAACGCCGTTTTGGTTGCACAGAGCGCGCGCTATTTTACGGCGTTTTGCTTTTAGTATAATGAGACACGCCCGCTGATTTCCACAGCCAGTAAGTTTGAACTGTTCTCTCCCAATCAATGATGAACTGAGTCAAGACCAGACGAATTCAGCACGGATCATTTAATCCAATTCTTATGCTCATATATGAGGAGTTATTAAACAAGGAAAAGAATCCAGGTCGTATTGGCTTAACTCGGCACATTTCCATCTAAGTGCTGAATAACACAAAATAGTATAACCATAGAATGCCCTATGAATTTGTGTTTTAAATAGGCCTATTTAAAAAAAATAAGACGAATGTATTTTTTGCTATTTCTAAAAAATGTGGCAGGTTTGTTGGTATGTCTATAAGCTTTCTCCTTCCAGAATTAAATAGTGTTCCGATTTTTGTAGGCTAATTAAATTCGTGTTTTATTCATATTACATTGATTATATATTCATTAAATAGCATTATTACATTTCGTTATATCCAATATATTTTTGTAAAATGAAGATTCAGATATTTTGCCCTTTCGATCGTCCAGTTCATAGTGAAATAAACGACTTGGGGTAATAGTCAACCGTTTGTGGGTATAGAAGTTAAGTGAGTAAAGCCGTTTTTAAAATACGAATTTTGAAATAATTTCCGTCATTTTAAAAGATAAAACATAAGGTGCAAGGGGAGCAAACTCAGCAAATGACAATAAATAAATAAATAAATAAAAATAACATAGCCTAGTTATTTCTTTCCCACATTTGAGTCATTATTCTTAAAATAAATGTGTCTTTTTGACATTTTTCCCCTGAGTGAAACGATCGAGGCTAACAGCAATCTCAACAACAAGCGGGCAAGTCAAGTCAATTCAAGTCAAGTTTATTTGTATAGCGCTTTTCACAATACAGATTGTATCAAAGCAGCTTCACAGTATTAAATTAAAATAATACAACAAAGTTTGTTTCAAGAGGAATTTATTGATTGATAAAATTAGATTAAATATCCCCAAAATATCACCCATGTTCACATGTTCCGGCTCAAATTAAGCCCTGTGTGACACCCTTTTAAAATGTGAAAATCCTATTAATTTTGCTTTATTGATTTGAATGTTCTTTAATATTTTCTTTAATTTCAGTTTATTATTTAGCTTGGATTATTTTAATACATAAAATTTATAATTCCTTGGGAGCATACGAATTGGATTACCACAAATGATCCATGCTGAATTCGTCTGGTCTGACTCAGTTCATCATTGATTGGGAGAGAACAGTTCAAACTTACTGGCAGTGGAAATCAGCGGGCGTGTCTCATTATACTATAAGCAAAACGCCGTAAAATAGCGCGCGCTCTGTGCAACCAAAACGGCGTTTTTTACGCCGTTCATCTCGCCATATGACGCCGTAGTCATATGGCGAGATGAACGGCGTAAAAAGCGGCGCTTTCCATGCACACTAAAACGCCGTCAAATACGGCGTCATTGACGTATTTCGCGCGTCTTTTACGGCGTTTGTAATTACAACGGCGTATTTTACGGCGTCCAATACGGTTTAAAACGCCGTATTTGACGGCATTTGCCTTTAAACGCGATTAATCTATGGCGTATTTCTGAGCCTCTTGGCTTGCCATAAAAAATTGCTCCAGGCGCACGTAAACGCGTCTTTACATTGACTTAACATCGAAATCACTCGCGCCAGACGCTCTATTCGCGTTTAGTGTGAACTCAGCAAACTTAAATAAACTATAGTTATGTCTCTGTATTAATTTGTTTTTTTTTTAATGACGTAATGTGCGTCATTGACAAAATGTGCAACCAGATGTTCGAATATATGTGTTTTTTTAGAGGGAATATTCAAACGTCATTTTTTAGCAATTTTGACAGCCCTATAGTGGACAGGACATAAATCTAGTGCATGCAAGAACCCCACCTATGGGGCATGTTGTCACATATCACTTCCATTCTTTCAGGGTATATCAAGAAAAATAAAATAAAAAATACACTGTATTAATAAAATAAAACCTCATAATTGTGCTAGACATGTGGGAAATTAATGTGGGAAAAAATAAATACTCTGAACCCTAAGCAGATTTACACAAACTGAGAAAGTCAAAAAGCGTTAGGTTGTGCCCTGCTCTCCCTTACTCCAGGACAGGTTTGAAAACCACTGCTGTAATGCATTCACTTTACCAGAATAGTTATTTCCTCTGTGCTAGAGATGTTCTCTGTGTGTCCTGCAGGGGGCAGCAACTGATCCTGCTTTTATAAGTGAATTTTGACTTCCATTCTAAATCATTGCATTTATTTGGGGGGAAAAATATATATATATTGGGGTATTTTGATGTGGATATGTGTACTTTAAAGTGAATTAATTAAAAAGTGCAGATTTTCAACCAATTTAAAAAATATATCTATTAGAGTTTTGTTTGTTGTTGTCCTTCTCACTAAACTATTATGACTTCAGAAGACTTAAAGAATATAGTGCACCAGTCATATGGACTACTTTTATAAATTAGGCATTTATTGGAGCTCATAGAGCTCCTTTCATTTCATTACTCTTCACTTTTCATTCTATTCAAACTGTTTTCTACAGAAGTTGTTCATATCTGGAAAAACATATGAATGAGTAAATTATAACAGGATTATTTCATTGAAAAACAACCCCGTTCTTCGTACGTCGCTAACTCACTTAGCTGGATTTGATTGTTGGCGATTTGGCATGATCTTGGATTGTTTGGTTCTTCAACGCTCATCCTGGACTTACTGTCATAGCAACAGGTGCGCAAACTTAAACCTGCTCGGGAGCAGGCTTATTTCATGTTAACAGGATTAGATCCCGGCTTCATAAGCGGAGCTGATACGGGAAGTCCAGCGCAGCGCGATAGTGCACTTTCTGAGATATATATTTTTTTCTCGTGATTCGTGAGATTGTCGTTTTTTGTCGCTTTTAGGTTTAAAAAACAGTTTTAGGTTTTTTTTGTGGCATTTCCAAGCCACTTAAGACCCAATGTTGTAAATATTTTTTTTTTTTTTTGGCTATCATAATTTTTTTATGAAGATCATACAATCATGACCATGCCGATTACAGATATGTCACTCAGGCTTCACTAACGTGATTGGAACCATAGACCATAGACTGCTATCAAGGCCTCAATGAAGGGGATTATGTGAACAGAAAGGGGGTTCACAATGTAAATGTGCTGCCCAGTTACTATTGTGATTCTTAATATTCCAGATTAGTAATATTATATCAAATAAAAAAAAAGGCAGTTGACTAAAATCTTCCATATCACAAATGTGAAAGCAAAATGGCCAGGATCTGTGCATGACTTGAGAATTTTCAGAGATTCACATTTATGCACATTATTTGAAAGTGGTAAGGAAAGTTCCACAATTAAATATCAAGCTCACTGTATTACATACACTTATGCTGATCCTAACAGAACTGCATTTTTTCATAGGTGATTATGGCATGTTCCTGCCTGCAGACAGGTGTTGTATGACCCCATTCCCTGACCCAAACCAGTTACAATGCAGCTCTAGCCAGGACAAGGGCACACAATGAAATGAACTTTGGCTAACTAAAGGGACGATTTCAGTGTCTGAAAAGTCTGAGGGTTGCACACCTGACAGGGCCTGTGACATTGTTGCATGTGCCATATTACACAACATTGCCCAAAAAAAACCCACATTTCATTAAATGTTTAATAAAAGACAAATATGCTTAGTTCCTTGAGTTTTACTTCAATTGTTCTTTGTAAAGAAAAGCCAGTGGTCAAGTGCCTGCAACAAGAGATATTAGACACATGCCTCATGCAACAAATAAAAAGGAAATGTTGTCTATACACTGCCCACCTGTAGGCCTATGTCTCCTCTGTCTGTGCAGACTCTTCTGTAGGCCTTTCTGTAGATGTGGAATCCTGCAACTTATATTGCAGCCATAAAGCATACAAGTATAAATGAAGTAAAGTTATTTATGCACTTGCAGGTAGGCTAGTTCCTCCATATGACAGTTATCTGAGAGGCTTTATTCACTGTCCAGTGCAATGGAAACAAATGGACATTACAAAGTCTTATACTTTCTTTCCTTTGGAAAGTTAGAAAATGTCCACTTACTGCACATATTTCAGCCACCACTTTCTTGGGAACAGATACAAGTGTTGGTGTATTGTGCAAAAGTGCACAAAATAGGAAAACACAATGTCATTACAATGAACTACACTGGGGAAAAATGTGATCAATAACTCATGGCAAAATATTTTTACATTAACATAAGTTTATCAGTTTTCACTTTCACAAGTCAAAGCAATTCATCATTACTCAAGATTTAACAGTTGAAATGACTATACGGCCTTAATTTAATGCAGCAAAAATTATTTTACAGTGTATGCTACTAAGATCTTTTCTATTTTTTTCTCAGCCTTTTTCTTGGTTGCTTTTATAAACAGAACCCCATTTATTTAACAGTGTCTTTTATAAAAGAGACGATAATATAACTAAAAATTACCATTATGTAGAATATTTTTGTACTTCACTTTTATTTGTTCCCATGTTCTAGTGTAGTGACTCTGACATTACAATGAACAAAGTAATTATGCAATTATTAAAATACAAAAATATAGGCTAATAAGTGATAAAAACATCTAACATGGCCACTTCTAACGGATTTAAATTGTCTGCTACTTTTTGCCAGCTCTCTCTCCTGGCTTTTGCAGACTTTGAGGTGTTCCTGGCGTTTTGATTAAACATTAAAATTCCGAATAAACTTCGACTATTAGTTCTTGCTCTGCTGAGGAGAAAAACTGAGTGCGTTCTTTGGCCACGCTGAGCAGCCAATAGCAGCGTTGCTGATCAATGTTTCTACTATCGATACATATCCCCTTTTAACCAGCGCATGAACGCGCAATTATCTCAGATAACTCAATCCAGCAATACTAATCATATCCGGCAAGTGTGTTCGAAGAACCGAGTTAGCCAGATCATGATTCGCACGATGATATCATCTTGGATGTGTTATTTGATCTCGGATGTAATAAGCAACGTACGAAGAACGGCCCCCTGGCCCATCACTTGGACATGGCTGCGTATAAGAGGTAAAAACGATATAAATACTGCTCGTTTCGTGTCTTAGGCCATCAATGTGTACTTACGATGGGGAATTGTTTAATTTGGACGACGGGGAATTGTTATAATTTGGACTCTGTGCATGCTCTTTGAGACAGTGACCATCGACCTGCATTGACTGACAGACAAGAACGGTTTGACCTAAAAATATCAAAATTGAAACTACTACGGAAAATAAGACACCTACATCTTGGATGCCCTTGAGGTAAGCTAAAACATAGCAAAAATTAATTTCAAAGTGAACTATCCCTTTAAAGGCAGAACAGTTTCTGTCATTTTAGTGTGTCTGTGAGAGGTAACAGCAGCTGCTAACAGACACGAGCTCTTGAAACCCCACCCTCTGCAGCAGCTCATTTGCATTTAAAGGTCCAGGCACAAAACGGTGCGTTTTTGCAAACCCTCAAAAAGTGACAACTTTAACTTGCTATATAAAAATATCTGTGGGGTATTTTGCGCTAAAACTTCACACACACACTCTGGGGACATCATAGATATATTTTACATCTTGTGAAAAGGGCATTATACCACCCCTTTAATAAAAGAAATCAAGCCACAATGTCTCACTTTTTTAGAGATTTTTATTTAAAAATATTAATTTCTTTGCTGTGGAAGGACTTAGCCTACTTCTTTTTTACAGATAATTTCTCCAGCCTTTGAAAAAATCCTCTCACAAGGGACTCTTGTTGCTGACGTGCAAATATATATTTTTAGCTAGGACATACAAATGAGGAAAGATTACTGCTCTCTCTTTCCAGTAAGTTAGTGGATCATGAGTTCTGGGCAAATACGCAAATTTCAAATTCTCCTCAAATGGCGCATCATGGATGATGTATTGTTGCAGTAGGCTAGCTGCCGATCACAATACACACATCTCACTTTATTTGGGGTTTCTAAACGGAAATGCTCCCACACCACAGATGTACAGCATCTCTTCTGGGGAGCCTCCATTTTATCTATCTATCTATCTATCTATCTATCTATCTATCTATCTATCTATCTATCTATCTATCTATCTATCTATCTATCTATATGAATCTATCTATGTATCTAGATATGTATCTATAATCTATCTACACAGTAAATTCCACAGTGTTAAATCAACACTGCTCAGAGCAAATATGGTCCCACTCTACAGAGTGTTAAAGTAACACTAAAGCGGTGTTAAAGTTAATGAGATAATTAAGTGATTAATTTAGTGATGATTGAGCATTATTGAAGACACCTGATGTTAACAAGCAGAATCACTGAAGGAGAAAATCATAAATTGTAAGTTACCATTATGCCAGAGTCTATGTAATTTACTTTTCCTAATTGAATATTCTGCTCGTCACCATTGTTGAGATGCATAGACTGAATCTTGATGTCTGTGTGTGCCTAAAAGAAAGATTTCTTTGTTTTAAACAACTTTTAAGAAATCCTTTATATTATATAAAAAATTCTGGATATTTATGCAGAATCACAGTTATTCTGTAACCAACAGCATAAATCAAAGTCAGAAATAAGGATCATAATGAGGGTCAGTGATCAAGTTCAAATGATGAATGTCATAATATAACCAACACCATCAGATCACTTTTTTTCCTTTGTTCATCTGGCAGTTATAACTCAGATACAGCAGCCAAACAAAATCTAAAGTAAATATATAAGGGTCAAGAGCCCAACTAAAGCAAACACCCATCACCATAATGGTAACTTACAATTTATGATTTTCCCCTTCAGTGATTCTGCTTGTTAACATCAGGTGTCTTCAATAATGCTCAAACATCACTCAATTATCTAATTAACTTAAACACTCTGTAGAGTGGGACCATATTTGCTCTGAGCAGTGTTGATTTAACACTGTGGAATTGACTGTGTACTCAGTGTTGGACGGACGGACGGACGGACGGACGGACGGACGGACGGACGGACGGACGGACGCACGCACGCACGCACGCACGCACGCACGCACGCACGCACGCACGCACGCACGCACGCACGCACGCACGCACGCACGCACGCACGCACGCACGCACGCACGCACGCACGCACGCACGCACGCACGCACGCACGCACGCACGCACGCACGCACTAATGTTAAATAATAAATGGTCAAGAGCCCAACTAAAGCAACCACTGGTCACCATAATGGTGACATGAAACAAAACATTCCATAAAACATTACCATCTAAACTTCTGTGAAATCTAAATAAGACCGTGTGTAGATGTGTGACAGAAATAAAGTCAAACTGGTAAAATAATAAGTGCAATAATGGTTCAAAGTCAGTAGTTCTTGTGTTTCTCTTTTTTCTGTTCTTGTTTCTCTTTCCTTCAGTGAGCCTGCTTGTTATCATCAGGTGTCACCATTAATGGCCAATCATCACTTAATTAATCACTTAATTATCTCATTAACTTCAACACTGCTTCAGTGTTAATTTTTAACACCCTGTAGTGTGGACACATATGTACACTGAGGAGTGTTAATTTAACACTGGGGATTTTGCTGTGTAAAACCATCAACAGGTAACCATCATCACCTGATCTCATTTCACTTTAGCTTTCTTTTCTACTGTAAATATGTTTAACAAACACACTGTCACAGCGGACAAAAAAGACAGAAGATACGAGTTAAGAACCCAACTAATGGAAATAGAGTTAAACCTCTGTTAATTCTCAATAAAACTTAAATATATTAAACTTAAATACTGAAATAAAGTCAGTCTGGTTAGTAATAAGTGAAGCTGGTAATGCTGTTTGTGGAGTTGTTTAATCCTCCTCTGCTGAGATCTTCACAGATTTAATGTCTTCTTTTCTCTTCAGTTGATTTCATCTAAGACTGTGGCTGAAATTACTCCATATTTAATATACACAGATTTTTTGGCTACGATAAGGTCCAGTTCTGGTTTATCTCTTTGCTCTTGGCTGACATGTGGCATTGCTATGCAGAGGTGTAAGTCCAGGTTCAGAAAGTAAAAGTCAGTATTTTGTTCCAATCACCTGGATTTGCTAATTCAGACAGGAGAGAGAACTAATTAGTGAAATCAGCTGACTGAGTTTATGGGTGGAATAAACATATGGCAGGACTTTTACTCTTTGGCCCCTGGATTTCCCACCTCTGGATATTTGGCCCACACAAGTATAACCAAAACATGATATGGTTTTTGTCATGATGGGGACTTTCTGTTGACTACTATTTGCTCCCCAGCTCCCCTGTCTGCTTTGGCTGCCAGATCCAGTTCTTCCTGTTTTTCCTGTGCTGTTTCATTTGGGGTCTTCCCTTCCTGTCTAATAGAAAGGATTTCTGTTATACTGCCAGGTCCCTTCCTCCACTCTCCAAACAATCATCCTGTTTGCATCTTTAAACACGTAACAAATTTCTTGTATGCCTTCGCATTGATTTCCACTGGAATCTGCTCCTGAAATCTGCTGAACCATTTAGTTTTTTTTCCAACTTTTCAGCTATTTGCCGTTCAGCATTGCTTTACAGTTTTTACCAATTGCTTACTAGGGTTGGGTACAGAAACCCGGTTCCAATAGGGAACCGGTTCTGACGTAAACGGTAGTAACGAGACCGAATAAGAACGAAACTTTCGGTGCCTGATTTCGGTGCCTGACTTTTTTCACCGCCCCCTATAAAACATCTCGCGGCACGAATGATCCAATAACAAAACATCTCCAGTTAACCAGCAGAGCATTCATTTAGTTCGTTTGTTAAATAAGAGACGATCTATCGCTGAACTGTTTTTTAAATCAAGTGATCAAAGTGCTCGTTGCCGCTGCGATCAGTGGCGCGGATACAGTGTTTTCTCTTGTGGCTCGCGCACACCGCACTTTCTTCACTCGGACGCGCGCTTCAATACGTTGCAGAGATCTATCTATTTATGAGGCACCGTCTATATGAGTATGTGCGCGGACAGTTTGTGTGTGTGTGCTCGCGTCTCAGATGAGTATGTGCGCGAGTTTGTGTGTGTGTGCTCGCATCTCAGATGAGTATGTGCGCGAGTTTGTGTGTGTGTGTGCTCGCATCTCAGATGAGTATGTGCGCGAGTTTGTGTGTGTGTGTGCTCGCATCTCAGATGAGTATGTGCGCGAGTTTGTGTGTGTGTGCTCGCATCTCAGATGAGTATGTGCGCGAGTTTGTGTGTGTGTGTGCTCGCATCTCAGATGAGTATGTGCGCGAGTTTGTGTGTGTGTGTGCTCGTGTCTCAGATGAGTATGTGCGCGGAGAGTTCCGTGCCTCTCGTGTGTGTAGAGTTTGGGTGTGTGTGCGTGAGCGACTTTAGATGTGACGTTGTGCATTTCATATAGTTGGAGCATTCAGCAGTATACATGTATGTGTGACTACTATATGTGTATGCAAGCGTTTTATGTGTGCGTGAATGAAGTTCGATTTAGGCCCTAGACGGCGCCTCATATCTATTCGTTCTGGTGAAATCACAAAATATAATGCACACAAAGTGTCCCTGCTTGATATACAACCACTGATGAGCATAATCGGTTTAAAAAAACAAAAAAAACAAACACGAATGCGGGTTAGAACCCAAAACCTCTGACACTCTTGACTAAAGTTCAAGTTCAGCTGCAGTGTTCCTCTTCGGGTAAGTCTAGTATTTTAATGCCAACTGCAAATCTTGCATATCAAGTATGAAGAATATCAAGTATATTTATATGAGGCTATACTATGTGTGTTAAATATTTCTGCTCAGTGTCAGATATTTCTCTGTTTTGTAAAAGTCTATAATATATAATATGTAATATAATATATATAATATAAATATAAATAATATGAGAAGACAACATTTTGATCGTAACTTAAGTGTTTTCGGCTACATCAGTAGCCTTTTAAACGGCACCATTTTTTATTTAATCAGAAAATCTTTTTCAGAAAACACACACAGGTATTATTATTATTTTTATAAAGTGTGTGCGGTTTCGTTTTCTTAAGTACCGGTTTAAGAACCGTTTAAGCACCGGAACCGTTTGAAAAATACAGAGTAGGTACTGGTATCGGATAAAACCCAACCAATACCCAACCCTATTGCTTACACACGTTTTCAAAACTAAGTCTCCTTTTTTCAAAACTCTACACACAATTCTCAAAACTGCACACACAAAATGCAAAATGCCGCACATCTCCTTCAAAATGCAACACTGCATTCAAAATGCCATAAACACATGTCAGAATGAAGCATTTGCATCAAATGGCAAACACTTCTTTCATAATAATAATTGTTTGGATATACCATGTAGACACTGCTGTTCTAAATCTAAAGCTCTTTGGTCTTTCATAGGCTTATATTTACATTTCAATACAATGTTCTACAGTGAACGTAATCTGATGTAACAAGTACACTGTAAACACCAATGCAATGTAGAAACAGAAAATATTGATTAGGTCTAACATTATTGTTGTTTACAGTAGCACACAACAAAACCATTGTTCAAGACAGATCATCTGACCTTTGACCTATTTAGGCCTATACTACAGTAAAGCAGTGATTGGTTAGTGATCAGTTAAGCAATTAGTGTTTGCACATGTGAGGAGTGTGTCTGTGTGACCAGGGCTGCGTTCAGCCCCGGCAAAACGTTGCACAACGTTTTTTAAACAGAAACGGTGATGCGTTGAACACACTGTTCTGATGACGCAAGAGTTGCAACTATGGCAGCTGAGAAGGCTCATTCTTTGTGTTCTTTGTGAAGAATTTTCTGAGCCTGATGAAGTCGGTATAAATATGTGTTTAATACTACAAAATATGCCCGATGTTACAGTTACTGCACTTGCCGCCCAGAACAAAAGAGAACATCCCAATCGAGTGAAGGGATTGCTGAAACTGAAATGGAAGCACACATCTTACCTAATTCAGACTAAAATACATCTATTTAGCCTCACATACTGACTTTATTTGTAGGTCATACTGTTTTAATACCCTGTATTTTCTTTCTCATTTTTAGGAAAATCACTTAATTACCATTGTTTATTTCTATACCAAATGTCATACACTTGCAATGAAGCTAAAAATATAAACAACTACATCATTATGTTGATATCCTATATTTTTACAATAAAACTTACGACAAACATGTCTTCTAATATCCTCAGTTGTTGCGTATACCGAGCTGCATCGAACACATTTGTAAATTACTTTCCTTGAACCCATTGTGCAAGTTCACTTTAATACCCCGTGTTTTATATACATGTTGCTGCTGATTGGACTGCAGTTCTGACACACCCACCAAACAAGAGAAAACGTATCTCAAACCCCGTTGCACACCGGTGCACGCCGTTTCCAGGAAACATGACGTTCAACCCGGAAACCGTAGCAAAACGTTGCGCACCGTTTTGAACTTGAACATGCCCCTGGTGAATAAGTGTAGCATTTTGATTGGTTGTGTTTGGAAAAGGAAAGCAAGTCACTTCCTGATAGATCTTTGTGTTTTAGGTAGAGAATTATGTGTAGTGTTTTGCAAAAAGTGTTTAATGCAATTGAAAACTGAGTCAAAGGCTGAGAAATAGCTTATGGTTTTGGAGATTTGGTATGTAGTTTTGCACTTTGAGTGAGAGGTTTCAAAAATCGTGTGACATGAAAAGATTTTGTGTGTAAGCAGTTGGTAAAAACTGTAAGATGATCCACCTGCAGGATTTTATTTTATTGTTTTTGTTTTTTTTGCTGCTAACCTGCTTTATATAAGTTGACCAACTTATCACTTTCCCTTTTACATACTCTTTTTCGCTCACACACAACTCAGCTCGACTCTAAGGCCTTGTTTACACTGCAGGTCTTGATGCCCAATTCTGATTTGTTGTCTATATCCGATTTTTTGGCCATTCGTTTACACGTTCTTTCAATTGTGACCCATTTCCGATTCATGTGTTTACACTTGCCATATTATCTGAAACATCGCACATGCTTAAAGGGTTCAATTCTCTTGCACAGATGGATGAACGTAAAATATGATTAATGCTAGCTTTGCGATATATGCAAAGTTCGCCAAACATCACCATGATTATGAGGCGGAGGAGGACAAAAAAGGGCCATCTTTGCAGCCTGCGCATATGCTTTAGTTATTGTGTGCGAGAGAGATATCAGGACTGGTGGGAGCATATTGTGGTGGGCTTTAACGAGGAGCAGTGAGTCCGAAATTTTAGGATGAGCAAGTCAACCTTTGATATGTTGTGTCAACGTTTTTCCAGATTCCTCTCCTACGACAACACAACGTTTTGTTGGGCCATCTGTCCCTTTGCAGATGCACGTCAGGGTTTCTCTCGGCATTAAACCATGGAGACGTTGCCTAATGCCTCAAAAAAATCCGATCTGCCTGTGTACATGACAGCCGCATTGGCACATATCCAATTTAAATCTGATTTATTTCCACATATGAATGAGGCCTGAAACCGATCTCGAAATATCCAACGCATTCTCATCCTAGGGTGTCATATACTGACACTTTTGACATTTCGTCTACATCCAACGCACATGGCACCCTTTAAAGTTAATGAGATAATTAAGTGATTAATTGAGTGATGATTGAACATTATTGAAGACACCTGATGTTAACAAGCAGAATCACTGAGGGAGAAAAGCACAAATTTTAAGTCACCATTATGGTGATTGGTGTCTGTAGTTGGGCTCTTCACCCTTACATTTTTTATGTAACTGCTGTAAATTTCACATACATACTCTGGGGACATCATATACTTATTTTACATCTTGTGAAAAGGGTCATAATAGGTGCCCTTTAAGTGAAATTACTGAACTTAAATATACGAGCTTGATAAAAATGATCATTCTAGAAGAAAATTTCAGATGGCACTAAGAGGCTTTTGCATCTGAACTCTTCATATGAATACCAGTTATTTTCTACTAATAGCATACATCATTGCATACTTTTGACATGTAAAACTCATATAAGACTTTTTACAGTATTCATATATAATGCAAAAATCCCCTAAACGTTGTATGTGTGCTATTAAAGCTGCCGTCGGCAAAATTTTTTGGATCATATTCAGTGAAATTGACACTATAATCCGACAGAACAACACAAATAAGGTGGTTTTAGAAAAAAACCCGGGGCCCGTTCTTCGTACGTTGCTTATTATTACATCCGAGATCAAATGACACATCCAAGATGATATGATTAGTATCGCTGGATTGAGTTATTTGAGATAATTGCGCATTCATGCGCTGGTTAAAAGGGGATATGTATTGATAGTAGAAACATTGATCAGCAACGCTGCTATTGGCTGTTCTTCGTGGCCAAAGAGCGCGCTCAGTTTTTCTCCTCAGCAGAGCATGAACTAATAGTCGAAGTTTATTCGGAATTTTTATGTTTAATCAAAACGCCAGGGAACACCTCAAAGTCTGCAAAAGCTGGCAAAAAGTAGCAGACAATTTAAATCCGTAAGAAGTGGCCATGTTAGATGTTTTTATCACTTATTAGTCTATATTTTTGTATTTTAATAGTTGCATAATTACTTTGTTCATTGTAATGTCAGAGTCACCACACTAGAACATGGGAACAAATAAAAGTGAAGTACAAAAATATTCTACATAATGGTAATTTTTTGTTATATTATAGTCTCTTTTATAAAAGGCACTGTTAAATAAATGGTGTTCTGTTTATAAAAGCAACCAAGAAAAAGGCAAAAAAAAAAAAAAAGGATCTTAGTAGTCTACACTGTAAAATAATTTTTGCTGCATTAAATTAAGGCCGTATAGTCATTTCAACTGTTAAATCTTAAATATTTTTCCTGAATGTAGTTCATTTTAATGACATTGTGTTTTCCTCTTTTGTGCACTTTTACATAATACACCAACACTTGTATCTGTTCCCAAGAAAGTGGTGGCTGAAATATGTGCAGTAAGTGGACATTTTCTAACTTTCCCAAAGGAAAGAAAGTATAAGACTTTGTAATGTCCATTTGTTTCCATTGCACTGGACAGTGAATAAACCCTCTCAGATAACTGTCATATGGAGGAACTAGCCTACCTGCAAGTGCATACATAACTTTACTTAATTTATACTTGTATGCTTTATGGCTGCAATATAAGTTGCAGGATTCCACATCTACAGAAAGGCCTACAGAAGAGTCTGCACAGACAGAGGAGACATAGGCCTACAGGTGGGCAGTGTATAGACAACATTTCCTTTTTATTTGTTGCATGAGGTATGTGTCTAATATCTCTCGTTGCAGGCACTTGACCACTGGCTTTTCTTTACAAAGAACAATTGAAATAAAACTCAAGGAACTAAGCATATTTGTCTTTTATTAAACATTTAATGAAAAGTGTTTTTTTTTTTGTTTTTTTGTTTTTTGGCAATGTTGTGTAATATGGCACATGCAACAATGTCACAGGCCCTGTCAGGTGTGCAACCCTCAGACTTTTCAGACACGGAAATCTTCCCTTTAGTTAGCCAAAGTTAGCATTTCATTGTGTGCCCTTGTCCTGGCTAGAGCTGCATTGTAACTGGTTTGGGTCAGGGAATGGGGTCATAAAACACCTGTCTGCAGGCAGGAACATCAAACATGTCATAATCAGCTATGAAAAAATGCAGTTCTGTTAGGATCAGCATAAGTGTATGTAATACAGTGAGCTTGATATTTAATTGTGGAACTTTCCTTACCACTTTCAAATAATGTGCATGAATGTGAATCTCTGAAATTAAGTCATGCACAGATCCTGGCCATTTTGCTTTCACATTTGTGATATGGAAGATTTAGTCAACTACCTTTTTTTTATTTGATATAATATTATTAATCTGGAATATTAAGAATCACAATAGTAACTGGGCTGCACATTTACATTGTGAACCCCCTTTCTGTTCACATAATCCCCTTCATTGAGGCCTTGACGGCAGTCTATGGTAGCCTTTAGTCTATGGTACCAATCACGTTAGTGAAGCCTGAGTGACACATACTGTAATCGGCATGGTCATGATTGCATGATCTTCATAAAAAAATTATGATAGCCTTAAAAAAACTGCTTTAAAAAAAACTGCTTTACAGCATTGGGTCTTAATTAGTTGGAAATGCCACAAAAAAAACTAAAACTTTTTTTTTTAAACCTAAAAGCGCCAGGTAAACTCCGAATGACACGACAGACAGCACTTTCCATCAAGTTCGCGCATCTCCAATAGCGTAAAGGAAAGAGCCGCAAATAATCTTAGGGCAATGCAAACAGTTTGTGCTGTAGTTAAAGCCCGACTCCGACAAGTCGAAAATAAATGTGCGTTTCCAACAAATTAATAATGTAAACGACAATCTCACGATTCACGAGAAAAAATATATATCTCAGAAAGTGCACTATCGCGCTGCGCTGGACTTCCCGTATCAGCTCCGCTTATGAAGGCGCGATCGAATCCTGTTAACATGAAATAAGCCTGCTCCCGAGCAGGTTTAAGATTGCGCACCTGTTGCTATGACAGCAAGTCCAGGATGAGCTTCGAAGAACCAAACAATCCAAGATCATGCCAAATCGCCAACAATCAAATCCAGCTAACTGAGTTAGCTACGTACGAAGAACGGCCCCCGAGCTTCTAACTCCACCTGGCTGGAGCGTGTTATTTGTTTTGCAAAAATCCGCCGCTCCCGGATCATCGGGTCCAATCAGCGCAGGGGGGTGTGAGATCTGACTGTCAATCACAGGTCGTGCACACGCCACAGCAGATCCCCCCTCCTTCGCGCACGTTATCACATGCACGCGGCACGCCTGAAGTTCGCCTGCGAAGCGTGATGGCGGAGAGAAAATCTACTAACAAGCTTCCAATTCCTTGGTTATTGCTATCTATGGATAGATTAGCCAGGGCAGCCTACCTCCGAGTCCATGGTGTTGATCGATGCTGAAGAGACGGGCGCGTTCACAGAAAATCAGGTACACACGCGTTGACGAGCACGACCTGGGAGGGTGCTCGCTGGTAGTGGGGGAGGGGCATGAGAGTTGTAAACATTCAAAATGTTGGCTAAGTCGATCCAATCTGCCAGACTTGCCGACTGCAGCTTTAAGTATGAAAGTGGCCATAATCGGTCTGATTTTGGATAGGACATGTATTGGCCTTACATGAAACACAGAAGGTAATTCTGGCCGATTTAAGTAAGGAAGATATATGGTTGCTGTAAATGAACCATGCAGGTTTTTTCATATGGGCATAGCTATATCAGAAGTTTATATATTTCTCAGCAAATAGTCCATTCTGACTGCAGAAATGGATGATCTGAAAACATTAGCTTAGCTTTTCTACTTTTACCATAAAGTGACAAATCAACCATTTGGTTGAACATGTTTTTGAAAAAATATTAAAAACATACTAAAGTTTATAATCATGTGGCCCATTTTAATGATGATTTATAATCATCATTAAAAAAACCTGTTTCACTGATGTTTTTGGAGTCTAACAATTGTGTTATTCAATTAATATCTTCACACCACAAACCCTGTGTTATTGCAGCGTGAGATCCAGCAATATTATAACAATCAGTTAGAAGACTTTAACAAACATGAGCACGAAACATTACTGTTCGATGACAAACACAGACATCAATAATCAACGTATGAATCTCAACAATGGTGACAATCAAAAGTATCTTGCTGTACAAATTAATTACTATCATTGTACAAAACTCCCAGCATGCATTGCAACATGAATACATTATGCAGCTGAATTGTCCTATTATTTTGTTTAATTCTAAATATGTGCTTTTATTTTTTTGCTGTTGTTTTTGTTGTGACATTTAGTAGCTTTTCAGTGATGTTCTGAATTAATCTGTTTATCTAAAAAAAATAAAAATAATTGTCACCCTTGTTGAGATTCATATGCTGATTTTTGATATCTCTGTGTGTCACCTTGGATTCAGTTTATGTGCTTATGTTTGTTAAAATCTTCTAACTGATTGTTATAATATTGCTGGACCTCACCTGATTGTTATAATATTGCTGGACCTCACGCTGCAGTTACACAGGGTTTGTGATGTGAATATTAATGGTGCAACACAATTGTTAGATTCAAATTACTTCAGTGAAACAGGTTATTTCGTGATGATTATAAATCCATCGACGGGTAACCATCATCACCTGATCTCAGTTCACTTTAGCTTTCTTTGCTGCTGCAAATGTTTTTGACAGACACACTGTCACAGCGGCCAAAAGAAGACAAAATATATAATAAGAGTTAAGAGCCCAACTAATGGAAACACTATTCACTATTATGGTGACTTCAAATGAAACATTAGAGTTAAACCTCTGTTAATTCTCAATAAAACTTCTGTAGACGTCTGCCAGAAATAAAGTCAGTCTGGTTAGTAATAAGTGAAGCTGGTAATGCTGTTTGTGGAGTTGTTTAATCCTCCTCTGCTGAGATCTTCACAGATTTAATGTCTTCTTTTCTCTTCAGTTGATTTCATCTAAGACTGTGACTGAAGTCTAGCCTGGTTAAAACCAGACCCTTCTCAGTTGAAACTGAGTGAAGGGTCTGGCGAAGCTATGTAGACAAATCATTTCCAAAGGGGCGTCACCAACCGACGTAGCTCAAATTCCTCTGTGCGCAATTGGATAGTCATAAAACCAATTAGATCGATGAAGGAGTTGACGTATGCTTCGAGTGTTGTTCTTTGCTCCGGTTTTAACGAAAACGGTAAGTTTAAATCGCTCAAAACAGACGCGATAACTGATTCGTTTATATACCGTCTATGATTCGAACGAGTGATGTTCCACGGCGGCATCCATCTTTGTAATGAAATCTCCTTCAGCGTCGCTGCGCTGTCGTCATCATGTAAATCCCTCCCCAAACGTTTCTGATTGGTGCCGCGATTTCGGCGGCACAGAAATGAGTTTGAATGGGCTCTTCTCCAGACTATCCTGGAGAGAGAATTAAAATTCGCCGGAAGTAGTCTGGGTTTTCCCAGGCTAACTGAAGTCAGTTGTAGTTCTTGTGTTTCTGCTCATCTCTTTTTCTGTTCTCTTCTTTTCTTCAGTGATTCTGCTTGTTAACAGGCTTATTAAGGCTGAGATGACTCCATATTTAATATACACAGATTTTGTGGCTCAGATAAGGTCCAGTTCTGGTTTATTTCTTTGCTCTTGGCTGAGATGTGGCATTGCTATGGCCTGCTTGTGGCCCAGATTTGGCAAACAGGAGCGGCCCACCCAAGTGCCGTAATTCCACGCTGCATGTGGGCCAGATCATCTTTCCACGTGTGCCAGATGTGGGCCGGATCTGGGCCGACACAATGTTGCTATGTGGGTTTTTTCAGTTGCTTATAAACATATTAATGGCAAAGGTATAATTACACTCTATTTAGCACAAACAGGGCTACCATAATATGTGAGCAACATGCATGTACATGTTTGTATTTTTGAGAGAATAATGTTTATGCATGGTTATTGAAAAAACTAAAAACTAAAGTTTCTGAAATAAGGCCACAAAACACATACTAAATATGTGACAATAACACTTTTGACTAATTGATGTCGTTGCCTAGAGTTTTTTCTTCAAAATGATGTGAAAATCATCCTGCCCTTATCATTCACATAACACAATACATTGATTTAAATCTTGTAAAACACTTTTTGTTTGTAAAGGCAATATGCGCAAGGGGCGTCAACCATTCAACAGCATCATACTTAATGAGCCATTCATTCAGGTGTGTCACCTATAGCCACAAGAAAGAATGCAAGAGCAATATATATATATATATATATATATATATATATATATATATATATATATATTCTACCAAATTGGTTCACAGTTGGAAGCATGTCAATTTATTTTTTTCTATTTTTTTTCACAAATTTTGCTTGCAAATTGTATAATATCCAAGGAAAACATGTCTAGTAATTGTGCAGTTAATTCTCATACTGTATTTTCAGTTTTGGAATATGTATCCTCTCCCCAAATTTGTCAATAATAAAACACAATAAAAATTATTTAAAGAAAAGGCTTATATTTACCTTTTAAAATTTGTTTACATCTACCTTGTAAATATATATTTTTTTTATTAAAAAGGTTACAATTACAACAACAATTGAAGTGTAATCTTTCTTTGTAAAAACTAAAGTATACATTTTATCATACATATTTCAAAGTTAAGGATTCATTACTTCGAATATAGCCTACATTGACAAAACATACTATATTTAACATATTAGCAAAAATTGGCAAACAAAAGCTTATTTGAGGTGGCAGATATTTTACAGTAAAAATGTGTAATCTATCCAAAACTAATCAATGAAATGTTGTCTTTCATTTGTCTGTAACATAGGTCTTTCATTTTTATTATAAGGAATATAAATGTTAATTTGCAGTTTAATACGTTGCTTATACAAATACAATTTTTTAAAGCAAATACAATACGAATTTCAGTCGATTTTTACTCAGTATAGCAAAATAGTTTGCTAAAAGCAGATCATTCATTCACACACAGACACGCAATTCAAATTTAAACCGTCTTTTTGCGAGTTGTGGTAAACAGCGCATCTCTTTCGTTCATTCATTCACACAGAAACGCGATTTACTTGAGAATGAAAAAAAAAACGTACTACAGTATTCCATCCGTTGCTCCTCGAAATACCAGCACTTCTGAGGTACGTTTTCCATTATTATTATTCCTCACAGCGCTGCGAGACAGTGTAGACAAGTAGGCCTACAATGATCTGAATAAACTTGATGTGTTTTCTCGAGCTGATATGTGGGCGTTCACAGTTTGTATGGGATCGTCTCAGTCATTTGCGTTTGAATAGCGCGCGCTCTCCGTGGGCGGGGCCGATTAAAACGTAATGAGCTGAGATGAGCTCGACTGGAATCGCTCTCTTTTAATTCACATTTCACAAGATGAGAATATTTGTTTTTTATATAAATTACTTCATTTAAAAGAAGAGAATTCAAGCTTCATGCCTGTGTGTCTTTATGCCTGTTTGACTGAGTATTCGCTGAGTTATTGTTCATTTTCGGACGCGTTTCAGAATGGACTTCACTGGCAGAGAGAAGGCAGAACTCGCTTCGTGTTTATTTTTCTTTATTTGGCAAAAAGCGCAACACTTTGTTTTTATTGTGAGTATACACAAAAATAATACACATTTAACAGAATCGATTGATGTATGAAACTCCTATGGAAAATCAAAGTCAACAGAGTATTTATGAGTTTCTTTTACACTGATAAAAAAAAAGCGAGCTGGTATCGCCGGCGATACAGCCGACCTCAGGGGGTTAACCATCCAAATGATTTCTAGACAGTTTTATTAAGTTAAAAAAGTTACCAAGTTCTCCTTTAAAGTCGAAACATTTCGAGATTAAAGTCGAAACGTTTCGAGAATAAAGTCTTAACGTTTCGAGAATAATGTCGAAACATTACCACAATCCAGTCTTCTGTAGAAGTTGCGTCTCTGTGCATTCATAACGGCGCGCGTCCACTGGTGCATACACAGCAAAATCCCCAGTGTTAAATGAACACTGCTCAGTGTTAAAGTTAATGAGATAATTATGTGATTAATTGAGTGATGACTGAGCATTATTGAAGACACCTGATGTTAACAAAGCAGAATCACTGAAGGAGAAAATTAATGTAAAATGGTCACCATTATGGCGATCGGTGTTTAGTTTAGTTGGACTCTTGACCCTTACTTTTTTAACTTTAGATTTTGTTTGGCTGCTGTAATTCAATTATAACAGCCAGATGAACAAAGAGAAAAGGTGATATGATGGTGTTGGTAATCATTAGTTGGCCTGAATCACTGAACTCATTGACAGCATAATTTCTGAGTTATGTTTACCTTACAGATTACAGCAGCACTGTCCTTATAGAGCATCAATTACAAAAAATACATTTTTAAGGTAGGCACACACAGTCATCAAGAATTAGCGTATGAATCTCAACAATGGTGACAAACAGATCAACTCTGAACATATACTCATTATTTATTCATGCAGCAATGCATGATGGGAGCCATGAATGAGTTTTGATTGGTGGCACCCAGAATGCACTGCAACATGCTTTATAATTATCACCATTGTTGAGATTCACAGGCTGATTCTTGATGTCTCCGTTTAAAAAAAGTCTTTAGATGTATACATCTTAAACGAAATTAAATGCATTACATTGTAAAAGTTAAAAATAGTATACTTTTCAAGGACAACCTCACAACACCCTCCCCTGTTGGTGATTGGTTGGAACACTATTTGTTTTGGTTTTGAGTGTTTGGCTAAATCATTTGTTTTTGTGTGCAGATCTCAGAGCCTAGGCTGCCTACAGAGACGCGTTTTTTTTGACGGCATGCTTATGGGGCGGGCAGCTAGCGGATCGTTAGGAAAGATTAGATGAATGTGATAAAAATATTTTTGGGCCTGAAATCACTGATACCACCTTTAATGACAAACTAATTACAGTTTTCTCCTTCAGTGTTTCTGCTTGTTAACATCAGGTGCCTTCAATAATGCTCAATCATCACTAAATTAATCACTTAATTATCTCATTAACTTTAACACTGCTTCAGTGTTACTTATAACACTCCGAGTGTGGACTCACACTGAGAGTGTTAATTTAACACTGGGGATTTTGCTGTGAGGAGTGTTTCCAATTCTGATTTTTTTTTGTGTACATGTCTGTGTAAAGAACTGCGCTTGTGAAGTCGAACTGCCTCGGACATGGATCTACACAAAATAGTAGCTTTTTACTTTTATCTGGGCTTTCAACAAAAAGAAAATTCGACAGGTGCCAACATGCATTACCATGGCGTTGCCTATAGACAAGCACACAGACTCCGCCGGAGTAGGTTCACAGGTAACACTTTAGAATAATGGTCCGTAGTTAACAAGTAGCTATGCAGGAAGTAATTAAACATTCGCATTAACACCGAACTTAATACTATTAACTAATATGGAAGCAATATTAACTAAGCAGTAAGTAATATCTAATTTAGTACAAAGGTAGTTCCTTGCTAGGTATTTGATTATTACTAAATAAATATATCCTCATTGAGAACTACTTGTGAACTAAGAAAGAATAACCAATGAATTACTAATCACAAAAGTAACGTCTAAAAAGTGAACAATTGTGGGTTTTTTTTTTACTCTTAACTTACTGAAATAACATTTCAGAAGCTGAAATGTCCAAAACACGTCTTTTCAACGTCTTTGTCACAAAAGTCGGACGTTGAAAAGACGTCCACTGAGGAGCCAGAATGAAAGTTTTTATGACGTCTTTTTTTGACGTGTTCTGCACGTCCGATATCTAGACGTTCATCGAACCTTCGTACAAGGTTAAAACTAGTTCAGATGTGGCCATTGTGGACATATTTTCAGCATCATTTGTGGTCTCATTTAGACATCATTACTTTGACTATTGCTGTCAGATGATCTTAGTGAGAATTAATAGAGGTTTAGATGTTGATATTTGTTTAATTTGTGTTTGCTTTAGTTGGGCTCGCGGTCCGCAGATGGGAGTTTTACTTACTCAAACATGTTCTGAGGGCAGAAAGGAAAATGATTGGTTTACAGATTCAACCAATGAAACTGAAGCAAGGGCGGGGTTTAGACGTTTGATTTTGAGGTGCGTTGCGGTGCGGAGGGATTCTTGAGGAATAGTCGGAATAAAAGACAGATGTTCGTGGGAGAACGCATTTATTGCAAGGTAAGTGAATTTACTACTATGTTGTTACAATTCAACATCCTCTAACGTTTACTAAGATAATAAGCGAACATTTAAAAATGCACAGAACTAATAATCATCGTCTAAATATCGTATTGTGCATTTTGATTTGACTGTTTCATCAGTCGACCAAAACAAAGCTGCTTATGGGGTAACTGGTGTAAAACATGCTTTTCCAATGCTACCTCGCTGTTTGTTAAATTGATATGCGAGAACAGAACTCGTTCAAATTTTCCGCGATATTTCAACGGTCAAAATGATACATCTCCCGCCTTAGCGCTGCTCTCAGGGCAGGAGTATACTCAATAGATTCAAATCACTTTTATTTTTAGTGTAATACGCGCTGCTCTCAGGGCAGGAGTACTCGATAGATTCAAATCACTTTTATTTTTAGTGTATTACGCGCTGCTCTCAGGGCAGGAGTACTCGATAGATTCAAATCACTTTTATTTTTAGTGTATTACGCGCTGCTCTCAGGGCAGGAGTACTCAATAGATTCAAATCGCTGTTATTTTTATTGTATTACTTTCAGGGCAGGAGTACTCAATAGATTCAAATCACTTTTATTTTTAGTGTATTACGTGCTGCTCTCAGGGCAGGAGTACTCAATAGATTCAAATCACTTTTATTTTTAGTGTATTATGCGCTGTTCTCAGGACAAGAGTACTCTAGATTCAAATCACTTTTATTTTTAGTGTATTACGCGCTGCTCTCAGGGCAGGAGTACTCAATAGATTCAAATCGCAGTTATTTTTAGTGTATTACGCGCTGCTCTCAGGGCAGGAGTACTCAATAGATTCAAATCACTTTTATTTTTAGTGTATTATGCGCTGTTCTCATGACAAGAGTACTCTAGATTCAAATCACTTTTATTTTTAGTGTATTACGCGCTGCTCTCAGGGCAGGAGTACTCAATAGATTCAAATCGCAGTTATTTTTAGTGTATTACGCGCTGCTCTCAGGGCAGGAGTACTCAATAGATTCAAATCGCTGTTATTTTAGTGTATTACGAGCTGCTCTCAGGGCAGGAGTACTCAATAGATTCAAATCGCTTTTATTTTAGTGTATTACGCGCTGCTCTCAGGGCAGGAGTACTCAATAGATTCAAATCGCAGTTATTTTAGTGTATTACGCGCTGCTCTCAGGACAGGTGTACTCAATAGATTCAAATCGCTTTTATTTTTAGTGTATTACACGCTGCTCTCAGGGCAGGAGTACTCAATAGATTCAAATCGCCGTTATTTTTAGTGTATTACGCGCTGCTTTCAGGGCAGGAGTGTTCAATAGATTCAAATCGCTGTTATTTTTAGTGTATTACACGCTGCTCTCAGGGCGGGAGTACTCAATAGATTCAAATCGCTGTTATTTTTATTGTATTACTTTCAGGGCAGGAGTACTCTAGATTCAAATCGCTTTTATTTTAGTGTATTACGCGCTGCTCTCAGGGCAGGAGTACTCAATAGATTCAAATCGCAGTTATTTTAGTGTATTACGCGCTGCTCTTAGGACAGGTGTACTCAATAGATTCAAATCGCTTTTATTTTTTGTGTATTATGCGCTGCTCTCAGGGCAGGAGTACTCAATAGATTCAAATCGCTGTTATTTTTAGTGTATTACGCGCTGCTCTCAGGGCAGGAGTACTCAATAGATTCAAATCGCTGTTATTTTTAGTGTATTACACGCTGCTCTCAGGGCAGGAGTACTCAATAGATTCAAATCGCAGTTATTTTTAGTGTATTACGTGCTGCTCTCAGGGCAGGAGTACTCAATAGATTCAAATCGCAGTTATTTTTAGTGTATTACGCGCTGCTCTCGGGAGGAGTACTCAATAGATTCAAATCACTTTATTTTAGTGTATTACGTGCTGCTCTCAGGGCAGGAGTACTCAATAGATTCAAATCGCAGTTATTTTTAGTGTATTACACGCTGCTCTCAGGGCAGGAGTACTCACTAGATTCAAATCGCTGTTATTTTAGTGTATTACGCGCTGGTCTCAGGGCAGGAGTACTCAGTAGATTCAAATCGCAGTTATTTTTAGTGTATTACGCGCTGCTCTCAGGGCAGGAGTACTCAATAGATTCAAATCGCAGTTATTTTTAGTGTATTACGTGCTGCTCTCAGGGCAGGAGTACTCAATAGATTCAAATCGCAGTTATTTTTAGTGTATTACGCGCTGCTCTCGGCAGGAGTACTCAATGGATTCAAATCGCTTTTATTTTAGTGTATTACGTGCTGCTCTCAGGGCAGGAGTACTCAATAGATTCAAATCGCAGTTATTTTTAGTGTATTACGCGCTGCTCTCAGGGCAGGAGTACTCAGTAGATTCAAATCGCAGTTATTTTGAGTATTACGCGCTGCTCTCAGGGCAGGAGTACTCAATAGATTCAAATCACTGTTATTTTTAGTGTATTACACGCTGCTCTCAGGGCAGGAGTACTCAATAGATTCAAATCGCAGTTATTTTTAGTGTATTACGCGCTGCTCTCAGGGCAGGAGTGTTCAATAGATTCAAATCGCTGTTATTTTTTGTGTATTACGCGCTGCTCTCAGGGCAGGAGTACTCAATAGATTCAAATCGCTGTTATTTTTAGTGTATTACTGTCAGGGCAGGAGTACTCAATAGATTCAAATCACTTTTATTTTTAGTGTATTACGAAGTGCTCTCAGGGCAGGAGTACTCAATAGATTCAAATCACAGTTATTTTAGTGTATTACGCGCTGCTCTCAGGACAGGTGTACTCAATAGATTCAAATCGCTTTTATTTTTAGTGTATTACGCGCTGCTCTCAGGGCAGGAGTACTCAATAGATTCAAATCACTGTTATTTTTAGTGTATTATGCGCTGCTCTCAGGGCAGGAGTACTCTAGATTCAAATTGCTTTTATTTTAGTGTATTACACGCTGCTCTCAGGGCAGGAGTACTCACTAGATTCAAATCGCTGTTATTTTAGTGTATTACGCGCTGGTCTCAGGGCAGGAGTACTCAGTAGATTCAAATCGCAGTTATTTTTAGTGTATTACGCGCTGCTCTCAGGGCAGGAGTACTCAATAGATTCAAATCGCAGTTATTTTTAGTGTATTACGTGCTGCTCTCAGGGCAGGAGTACTCAATAGATTCAAATCGCAGTTATTTTAGTGTATTACGCGCTGCTCTCAGGACAGGTGTACTCAATAGATTCAAATCGCTTTTATTTTTAGTGTATTACGCGCTGCTCTCAGGGCAAGAGTACTCAATAGATTCAAATCGCTGTTATTTTTAGTGTATTATGCGCTGCTCTCAGGGCAGGAGTACTCACTAGATTCAAATCGCTGTTATTTTAGTGTATTACGCGCTGGTCTCAGGGCAGGAGTACTCAATAGATTCAAATCGCAGTTATTTTTAGTGTATTACGTGCTGCTCTCAGGGCAGGAGTAGGGGAGAGCGGGGCACAACCTAACGCTTTTTGACTTTCTCAGTTTGTGTAAATCTACTTATGGTTCAGAGTATTTATTTTTTCCCACATTAATTTCCCACATGTCTAGTACAATTATGTGGTTTTGTTTTTTTAATACAGTATATACTTTTTTCTTGACATACCCCGAAAGAATGGAAGTGAAATGTGACAACATGCCCCATAGGTGGGGTACATTGTAACATGTGTGGGGCACATTGTAACATAACATATGACAGCTTAAAAAGTTATCTGATCTAATAAAAAATATATACAAAACAAACTAAAATATTTTCTAAATAAAATACAATAAAAAAACTTTTTCATATAAAATAATGGCAATTTTTAATAATTAAATATAAACACATTTTTGAGTTTTGACTACGAACACATGAAAACACAGCTATTCAACATAGTTCAAAACAAATAAATAATTAGTCATTTCTGAACATTGACTCTCAGTCTTTATTCACCTTTTTCTCACGTTTTCCCAATAAAATTAATAAAAGTATAGAATATAATAGCATATTTCTAATAGGGGCACATTGTAACGCAGTGTTACAACATCCCCCCGCCTGCACAACTGGGATTTAAACCCTGCTAGTGTCTTCTGCTAGTTAGTGAAGCATTAAATGACTATCTCAACTGTTAAATAACATCTTGGAGATTAAAATAATATCAGATTTGTCTTATTTTAAATAAACACAAAAAAATAGAGATGAAAAATTAACTCAAGTAAGAAATTTACTTTTGCTATGGTTTAATAAATGTCTATGGATATCTTCCAAAAAAAAATTTATTTTGGCGGAAATTTTTTTGATATATAGTGTTGATATGGCAACTAGTAAATACACAAAGTTTCGTCATCCAAGCATGTGCGGAAGTATTTAAAACAAGCGTGTTACAACTAGCCCCGCGTTAGGTTGTGCCCCGCGCTCCCCTACTCAGTAGATTCAAATCGCAGTTATTTTTAGTGTATTACGCGCTGCTCTCAGGGCAGGAGTACTCAATAGATTCAAATCGCAGTTATTTTTAGTGTATTACGCGCTGCTCTCGGCAGGAGTACTCAATAGATTCAAATCGCTTTTATTTTCGTGTATTACGTGCTGCTCTCAGGGCAGGAGTACTCAATAGATTCAAATCGCTTTTATTTTAGTGTATTACGTGCTGCTCTCAGGGCAGGAGTACTCAATAGATTCAAATCGCTTTTATTTTAGTGTATTACGTGCTGCTCTCAGGGCAGGAGTACTCAATCCAACCAGCAGCCAGCTAGATCCAACCAGCAGCCAGCTAGATCCAGCTAGATCCAACCAGCAGCCATCTAGATCCAACCAGCAGCCAGCTAGATCCAACCAGCAGCCATCTAGATCCAACCAGCAGCCAGCTAGATCCAACCAGCAGCAGAAAGCAACCAAGACAGGAGAAAGAAAAGTTTACACAGGGCACTTCAGGGGGGGGGGGGGGGGGACTCTATCTTTTTTTGAGAAACATCTTGTCTCAGCTCTAAATAGGGCAGAGGCAGCACCATCCAATCCTCCACCAGCATCTGAAGACCCAGATGAACTTTTCCTCCGTAGCCTGTTGCCACAAATCAAAACTCTCACATCTAGAAGGAGGGAAAGAGTGAAATTTGATATAATTTCCCTCACCCCAGCTGAGGAGCTGGCGCTGTCCCTTTAATAAAGGGCGACCTGTGGTCGATGGGATTCCAGGGGCAGTTCGTCAGACTCAGCTACCAAGACAAGTGGCTTAGTAAAATGTAGGTGTATCATATTAATACTTATGATTTATTTATGTTTTCACTGTTTTTGTCAGTGTTTTAATAAAGCACCATTTAAAAAAGGCATTTTGAATGCATTTTACAGTCATTGATTCACTTGTGCAGTATGCATGCTGCTTTGACTGCATATGCTGTGTACTGTAATCTTATTACTAGTACTCTTAGATGTTCCTAATGTCCTTCTTTATTAGTTGTATTTGTTTAAGAATATACATTGAGTATTGAATATGCATGATTATCTTATTGGTTTAATTATCTTGCAGTTGCTGATGGCCACATTGTATTATTGGATCCTCCTGCAACACCACACTCTGTCACAGTTGTAAGTGATTATTGTCTTTAGGTTTCTGTTTGCTAGACCAAGCATCCTTCCTTATTTTCACTGTAGGATGACAATGAAGAGACCACTTCTGCTGTGACAGAAACAGAAAATGTGGGGAGGCCCATTAGAGGTATGATGCATAGAATGAATTCCCCCTTTTTTGCACAAGAGAATAATTAAATTGTCATTGTCATTTTACAGAATATGGCAGGAGATTTTAATACAGATGAGGGTCCATCTACCTCCACACAGAATCTTAGCAGTGTAAGAAATGTTCTGCAGTTCTCCTTCCTCATTTAAATATTTGGTCTGTGTTTGTATTACAGACTTTATCAGTCATGTTTAATTATTCTGTCTTTCTAGTTGTCTGCCAAAGAGCTGTATAAGGTCCACCTTCAAAAGCAAATCAGAAAAAGTGACATGGAGATGGACCTTATACAGCTTCAAATGGAGGAGAAAAGGCTTAACCTAAAAAAAGGCCAGACTTGAATTGCTGGAGCACCAGCTTAAGGTGGGAAACAGTGTGTGAACATTAATCTGTCATTTGTTGAA
This sequence comes from Leuciscus leuciscus, assembly GCF_965113295.1. NCBI lineage: Eukaryota > Metazoa > Chordata > Actinopteri > Cypriniformes > Leuciscidae > Leuciscus > Leuciscus leuciscus. The sequence continues at coordinate 33,644,162 of NC_138725.1, read as the reverse complement.
TGAAATCTAAAGCAATAAATACAAATGTCTTTTGTTACAGGAAATAAAGAAACCATGAACAACACTTGACTGTTAACTGGTTTTAATTAAAGTGATTTTGGCAAATCATGTCTCGTACCACCCTGCCATCTCTTTGGTCTACTGGGTTCACTGGGGGTTCCTCTTGGCCATCTTCATCAAGAGAAGGGGAGGGCCCTCTCACCTCTCAGTGTGGCAATGTTGTGAAGAACAACACAAGCAGCTGTGATGTCACATGACCTTTCTGGGTTGACCCTGAGCTCAAGCAGGCACTGAAACCTTGCCTTCAGGATGCCTATGGTCCATGTTCTGCTGTGGGCCAGGTTGAATTGTGCCTGTGGTCCAGGCTCAGGTTCAGGGTAGGGTGTCATCATATAGGGCAGACAGGGGTACCCTCTGTCCCCCAGCAAGTAACCATTGAAGTGTCATATAAAGGTAGTTAAAGTGTATAATTGCATTAAAAAAAACATAAAAAATTAAAATAAAAAAAAACATTGTGTAAGGCAAAATTTGTGGCACAATGATGCCTCCCTAAACATTCTGGCATCATGTACAGACCCTGGCCATTTGGCTTCAACATTAGTGATGAGGTGGGTTGCATCACATATTACCTAGTTAGTGGGGACCAGTAATGAGGGTGATTTAATGGTTTAAACACCCAAACATTTAGCACCCAAAAAATCTATTGTCACCTGCACATTGATGCTATGGATTGACTTCCTATTAACATAGTCTCCTTCATTGACTGAAGGAGCTTTAATGGGAATGTGGGTTTTATTTTAAATTTAATTTCAAAGTGAACTATCCCTTTAAATACCCTGTGTCTACTGGGAAGGGTGGTGGTACCTGGGAAGGGTCGCATTCGATTTCTGCGGAGAGGGAAGGCCTCATCTGCCACAAAGACGTGAGGCTGGGGTCCCAGGTGTTCTGCTCCTGGTAGCAGCGTGTCCTCCGGTAGGCCAAGGGTTCCACTTCGAAGACCGTTACCAAAGGGACAATTAGCCAGAGTCCCACCATCACTGGACTTCCCATAACTGCAACATCTATGATGCGGAAACAGTACCTGGCATCTACAACTGCCAAGAGGACAATAGAGAATGTCCCCTTGTAGTTATAGAATAATGATCCAGAGTTGTTGGGAGCCTGGATCACTACATGTTTCCCATCAATAGAACCAAGACAGTTTGGGAAATTCCAGCGATGGTAGAACTCTGCTGCAATGTCCCTCCAATCTTCTGTGGAAGGAACCGGCATGTAGTCCTCAACCATGGAGTCCCAAATGGCCTTTGACACCTCTGCCACGATACCAGCTACAGTGCTGTGCCCAACCCTGTAGCTGAAGGCAATACTGCGGTATGAATCCCCTGTTGCAAGGAATCTGTGGAAATATGTATTAAGAATTAAAGTATACATTTATATGAAAAGAAAGCATATTAATCTACAATATTGCAGTTAAAAAAATACATTATATATTTATATTTATGTTTATTTTTATAATAACTTAACCGACACATTAAATAAGATTCAATATGTTATATATGTTTCAACATGTTATATATGATTCTTCTTTGGTGCACACAAAGATATAATATATACACACACTTTATAAGTATAAACAAGTATAAATATAAACACACACACACACACACATATACCATAGGCATATATATATATGTATGTATGTAGGCCTATCCCAGATAGCAAGGTGACATTGATTAAATGTTGAAACATATGTGTGTATTTATATACTGATTAAATTAAACGTGATAGTCTTATTCTATATAAAAGCATCTAAATCGATTAAATATTTTAATCAACCTGGTTCAGTTACGCATTTAAATAGGCTTACTTACCGTAAACAAATTGCCAGCCGTTCACCGGGGGAAATGGCTCGTCGGAAACGTGTATTGTCCTTGCAAATCAGGGGACCCACCCTCCGCAGCAGCACATCAAACTGGGTCCTGTCCAGCCTGAAGTACTGCTGGAACCGGACTTCATCCAGCCGCAGCTCATGCACCAGCCGGTGGTACTCGCCGTGCCGACTCCGAGCCCGAATGGTCTCGTGAACCCAGATAGACCGGCGTTTGCGCTTATGCCGTAGATAAACGGCCGCAATGAGAAAAATCGACTTTTGTGTCTCGTTCATCTTCATGCTTCACTTCAGACGTTTTTATGTACGGAGTATATTTATTAAGGGTGTCACGATTCTCCAAATCCTCGATTCGATTACATTTTCGATTCTAAAGTCACGGTTCGATTCGATTCTCGATTTAAAATAAATAAATTGAAAGCACAAGCTATGCCATTTTAAGACTTTTATGCAATATAATAATATCTGACCTTTGTTCGCAATACCACACACTACATTGTCAAATTTAAAACGTTTATTAACAACATAATGTAACAATAACTTATATCTTCAGTCAATTGGAAACTTAAACAATATAACCTATTACCTGGCTATTATAGTCCCGGGGCTCCCTGGACTCCTCAGAGCAGTCACAGGCGAATAGCACGGCGTTTTAAATTGGGTTCCCACAGCGTTTGCAACGCAGTACGAGAGAACGTTCTCGTAAGGGAACGTAGGCTACTTGGTTACTTGCGTAACCTCGGTTCCCTTAGAGATAAGGGAACGAGTACTGCTTTGCCTTGCCGTGCTATTTCGCTCATATCAGGTACTTTTCGCTTCAGTCGATTTAAACCTAAAATCCTTTGGCGAGTCTTTTGTGAATTACACTCTCCAGCCGAGTCCAAATTGGCGCGCTCGAGGTTGGCAGGGCGCCATGCGCTCCCATTGGACCGTACGCCACTGCTAACTTGCCATAGGTTCGTGCAGTTGCCGCAGCATAGACAATCAGCTCGCTCAGACGAGATATGATGCTCTCGCTGTGCAGCTGCAATGTGTTTTAAAATAAAGGCTTCAATATTCTCGAGAAAAGGAGTTTTACCTATTACAGGCAAGCCGAGCTGCCGTGACATGGGGGCGTGGCAGCATCGACGATTCCATTTTTTGATTCGATAATCGAGATTGAGCATTATTTTTGATCGATTTCGATTGACACCCTTAATATTTATATTTAGTATTTTCCCTCCAGAAAGTTTTTTTTTTAGCGGCAAGAAAGCTGATTCGCTGTCTTTTGGATGTCATTCATAAACATTACTAGGCAACCAGTAGTGGGAACGCCCACTAGCGACCTCATCGCCAGCGACTGGCGACTTGCAGCGACAAAGTCGCGTGTAGTGTGAACGCAGCTTAAAGGACAAATCCAGTGAAAAATGAACCTAGGGGTAGGGTAATTAACACATGGTTACCGAGTCGATCGTTCCCTGAGATGCGTTTTCATGATAATCGAATATAAAGTGTTTTATCTTTAAAAACAGATTAGCTCATAACAATAGTATATGGGGCACAGAGTAAGTAAAAGTAAATCGCTATTTAATACCATTAACAAGGCTCAAAATAGTCTCACACTAACACGGTAGCATAATGAGGGTCCATACATGCAAACCGAAGCACTGAGAACTTTGTAAGTGTACAGACAGTTTAATAAGAAGATACTTTATAAAGACAGTACATTACGCGTTTACATGCAGGATCCATTTTGGAAAACAGTCTCGACTAATCGAGTCACGAACGCCGTGCTACGTTAGATTTCACTATGTGTAATTCCTATCGACCAGCTCACTTAGCGCGGCGTTCGTTGCTCGACTAGTCGAGACTGTTTTCCAAAATGGATCCTGCATGTAAACGCGTAATGTACTGTCTTTATAAAGTATCTTCTTATTAAACTGTCAGTACACTTACAAAGTTCTCAATGCTTCGGTTTGCATGTATGGACCCTCATTATGCTACCGTGTTAGTGTGAGACTATTTTGAGCCTTGTTAATGGTATTAAATAGCGATTTACTTTTACTTACTCTGTGCACCATATACTATTGTTATGAGCTAAGGGTGTCACGATTTCGATTTTAAATCGAAATCGATCGAAAATAATGCTCAATCTCGATTATCGAATCAAAAAATGGAATCGTCGATGCTGCCACGCCCCCATGTCACGGCAGCTCGGCTTGCCTGTAATAGGTAAAACTCCTTTTCTCGAGAATATTGAAGCCTTTATTTTAAAACACATTGCAGCTGCACAGCGAGAGCATCATATCTCGTCTGAGCGAGCTGATTGTCTGTGCTGCGGCAACTGCACGAACCATATGGCAAGTTAGCAGTGGCGTACGGTCCAATGGGAGCGCATGGCGCCCTGCCAACCTCGAGCGCGCCAATTTGGACGCGGCTGGAGAGTGTAATTCACAAAAGACTCGCCAAAGGATTTTAGGTTTAAATCGACTCAAGCGAAAAGTACCTGATATGAGCGAAATAGCACGGCAAGGCAAAGCAGTACTCGTTCCCATATCTCTAAGGGAACCGAGGTTACGCAAGTAACCAAGTAGCCTACGTTCCCTTACGAGAACGTTCTCTCGTACTGCGTTGCAAACGCTGTGGGAACCCAATTTAAAACGCCGTGCTATTCGCCTGTGACTGCTCTGAGGAGTCCAGGGAGCCCCGGGACTATAATAGCCAGGTAATAGGTTATATTGTTTAAGTTTCCAATTGACTGAAGATATAAGTTATTGTTACATTATGTTGTTAATAAACGTTTTAAATTTGACAATGTAGTGTGTGGTATTGCGAACAAAGGTCAGATATTATTATATTGCATAAAAGTCTTAAAATGGCATAGCTTGTGCTTTCAATTTATTTATTTTAAATCGAGAATCGAATCGAACCGTGACTTTAGAATCGAAAATGTAATCGAATCGAGGATTTGGAGAATCGTGACACCCTTATTATGAGCTAATCTGTTTTTAAAGATAAAACACTTTATATTCGATTATCATGAAAAAGCATCTCAGGGAACGATCGACTCAGTAACCATGTGTTAATTACCCCTAGGTTCATTTTTCACTGGATTTGTCCTTTAAGAGATCCCCAAACACAAACAGGAGTGCTGTTGACAGCAGTTGAGAGCTCAGAAGGCTTGCGACCACCGCTGCACTCACGCTGTAGAACCACCAGCACCGGGAGAGACTTCCAGAAGAAGCACCGACACACTCACTCGTTGAATGAATCAACACTCTTCAGAGACACCGTCATGAAGACCGATCGGCTCAGAAGAGAAAGACAAGTGCATCCACTTCCGTATTTATACCCGCGCTGCAGGGCGAGCGTGGATGCAAAACTCGCACACCAATGATGACAGACTCCCTAAGCGTGATCCCGATCAGTCGACTACGTCTCCATTCCCTCTTTCAGGGAACGAGGGTTACATATCTAACCAAGACGTGACAGCCTTCCATCCTCTCTTGAAGATGTTCTTCCCTTTTTCTGCAAACAACAAATATTGATTAGAAACATCTGTTTTATTAGCACAGATTACAGCTCAATGATTCACTAGTTCATGTTCCAAGAACACTAGAGAAATGGGCTAGCTGCATATGGCCGCCATGTTGGATTTCCGATCGAGCGAGTTTGTGCAGACGCCAGTGCAGAGAGCCGGAGAAACCAGATAATGATCTTTAATAGTTGTTTAAAGAATATGATACATCACTTAAAATAATACTAAAACACACTTTACTGAACACATGAAGAGTAAATTGACTCGGTCTCGTGGTGCATGAACATACACAATGTCTGATTCCCGGACCAATTATGCCTACTGTAGATATACAAATATGTAATTATAACCAAATTTAAAAAAAAATTATATAGCACAGAAATATATAAAATAAAAATAAACTATCCATCTTAAAAGACTTCAATCTTTTGATTTCTGATCTGCTGCAAATCAGCTACAAGAAGTTTCTTTACGTGATGTCAGAGGATCAGAATTATAGCCTAGTAGAAATATCATGAAACAAAGGTAATAATGACTCACTTTTTTCCAGATCACCCCAGAAGGGCCCTGGCATAGGCGGTGTTTCCCCAATCATGTAGGGACCTGGCATAAAAGAAGATGTGTTTTTATCTCAAAATATCTTAAAGAACAGTTGAGTATTGCAATAAGGGAGATATAATCATCATTCATCTTAAAATGGGGTGATTTTCAGCAGTTTTGAAAGGATGACAACAAAGCTTGTCTCATATTTATTGAAAATGTCCAACAAGCAGGGACTGATCAACGCACGGGCATGTCGGGCGGGCACAGTGTTTTTTTCCGACCTGGGGTTCACGACCCTCACTTGGGGTTGCTAAAGATTTACAAGGGGTTTCCAAGCTCACTCTTGTTTGAGGGTGTTACCAGTTTGACGATAAACCATGATGCAATTTGCGACGTTTAATATTTCAATCATCATTAAAACTGTATTTGAACGCAAGGATTTGAAAAACTCACAGCAAATACTGTCCAGTATTAAGCAAAGTAAGCAACAGTCTCACACTGCATGCAGCGTAGGTTTCGTTTTGTTTTTTAAAAGAATTACGCAAATGGGAGGTTTTACAACCATTACAACCGAGTGCTGAGGGAAACTATGAATGTTTCTCTGAAGGGAACTGACTGCCTTGAGGAAACTTTTGATGGCATTTTCTCTTCACCTTCCCTCCGCGTAACGTGTAGTGTTTATAAGCTGCTTTGTTTACAGAGGTTGCCAGGGAAACAGATTTATTTCTGCAGTTGCATAAGCGCCACCTACTGACAGAGAGTGGATTTACATTTACGTTCTAAAATTATTAATAGGCCTATGTCACGAAAAAATGTAAGACCGGAAGTACGTCTTTTAGTAGGGATACGGCTCTTCCGGTTAGCTTTTTACAATGGCGGAGTCCGATAGATACCACTGGACCAAATCTCTCCGCAACCAGCTAAGTTTTAAAAAATATGAACACATTTAATTGCACACAGCCTCTCTCTGTAATGGTTATGTTCAGTTTGTGGACTCTTATGTTGAGTTTCCTTTGGTTCCTATGTTACTTTCCTGTTTAGTTCATGTTCCATTGTTTATTTGTTTCTAAGTTTACTCATTGGCTAATTGATTACATTCACTTGTGTGTTGTTGTGCTGCTCATATAGCAATACACAACAGAACAAAACAGTTCTTCTCTTAATCCTGTAATTTGATTCTTGCCTTCTTTGTTTTTGTAATTAAAATAAATATGCTGCAGTTGAGATCCTCTGTTCTTAAAAAAAATCCTAAAAGCAATAATTGAACAGATTGCACTATATGGCAGCAAGATATCTGGACCATCTACGGGCCAAGCCAGATTCCACCATATCTTTATGTACACAATATTAATCTTTTACAATGTAATCCTTTTATATTTAATATTTGGCATGTTTGTGTGCTGTTGCTGTTGTGTGCTGTGTGTGTAATAAGCAGTGGAAGTGCGTTGTGGACCTGTCTATAAGCGCTGTTTAAATAACAAAAAATACTGCGCCATTGACTTAAGACCAGGTTTCAGTCGGTCAATGGCTCAGTCTATTTCAGTTCCTTAAAATATCAACTCGCCAACCATGCGCCTGAACACACATCGTTTTCAGACCAGCAGCCCATGGGTACACAGATGGGCGCAAATGCATTTGCTATGTAAACAACGTGGTGCAGTTAACAATAAACAATACTTTTATCAACCTTAGTTAATTATGTAGACGAAATACTCCAAGGCACTCACGTGGTGAAGTAAACAGCCTTTAATAAACTGTTACCAATTTAAGCATCAAGAACGGTAAAACAAACGCTGTCGGCCAACATCGGTTAACAGCATGTAGGCTTCAATGTTATCGTCTAAACCTCTATTAATAAAAATGTCAGACAATGAATAACAAAGCTCTGAAAAGTGTTTTGAATCAATAAATGAACATTTCAGAAGTTTTTATTTTTGACAAATAGCCTATTAAACTAGAAACAAAATGATGAAGATTGGAACTAAGACCGCTTGAAGCACAGCGAGGCTCATGTTGAAACACTGACCACACAGCTATCGTCTGAGCACTGTTTCATGAGCATGAACTTAAGGTCTTACTCTCATGCAAAGCCTCATTGATGTGACATTTTTCTATTGCAATGTTTATGTTGAAATGTTTTCATTATTTATTAAAGAGAATTATGATAATCATAACAATCTACTGAAAAGCCTATATAATTCTTAATTAATGCTGAAACACAAATGCTGCCGACTAACATCAGTTAGCAAGTCCTGACAATTTTACGATAATTTAGTTTAATTTATTTCACTGTTATGTTTCAGTTCATAAATCTAGGCCTACTAACAAATTAAAATAACAAAAAACAGCAAAGCTTGTTTTCAACATTGATAATAATCATAAATGTTCCTTGAGCATCAAATCATCATATTAGCTTTTTTTAAACGTGCTTAAAAAAATAAAACAATAAACATTACTGGTGTGTATCTTGAGACAAAAAAATGGCACTGAAATATTTTAAGAAATGCTTTCAGTTAAAACAGCTCAAACATGAATTTTAGTCTAAGATTAGCTTAAGCTCAAGGGCCCTATCATACACCCGGCGCAACACAGCGCGCGGCGCGGCGCGAGTGTTTTTTGCTAGTTTCAGCCCGACGCAGTTATCATTTTCACGTCCTGCGCCACGTTGTTTAAATAGCAAATGCATTTGGACCCATTTGTGCATCTATGGGCGTGCTGATTGAATTGAATTCAGAAAGTTAGTGATGTTTCTCAAACATCAGACTTCACTACATAAATATATGGGGTTTTTTTTGTTTGTTTGTTTGATGGTGTTTAAAATTTTTTTTTTTACTGCATATTTGAGGAGCCAACAGGAGTAGAGAAGGAAAAATGAAGACTAACACCAGAAACATCAGGCTGAAATGGCCATGAATCAGGGTGGTAATAACTGGAGACTCACCATCTGTCGGCTCGGACTCGAGCGCATCTGTGCCGGCTGGCGGCTCTACAGTGGATGTGTCTGGATGAACCAGTGATTCCTGCTCAGCCACAAGAGGACGCACTTTGGTTCGGGATCAAGCTTAGGGAGTCTGTCATCTTTTAGTATTGATAAAATGAGCCAATGCACACATTGGCGTGCGAGCTTTGCATCCACGCTCCGTCCTGCAGCGCGGGTATAAATACGGAAGTGGATGCACGCACCACTTGTCTTTCTCTTCGGAGCCGATCGGTCTTCATGACGGTGTCTCTGAAGAGTGTTGATTCATTCAACAAGTGAGTGTGTCGGTGCTTCTTCTGGAAGTCTCTCCCGGTGCTGGTGGTTCTACAGCGTGAGTGCAGCGGTGGTTGCATCCCTTCTCAGCTCTCAACTACTGTCAACAGCACTCCTGTTTGTGTTTGGGGATCTCTTATTCCGGTATGGAGATGGATTCGGTCCAACACATCTCCTGAGAAGAGCATGCTTTGGTCGGTGCCGTTAAGAAGTGAGAAAGGGTCCCACTGAAACCTTTCAGAGGCTCCTGGGGCGTATGGCAGACGCAGCCGCAATAGAACGGCTTCCTCCACATGAAGACCGCTTCAGCACTGGCTTCATGGCCGAGTCCCGAGGTGGCCGTGGCCGAGTGGCACGCTCCGAATGACAATCACCTTGGCCTGCTGCCAAACCCTCAGCCCGTGATCAGACCTTTTGTTCCTCCGGGCCTGCCGCCCCTAGAACAAGTGTCCACCAACACCGGCTGAGGGGCCACGTACAACAGGCATGCAGTAAGAAAGAATGGTGGGTTAGTTAGAAAGAAAGAAAGATGGGTTAGTTAGAAAGAAAGAAAGATGGGTTAGTTAGAAAGAAAGAAAGATGGGTTAGTTAGAAAGAAAGAAAGATAGATTAGTTAGAAAGAAAGAAAGATAGATTAGTTAGTTAGAAAGAAAGATGGATTATAGGGCTGGGCGATATGGCCTAAAAAAAAAACTGCGTGAGAAAATGGATGTGTGGCGTGAGAGCGTGTAAAAAGTGACGATTGCGTGAGTCTCACGGCGAGACTCGTACTCACGGCGAGACACCATAAATACTTGTAAATGTTTGTAAGACTGTTAGTGGGGCGGCTAAGCGCAGATTTTCATCAGAATCGATCACTTTGCGATAAAAGCATCAAATTTGGTATGAAGGCTCACAAAGGGGGTCTGATCAGATTTAGGACCGTAGGCGCTCAAAATTTGGCCCCTGGGGGCCATGGTGGCCATTTTGAAAAATGGATATGGATTTCGTAATGGGAAAATGAATTAAAAGCTGCCAGAAACATAAAATGCAATAACACATTTCACCATAAATACATGTAAATATGAGCACACTTTCACATAGAAGGTCTTTAAACTTTGAAATATAAGATATGTTTTAAAAAAAAATTAAAATGGCCACCAAATATGGATTTCATAATGGATAGACGACAGAAATTAACAATTAAAAAAGTTGCACATTAATCAATCTAGTTCATTTTTAAACAAAAAGGAAAAGAGGTTATGATATCTATCAGAAATTATGTACTTTTTAAATGTATATTTAAATATGTAATATTAAATTGTGTGCATATACTAATACGCATCATTTTTACTTGGTAGTTTGTCAGTGACTCCTCCTTATTCAGTCAGTAGGTTTCATCTTGTGGTGGCCACAATTGAATATTATTCTCTTTAAAATCTAGGGAACTGGTGGGATGTTTTACTCTTGACTACAAGTGAGAAAAAGGCAAAGTCAGTTGAATGTGTTTCTCACTGTTACTCAGTAAAAATAGTGTAGGCTAATACTGCAAGTAAGCAAACATAACTCAGACAGGCAAATATAACATATAATAGATTTTAGTCTGCAGGAATTTAGAGTTAGGATTCTGTGAAATAAAGTAGGTGTACATTTCCACAGAATTTAATTTAGGCTGGTTATCTAAACTAGCTGCAATTCATCCTATTTATTTCATTGTAACTCTGTGCTCTTGTACGGCTAGTTTATACCACCCAAAGCTAATCTCAGTCAATTCTTTGCTCTCCAAATGCTCTCACCTTGACTAGAAATATTAATTGTAAGAACTGTTGAGTCCTGCTGGATTATTTACAAGTGGTTTAGTAGGTAGGCCTACACATCACATTGTAGACCGAGTTTTCCTCACAAGAAAAACGTAAATTAGCACGATTAGCATGATTACCACAATTACAATCGATTTAATATTTTTTGTGCCAGTTAAGTGAAATAGAGTAGCCAATATTTTTTAAAGTTATTAGCACACATCTTTTAAGTTAGTAGTAGGGGAGAGCGGGGCACAAAGTAACGCTTTTGACTTTCTCAGTTTGTGTAAATCTACTTATGGTTCAGAGTATTTATTTTTTCCCACATTAATTTCCCACATGTCTAGTACAATTATGTGGTTTTGTTTTATTAATAGAGTATATACTTTTTTTTCTGGATATACCGCAAAAGAATGGAAGTGAAATGTGACAACATGCCCCATAGTACATTGTAACATGTGTGGGGCACATTGTAACATGACATATGACAGCTAAAAAAGTTATCTGATCTAATAAACAAAATATACAAGACAAACTAAAATATTTTCTAAATAAAATAGAATTAAAAAACTTTTTCATATAAAATAATGGCCATTTTTAATAATTAAATATAAACTCATTTTTGAGTTTTGACTACGAACACATGAAAACACAGCTATACAACATAGTTCAAAACAAATAAATAATTAGTAATTTCTGAACATTGACTAACAGTCTTTATTCACCTTTTTCTCACGTTTTCTCAATAAAATTAATAAAAGTATAGAATATAATAGCATATTTCTAATAAGGGCACATTGTAACGCAGTGTTACAACATACCCCGCCTGCACAACTGGGATTTAAACCCTGCTAGTGTCTTCTGCTAGTTAGTGAAGCATTAAAGAACTATCTCAACTGTTAAATAACATATTGGAGATTAAAATAATATCAGATTTGTCTAATTTAAAATTTACACAAAAAATAGAGATGAAAAATTCGCAAAGTGATAGATTTTTGCGCTTAACCGCCCTACTATGTAGGTTGTTTTTTGGCGGGTGTGCTTGTGCTGCCGCGGTCTTATTAATTTGCCATGTTGTTTGTGTATCTCTACTGCCAAACGCACGGGGGAAGGGCTGAGCCCGTTCGGAGCTACGGTAGCCCAGAGGCGAGCGTCGGCGAATGTTAAAGAGAAAAACTATTTTCATTCAAACAAATCGACGTAAACTACACATTCGAGTTAATCGATAAAATCGATTTATCGCCCAGCCCTAATGGATTAGTTATAAAGAACGAAAGATGGGTTAGTTAGAAAGAAAGAAAGATGGATTAATTAGTTAGAAAGAAAGAAAGATGGATTAGTTAGAAAGAAAGAAAAATAGATTAGTTAGTTAGAAAGAAAGATGGATTAGTAAGAAAGAAAGAAAGAAAGAGAAAGAAAGAACGAAAGAAAGAGAAAGAAAGAAAGAAAGATAGATTAGTAAGAAAGAAAGAAAGACAGAGAAAGAAATAAAGAAAGAATGGTGGATTAGTTAGTTAGAAAGAAAGAAAGACTGATTAGTAAGAAAGAAAGAAAGAAAGATGGATAAGTTAGAAAGAAAGAAAGAAAGATGGATAAGTTAGAAAGAAGGACTGATTAGTAAGAAAGAAAGAAAGAAAGAAAGAAAGAAAGAAAAAAGAAAAAAGAAAGAAAGAAAGAAATAAAGAAAGAAAGAAAGAAAGAAAGAAAAAAAGAAGAAAGAAAGAAAGAAAGAAAGAAAGAAAGAAAGAAAGAAAGAAAGAAAGAAAGAAAGAAAGAAAGAAAGAGAAAGATGGATAAGTTAGAAAGAAAGAAAGAAAGAAAGATGGATAAGTTAGAAAGAAAGAAAGACTGATTAGTAAGAAAGAAAGAAAGAAAGAAAGAAAGAAAGAAAGAAAGAAAGAAAGAAAGAAAGAAGAAAAAAAGAAAGAAAGATGGATAAGTTAGAAAGAAAGAAAGACTGATTAGTAAGAAAGAAAGAAAGAAAGAAAAAAAGAAGAAAGAAAGAAAGAAAGAAAGAAAGAAAGAAGAAAGAAAGAAAGAAAGATGGATAAGTTAGAAAGAAAGAAAGACTGATTAGTAAGAAAGAAAGAAAGAAAGAAAGAAAGAAAAAAAGAAGAAAGAAAGAAAGAAAGAAAGAAAGAAAGAAAGAAAGAAAGAAAGAAAGAAAGAAAGAAAGAAAGAAAGAAAGAAGGAAAGTTACTGCATGCCTGTTGTACGTGGCCCCTCAGCCGGTGTTGGTGGACACTTGTTCTAGGGGCGGCTGGCCCGGAGGAACAAAAGGTCTGATCACGGGCTGAGGGTTTGGCGTAAGGCCAGGGTGATTGTCACTCGGAGCGTGCCGCTCGGCCACGGCCACCTCGGGACTCGGCCATGAAGCCAGTGCTGAAGCGGTCTTCATGTGGAGGAATTGCGGCTGCGTCTGCAATACGCCCCAGGAGCCTCTGAAAGGTTTCAGTGGGACCCTTTCTCACTTCTTAACGGCACCGACCAAAGCATGCTCTTCTCAGGAGATGTGTTGGAACGAATCCATCTCCATACCGGAATAAGAGATCTCCAAACACAAACAGGAGTGCTGTTGACAGCAGTTGAGAGCTCAGAAGGCTTGCGACCACCGCTGCACTCACGCTGTAGAACCACCAGCACCGGGAGAGACTTCCAGAAGAAGCACCGACACACTCACTCGTTGAATGAATCAACACTCTTCAGAGACACCGTCATGAAGACCGATCGGCTCAGAAGAGAAAGACAAGTGCATCCACTTCCGTATTTATACCCGCGCTGCAGGGCGAGCGTGGATGCAAAACTCGCACACCAATGATGACAGACTCCCTAAGCGTGATCCCGATCAGTCGACTACGTCTCCATTCCCTCTTTCAGGGAACGAGGGTTACATATCTAACCAAGACGTGACAGCCTTCCATCCTCTCTTGAAGATGTTCTTCCCTTTTTCTGCAAACAACAAATATTGATTAGAAACATCTGTTTTATTAGCACAGATTACAGCTCAATGATTCACTAGTTCATGTTCCAAGAACACTAGAGAAATGGGCTAGCTGCATATGGCCGCCATGTTGGATTTCCGATCGAGCGAGTTTGTGCAGACGCCAGTGCAGAGAGCCGGAGAAACCAGAGAATGATCTTTAATAGTTGTTTAAAGAAAATGATACATCACTTAAAATAATACTAAGATCTATATTACTATTCCATGAGTAAATTTCATTAAATACACTCTGTCCATGAAGAGTAAATTGACTCGGACTCGTGGTGCATGAACATACACAATGTCTGATTCCCAGACCAATTATGCCTACTGTAGATATACAAATATCTAAATATAACTAAAATTAAAAAATAAAATATAGCAGAGAAATATATAAAATTAAAAGAAACTATCCATCTTAAAAGACTTCAATCTTTTGATTTCTGATCTGCTGCAAATCAGCTACAAGAAGTTTCTTTACGTGATGTCAGAGGATCAGAATTATAGCCTAGTAGAAATATCATGAAACAAAGGTAATAATGACTCACTTTTTTCCAGATCACCCCAGAAGGGCCCTGGCATAGGCGGTGTTTCCCCAATCATGTAGGGACCTGGCATAAAAGAAGATGTGTTTTTATCTCAAAATAACTTAAAGAACAGTTGAGTATTGCAATAAGGGAGATATAATCATCATTCATCTTACAATGGGGTGATTTTCAGCAGTTTTGAAAGGATGACAACAAAGCTTGTCTCATATTTATTGAAAATGTCCAACAAGCAGGGACTGATCAACGCACGGGCATGTCGGGCGGGCACAGTGTTTTTTTCCGACCTGGGGTTCACGACCCTCACTTGGGGTTGCTAAAGATTTACAAGGGGTTTCCAAGCTCACTCTTGTTTGAGGGTGTTACCAGTTTGAAGATAAACCATGATGCAATTTGCGACGTTTAATATTTCAATCATCATTAAAACTGTATTTGAACGCAAGGATTTGAAAAACTCACAGCAAATACTGTCCAGTATTAAGCAAAGTAAGCAACAGTCTCACACTGCATGCAGCGTAGGTTTCGTTTTGTTTTTGAAAAGAATTACGCAAATGGGAGGTTTTACAACCATTACAACCGAGTGCTGAGGGAAACTCTATGAATGTTTCTCTGAAGGGAACTGACTGCCTTGAGGAAACTTTTGATGGCATTTTCTCTTCATCTTCCCTCCGCGTAACGTGTAGTGTTTATAAGCTGCTTTGTTTACAGAGGTTGCCAGGGAAACAGATTTATTTCTGCAGTTGCATAAGCGCCACCTACTGACAGAGAGTGGATTTACATTTACGTTCTAAAATTATTAATAGGCCTATGTCACGAAAAAATGTAAGACCGGAAGTACGTCTTTTAGTAGGGATACGGCTCTTCCGGTTAGCTTTTTACAATGGCGGAGTCCGATAGATACCACTGGACCAAATCTCTCCGCAACCAGCTAAGTTTTAAAAAATATGAACACATTTAATTGCACACAGCCTCTCTCTGTAATGGTTATGTTCAGTTTGTGGACTCTTATGTTGAGTTTCCTTTGGTTCCTATGTTACTTTCCTGTTTAGTTCATGTTCCATTGTTTATTTGTTTCTAAGTTTACTCATTGGCTAATTGATTACATTCACTTGTGTGTTGTTGTGCTGCTCATATAGCAATACACAACAGAACAAAACAGTTCTTCTCTTAATCCTGTAATTTGATTCTTGCCTTCTTTGTTTTTGTAATTAAAATAAATATGCTGCAGTTGAGATCCTCTGTTCTTAAAAAAAATCCTAAAAGCAATAATTGAACAGATTGCACTATATGGCAGCAAGATATCTGGACCATCTACGGGCCAAGCCAGATTCCACCATATCTTTATGTACACAATATTAATCTTTTACAATGTAATCCTTTTATATTTAATATTTGGCATGTTTGTGTGCTGTTGCTGTTGTGTGCTGTGTGTGTAATAAGCAGTGGAAGTGCGTTGTGGACCTGTCTATAAGCGCTGTTTAAATAACAAAAAATACTGCGCCATTGACTTAAGACCAGGTTTCAGTCGGTCAATGGCTCAGTCTATTTCAGTTCCTTAAAATATCAACTCGCCAACCATGCGCCTGAACACACATCGTTTTCAGACCAGCAGCCCATGGGTACACAGATGGGCGCAAATGCATTTGCTATGTAAACAACGTGGTGCAGTTAACAATAAACAATACTTTTATCAACCTTAGTTAATTATGTAGACGAAATACTCCAAGGCACTCACGTGGTGAAGTAAACAGCCTTTAATAAACTGTTACCAATTTAAGCATCAAGAACGGTAAAACAAACGCTGTCGGCCAACATCGGTTAACAGCATGTAGGCTTCAATGTTATCGTCTAAACCTCTATTAATAAAAATGTCAGACAATGAATAACAAAGCTCTGAAAAGTGTTTTGAATCAATAAATGAACATTTCAGAAGTTTTTATTTTTGACAAATAGCCTATTAAACTAGAAACAAAATGATGAAGATTGGAACTAAGACCGCTTGAAGCACAGCGAGGCTCATGTTGAAACACTGACCACACAGCTATCGTCTGAGCACTGTTTCATGAGCATGAACTTAAGGTCTTACTCTCATGCAAAGCCTCATTGATGTGACATTTTTCTATTGCAATGTTTATGTTGAAATGTTTTCATTATTTATTAAAGAGAATTATGATAATCATAACAATCTACTGAAAAGCCTATATAATTCTTAATTAATGCTGAAACACAAATGCTGCCGACTAACATCAGTTAGCAAGTCCTGACAATTTTACGATAATTTAGTTTAATTTATTTCACTGTTATGTTTCAGTTCATAAATCTAGGCCTACTAACAAATTAAAATAACAAAAAACAGCAAAGCTTGTTTTCAACATTGATAATAATCATAAATGTTCCTTGAGCATCAAATCATCATATTAGCTTTTTTTAAACGTGCTTAAAAAAATAAAACAATAAACATTACTGGTGTGTATCTTGAGACAAAAAAATGGCACTGAAATATTTTAAGAAATGCTTTCAGTTAAAACAGCTCAAACATGAATTTTAGTCTAAGATTAGCTTAAGCTCAAGGGCCCTATCATACACCCGGCGCAACACAGCGCCAGGCGCGGCGCGGCGCGAGTGTTTTTTGCTAGTTTCAGCCCGACGCAGTTATCATTTTCACGTCCTGCGCCACGTTGTTTAAATAGCAAATGCATTTGGACCCATTTGTGCATCTATGGGCGTGCTGATTGAATTGAATTCAGAAAGTTAGTGATGTTTCTCAAACATCAGACTTCACTACATAAATATATGGGTTTTTTTTTGTTTGTTTGTTTGTTTGTTTGATGGTGTTTAAATTTTTTTTTTTTTCTGCATATTTGAGGAGCCAACAGGAGTAGAGAAGGAAAAATGAAGACTAACACCAGAAACATCAGGCTGAAATGGCCATGAATCAGGGTGGTAATAACTGGAGACTCACCATCTGTCGGCTCGGACTCGAGCGCATCTGTGCCGGCTGGCGGCTCTACAGTGGATGTGTCTGGATGAACCAGTGATTCCTGCTCAGCCACAAGAGGACGCACTTTGGTTCGGGATCAAGCTTAGGGAGTCTGTCATCTTTTAGTATTGATAAAATGAGCCAATGCACACATTGGCGTGCGAGCTTTGCATTTACGCTCGGCCTGCAGCGCGGGTATAAATACGGAAGTGGATGCACGCACCACTTGTCTTTCTCTTCGGAGCCGATCGGTCTTCATGACGGTGTCTCTGAAGAGTGTTGATTCATTCAACAAGTGAGTGTGTCGGTGCTTCTTCTGGAAGTCTCTCCCGGTGCTGGTGGTTCTACAGCGTGAGTGCAGCGGTGGTTGCATCCCTTCTCAGCTCTCAACTACTGTCAACAGCACTCCTGTTTGTGTTTGGGGATCTCTTATTCCGGTATGGAGATGGATTCGGTCCAACACATCTCCTGAGAAGAGCATGCTTTGGTCGGTGCCGTTAAGAAGTGAGAAAGGGTCCCACTGAAACCTTTCAGAGGCTCCTGGGGCGTATGGCAGACGCAGCCGCAATAGAACGGCTTCCTCCACATGAAGACCGCTTCAGCACTGGCTTCATGGCCGAGTCCCGAGGTGGCCGTGGCCGAGTGGCACGCTCCGAATGACAATCACCTTGGCCTGCTGCCAAACCCTCAGCCCGTGATCAGACCTTTTGTTCCTCCGGGCCAGCCGCCCCTAGAACAAGTGTCCACCAACACCGGCTGAGGGGCCACGTACAACAGGCATGCAGTAAGAAAGAATGGTGGGTTAGTTAGAAAGAAAGAAAGATGGGTTAGTTAGAAAGAAAGAAAGATGGGTTAGTTAGAAAGAAAGAAAGATGGGTTAGTTAGAAAGAAAGAAAGATAGATTAGTTAGAAAGAAAGAAAGATAGATTAGTTAGTTAGAAAGAAAGATGGATTATAGGGCTGGGCGATATGGCCTAAAAAAAAAACTACGTGAGAAAATGGATGTGTGGCGTGAGAGCGTGTAAAAAGTGACGATTGCGTGAGTCTCACGGCGAGACTCGTACTCACGGCGAGACACCATAAATACTTGTAAATGTTTGTAAGACTGTTAGTGGGGCGGCTAAGCGCAGATTTTCATCAGAATCGATCACTTTGCGATAAAAGCATCAAATTTGGTATGAAGGCTCACAAAGGGGGTCTGATCAGATTTAGGACCGTAGGCGCTCAAAATTTGGCCCCTGGTGGCCATTTTGAAAAATGGATATGGATTTCGTAATGGGAAAATGAATTAAAAGCTGCCAGAAACATAAAATGCAATAACACATTTCACCATAAATACATGTAAATATGAGCACACTTTCACATAGAAGGTCTTTAAACTTTGAAATATAAGATATGTTTTTAAAAAAAATTAAAATGGCCACCAAATATGGATTTCATAATGGATAGACGACAGAAATTAACAATTAAAAAAGTTGCACATTAATCAATCTAGTTCATTTTTAAACAAAAAGGAAAAGAGGTTATGATATCTATCAGAAATTATGTACTTTTTAAATGTATATTTAAATATGTAATATTAAATTGTGTGCATATACTAATACGCATCATTTTTACTTGGTAGTTTGTCAGTGACTCCTCCTTATTCAGTCAGTAGGTTTCATCTTGTGGTGGCCACAATTGAATATTATTCTCTTTAAAATCTAGGGAACTGGTGGGATGTTTTACTCTTGACTACAAGTGAGAAAAAGGCAAAGTCAGTTGAATGTGTTTCTCACTGTTACTCAGTAAAAATAGTGTAGGCTAATACTGCAAGTAAGCAAACATAACTCAGACAGGCAAATATAACATATAATAGATTTTAGTCTGCAGGAATTTAGAGTTAGGATTCTGTGAAATAAAGTAGGTGTACATTTCCACAGAATTTAATTTAGGCTGGTTATCTAAACTAGCTGCAATTCATCCTATTTATTTCATTGTAACTCTGTGCTCTTGTACGGCTAGTTTATCCCACCCAAAGCTAATCTCAGTCAATTCTTTGCTCTCCAAATGCTCTCACCTTGACTAGAAATATTAATTGTAAGAACTGTTGAGTCCTGCTGGATTATTTACAAGTGGTTTAGTAGGTAGGCCTACACATCACATTGTAGACCGAGTTTTCCTCACAAGAAAAACGTAAATTAGCACGATTAGCATGATTACCACAATTACAATCGATGTAATATTTTTTGTGCCAGTTAAGTGAAATAGAGTAGCCAATATTTTTTAAAGTTATTAGCACACATCTTTTAAGTTAGTAGTAGGGGAGAGCGGGGCACAAAGTAACGCTTTTGACTTTCTCAGTTTGTGTAAATCTACTTATGGTTCAGAGTATTTATTTTTTCCCACATTAATTTCCCACATGTCTAGTACAATTATGTGGTTTTGTTTTATTAATAGAGTATATACTTTTTTTTCTGGATATACCGCAAAAGAATGGAAGTGAAATGTGACAACATGCCCCATAGTACATTGTAACATGTGTGGGGCACATTGTAACATGACATATGACAGCTAAAAAAGTTATCTGATCTAATAAACAAAATATACAAGACAAACTAAAATATTTTCTAAATAAAATAGAATTAAAAAACTTTTTCATATAAAATAATGGCCATTTTTAATAATTAAATATAAACTCATTTTTGAGTTTTGACTACGAACACATGAAAACACAGCTATACAACATAGTTCAAAACAAATAAATAATTAGTAATTTCTGAACATTGACTAACAGTCTTTATTCACCTTTTTCTCACGTTTTCTCAATAAAATTAATAAAAGTATAGAATATAATAGCATATTTCTAATAAGGGCGCATTGTAACGCAGTGTTACAACATACCCCGCCTGCACAACTGGGATTTAAACCCTGCTAGTGTCTTCTGCTAGTTAGTGAAGCATTAAAGAACTATCTCAACTGTTAAATAACATATTGGAGATTAAAATAATATCAGATTTGTCTAATTTTAAATTTACACAAAAAATAGAGATGAAAAATTCGCAAAGTGATAGATTTTTGCGCTTAACCGCCCTACTATGTAGGTTGTTTTTTGGCGGGTGTGCTTGTGCTGCCGCGGTCTTATTAATTTGCCATGTTGTTTGTGTATCTCTACTGCCAAACGCGCGGGGGAAGGGCTGAGCCCGTTCGGAGCTACGGTAGCCCAGAGGCGAGCGTCGGCGAATGTTAAAGAGAAAAACTATTTTCATTCAAACAAATCGACGTAAACTACACATTCGAGTTAATCGATAAAATCGATTTATCGCCCAGCCCTAATGGATTAGTTATAAAGAATGAAAGATGGGTTAGTTAGAAAGAAAGAAAGATGGATTAATTAGTTAGAAAGAAAGATGGATTAGTTAGAAAGAAAGAAAAATAGATTAGTTAGTTAGAAAGAAAGATGGATTAGTAAGAAAGAAAGAAAGAAAGAGAAAGAAAGAACGAAAGAAAGAGAAAGAAAGAAAAAAAGAAAGCTAGATTAGTAAGAAAGAAAGAAAGACAGAGAAAGAAATAAAGAAAGAATGGTGGATTAGTTAGTTAGAAAGAAAGAAAGACTGATTAGTAAGAAAGAAAGAAAGAAAGATGGATAAGTTAGAAAGAAAGAAAGAAAGATGGATAAGTTAGAAAGAAAGAAAGACTGATTAGTAAGAAAGAAAGAAAGAAAGAAAAAAGAAAGAAAGAAAGAAAGAAAGAAAGAAAGAAAAAAAGAAAGAAAGAAAGTAAGAAAGAAAGAAAGAAAGAAAGATGGATAAGTTAGAAAGAAAGAAAGACTGATTAGTAAGAAAGAAAGAAAGAAAGAAAGAAAGAAAGAAAGAGAAAGATGGATAAGTTAGAAAGAAAGAAAGAAAGATGGATAAGTTAGAAAGAAAGAAAGACTGATTAGTAAGAAAGAAAGAAAGAAAGAAAAAAGAAAGAAAAAAAAAAGAAAGAAAGAAAGAAAGAAAGAAAGAAAGAAAGAAAGAAAGAAAGAAAGAAAGAAAGAAAGAGAAAGATGGATAAGTTAGAAAGAAAGAAAGAAAGAAAGATGGATAAGTTAGAAAGAAAGAAAGACTGATTAGTAAGAAAGAAAGAAAGAAAGAAAGAAAGAAAGAAAGAAAGAAGAAAGAAAGAAAGAAAGAAAGAAAGAAAGAAAGAAAGAAAGAAAGAAAGAAGAAAGAAAGAAAGATGGATAAGTTAGAAAGAAAGACTGATTAGTAAGAAAGAAAGAAAGAAAGAAAAAAAGAAGAAAGAAAGAAAGAAAGAAAGAAAGAAAGAAAGAAAGAAAGAAAGAAAGAAAGAAAGAAAGAAAGAAAGAAAGAAAGAAAGAAAGAAAGAAGGAAAGTTACTGCATGCCTGTTGTACGTGGCCCCTCAGCCGGTGTTGGTGGACACTTGTTCTAGGGGCGGCTGGCCCGGAGGAACAAAAGGTCTGATCACGGGCTGAGGGTTTGGCGTAAGGCCAGGGTGATTGTCACTCGGAGCGTGCCGCTCGGCCACGGCCACCTCGGGACTCGGCCATGAAGCCAGTGCTGAAGCGGTCTTCATGTGGAGGAATTGCGGCTGCGTCTGCAATACGCCCCAGGAGCCTCTGAAAGGTTTCAGTGGGACCCTTCTCACTTCTTAACGGCACCGACCAAAGCATGCTCTTCTCAGGAGATGTGTTGGACCGAATCCATCTCCATACCGGAATAAGAGATCTCCAAACACAAACAGGAGTGCTGTTGACTGAGTGTGGATGCAAAACTCGCACACCAATGATGACAGACTCCCTAAGCGTGATCCCGATCAGTCGACTACGTCTCCATTCCCTCTTTCAGGGAACGAGGGTTACATATCTAACCAAGACGTGACAGCCTTCCATCCTCTCTTGAAGATGTTCTTCCCTTTTTCTGCAAACAACAAATATTGATTAGAAACATCTGTTTTATTAGCACAGATTACAGCTCAATGATTCACTAGTTCATGTTCCAAGAACACTAGAGAAATGGGCTAGCTGCATATGGCCGCCATGTTGGATTTCCGATCGAGCGAGTTTGTGCAGACGCCAGTGCAGAGAGCCGGAGAAACCAGAGAATGATCTTTAATAGTTGTTTAAAGAAAATGATACATCACTTAAAATAATACTAAGATCTATATTACTATTCCATGAGTAAATGACATTTAAATGCACGCATGTTTAAATCAGGAGAATGAAACACACTTTCATTAAATACACTCTGTCCATGAAGAGTAAATTGACTCGGACTCGTGGTGCATGAACATACACAATGTCTGATTCCCAGACCAATTATGCCTACTGTAGATATACAAATATCTAAATATAACTAAAATTAAAAAATAAAATATAGCAGAGAAATATATAAAATTAAAAGAAACTATCCATCTTAAAAGACTTCAATCTTTTGATTTCTGATCTGCTGCAAATCAGCTACAAGAAGTTTCTTTACGTGATGTCAGAGGATCAGAATTATAGCCTAGTAGAAATATCATGAAACAAAGGTAATAATGACTCACTTTTTTCCAGATCACCCCAGAAGGGCCCTGGCATAGGCGGTGTTTCCCCAATCATGTAGGGACCTGGCATAAAAGAAGATGTGTTTTTATCTCAAAATATCTTAAAGAACAGTTGAGTATTGCAATAAGGGAGATATAATCATCATTCATCTTAAAATGGGGTGATTTTCAGCAGTTTTGAAAGGATGACAACAAAGCTTGTCTCATATTTATTGAAAATGTCCAACAAGCAGGGACTGATCAACGCACGGGCATGTCGGGCGGGCACAGTGTTTTTTTCCGACCTGGGGTTCACGACCCCCACTTGGGGTTGCTAAAGATTTACAAGGGGTTTCCAAGCTCACTCTTGTTTGAGGGTGTTACCAGTTTGACGATAAACCATGATGCAATTTGCGACGTTTAATATTTTAATCATCATTAAAACTGTATTTGAACGCAAGGATTTGAAAAACTCACAGCAAATACTGTCCAGTATTAAGCAAAGTAAGCAACAGTCTCACACTGCATGCAGCGTAGGTTTCGTTTTGTTTTTGAAAAGAATTACGCAAATGGGAGGTTTTACAACCATTACAACCGAGTGCTGAGGGAAACTCTATGAATGTTTCTCTGAAGGGAACTGACTGCCTTGAGGAAACTTTTGATGGCATTTTCTCTTCACCTTCCCTCCGCGTAACGTGTAGTGTTTATAAGCTGCTTTGTTTACAGAGGTTGCCAGGGAAACAGATTTATTTCTGCAGGTGCATAAGCGCCACCTACTGACAGAGAGTGGATTTACATTTACGTTCTAAAATTATTAATAGGCCTATGTCACGAAAAAATGTAAGACCGGAAGTACGTCTTTTAGTAGGGATACGGCTCTTCCGGTTAGCTTTTTACAATGGCGGAGTCCGATAGATACCACTGGACCAAATCTCTCCGCAACCTGCCTGAAGTCACATATGACGATGTGGTTCGGATGGTAAATGAAAACTCTCAAGTGGAAACGTCAAAACTGAGGAAAGGGTACAAGTTCTTCTGGGAGAAATTCATTTTCAATTACAGAGGTAAGTGTTGTTATAGCTCTAGCCGTTCGCCAGTAAGGTAAACGTTTCTATGGTGACAGCGAGTTGGACCAATCAGCAGACGTTGCTGCTACGCTTAGGATTGTGGGTAGTATAGTTTTTTTTTCATAAGATCGCGGATAAAACATGTTTTTCTTAAAACAAGGTTGATTTCATACGAACTTATAGCTTCTACAGGAGCAAAAACCTTCGTTTCACAACCTCATAGCTCGTGGTCAGTCTACCTCGGATGGTTTAGACATTATGGCTGATAATCTAAATCATTATAGAGAAATACTGTTGACCGGAAGTTCTGAATCCCTACTCCGCGTTCCGGAAGCAGGAAGTGTGACATAGGCCTATTGAGCTGATAAAATTCCTATGATCATTTTGAGTAATCCTGTTTCTTAAGAATGGTTTAAAGGCTGGCATATTAGGTTTGTCATTTTATAAAACATACTTTAATTGAACATGTAGTAGCTAGTAAAACCTTATGTTGTAAGTAACACCTGGCTGTAGTTGTTAACACTATTATTTTATTGTTTGTGCTGTTGTTGCATCTATTAAAAACTTAACTACTGATTTTGTAATCCCTGTCAGTAAACGAAATGCGTGTCTGTGAGAGTGTTGGTGTTGAGGATTTTGAATGTTAAAATAGGGGTCTCCTGGAGAAAAGTTTGGGAAGCAGCACAGGGGTCAGACAAGCTGTGGTAAGACCTGTCAGAACCACTATGTGCCGAAGTCCAATAACGTACTCGCCAAAGGTGCAGATAATGGCTTCAAAACCAGTTTTACCCAATAATAGGGAAGATAATCAGCAAACACTCCTAGTGTAAACGCTCCTAGTGTTTGCTGGGTAGCAGAGCCAGGATTGAGCACAAAATCATACATAAACCTCTAAAAAACTATGCAATAATGAGTGTGTGATGTGAACGAGTGTGAACTCTGTGACTGAAATGAGCACAGCGTGATCGCAAATCAATCAGCGCAATTGACGCCTTATGCGTCTCAGAAATCAGAGCGTTGTCAATAAATTATGTTTTATTAACAAAGTTTAGGAGGAGCACGTTCAGATAATTAAACCTAATTAAACACATGTGGACCACACTCTGTTAATCAACCCAATCAACGAGGTAAGAGGTGTATATATATACTGCAAACTTACCTCCGTTTGTTGACAGTCTAACAGCGTCCCTCCACCATCCTATCTCTTCACTTATAGTATATTCTCTTGCAACGGGGGAGCACTCTGGGTTCACAACAGCGTCTCTCAGCGGCTGAGCGTCCTCGGACAAGCTCTCCAGCTCCAGTGGGAAGTTTGGAGACATGATATGATCCTTCATCATGTAGGGACCTGGCATAAAAGAAGATGTGTTTTTATCTCAAAATATCTTAAAGAACAGTTGAGTATTGCAATAAGGGAGATATAATCATCACTCATCTTAAAATGGGGTGATTTTCAGCAGTTTTGAAAGGATGACAACAAAGCTTGTCTCGTATTCATTGAAAATGTACAACAAGCAGCTTGCAATAGAATTATTCAAATTTCCCCCAAAATAACTAATACTGACAAATTCTTTAATAATAAATAGACTTAATGTACAGGTATTACAATGTGCAGTTTTATTTTAAGTTCACAGGCTCCAGACTAACATCTGAGGGCAGCGGCACCGCAGACACTGAGTTCTGCAGAGAGTATCTGGTAGCAATGGGGTTGACAATAAACCAGTAAGCTTAATTTAGGGAGTAGATGAAATTAACTTTAATTATTATCATTCATAATGTCTTAATATTAATTAAAAAGCAAAACAAGGAAAAAATGTATATTAGGGAGTGAAAATAGCCAATAAGCATCCTACTCAGGGCCTGAATTTCATTTTGGAAAATGGGGGGGATTTTTAGACTTTTTTTTTTATTACATGTATCTCGCCTAAATGTATGCTCACTCATTGCATTTTTACAATGGGGTAATTTTGTTCTTAAGAATTTACACAACACAAGGAAGCTTGATTTCAATCTTTGAATTAAATTGAAAAAAGTAGCACAAATAAATACAATAGAATAAAGATACCAATAAATAGAAATAAAGAGAAAAGTTTTTGCTTAGGTCTAACACTAGTATTCAGAAATACTACAGAGACTGAATAAAGTAATCAAATGTAAAATAACACTGGGTAGTATTTTAGTCCTGTCTAAATTAAATACATAGGCTATTAATCCTGATTCCTTAAAATGAAAGCTATGTTTTGTTAGCCTGGGAAAACCCAGACTACTTCCGGCGAATTTTAATTCTCTCTCCAGGATAGTCTGGAGAAGAGCCCATTCAAACTCATTTCTGTGCCGCCGAAATCGCGGCACCAATCAGAAACGTTTGGGGAGGGATTTACATGATGACGACAGCGCAGCGACGCTGAAGGAGATTTCATTACAAAGATGGATGCCACCGTGGAACATCACTCGTTCGAATCATAGACGGTATATAAACGAATCAGTTATCGCGTCTGTTTTGAGCGATTTAAACTTACCGTTTTCGTTAAAACCGGAGCAAAGAACAACACTCGAAGCATACGTCATCTCCTTCATCGATCTGATTGGTTTTATGACTATCCAATTGCGCCCAGAGGAATTTGAGCTACGTCGGTTGGTGACGCCCCTTTGGAAATGATTTGTCTACATAGCTTCGCCAGACCCTACACTCAGTTTCAACTGAGAAGGGTCTGGTTTTAACCAGGCTAATGTTTTGTTGTTTTGACAACCAAATGACAGACACATATGGCTGCTGTCACTGTAAGAGCTAGTGCACGGATCCTGTGTTCATTATATGGTCACGTGCGATTTATGCTTATTTAAGACATAACCGACTGTGTTTAGAGGATACTCACCAAGACCGAAATTAACATAATTTTCGCATGTTTTTGACTGTTAAAGCGATATAATCCACGAAAAATAACGTTTGTTACCCGCAAGCTGTTTGTGAGGCGGCTTTACTCTATGTATGTGTGCAGAGAGAAAAAAACATCTCTCAGACAGCGCGCAAGTACCGAATAGTTTAAAATTGTGTGAATGTTTAAACTGGTAAGACTTAAAAATATGTGCAAATGGTAAACTTTAGTTACTCGTGATGCAATGCTGGCCCGATTATGCAAGTGACAATTCCGTCTATCCCGACTCCCGAAACGCGAGAGTGTTATCTCCGCCTGCAGCGCTTAACGATTGCCTTGTGCAACCCAGTTTGAGAGACGAGAGATAGAAGACGCAGCACCGCTGAATCACTCACGCTGTTTATGAAATTGCGTCTCGCAGACAGTTTTAAAATGACTGATTTGATTTTATAATCTGTGTGGATTAATTTACTAATAAAACCTACATGCTAAAGTGAATCAATGTTTGCGGGAATTTCCCGCATTATAAGTGGGAGACCTGCGGGAATGATTAAAATGATGCGCAATACCCGCAATCCCGCGCCGAAATTCGAGCCCTGCTACTGTTTACAATGGTAATTTTATTTATTTTTTATGTTTAAATAGTTTTCCAACATCTTAAAATGTTTAGTTTTAGGATGAACAAAAAAATGTGTTGGTCATCACATTAAAAATAACATTTATATATATTACAGTTTTGAAGTGCTGGAAAAAGATGTTTAGTACTTGTAAGCGTTTGACTATTGTATAGGCCTATATAGCGTATAACCATATAGTTATGGTTAGAGTTACTACATTAGGCTAAATCCATGGTGAATGTTGCTGATTTGTGGACTGAAAGCCTTCTTTAAGTGTTTCTCCTGGTTTTCACGTCAGCGCTGTTTGATCTGATATCTATGGTTTATAACAGAGAACTCGGAATCGGAATGTTTCTCACTGGATCTCGCAGAGATGATGTTATTAATTCTGAGGTGAATTTAATGGATTTCTTCACTGGATCTCCTACTAACAGTGTCGCGTGATCGGGCTCGACCCGCGGCTGGCAAGTTCGGGGCGCTGCGCTGTCTATTATTGGTCCGAACTAATAAACGGTCCGTGAAGCATAAATGAGTAGCGCATTTTTGTTCCGCTTTTTTGTTTGCATTCGCTGCTCGGCAACGTTGTGGTCGCACCAGCGCAACTTAAATAAATATTTGGTCGCACCGCCAGGAAAAATGGTTGCAGTCTGGAGCCCTGAATAATGAGTGTGTGATGTGAACGAGTGTGAACTCTGTGACTGAAATGAGCACAGCGTGATCGCAAATCAATATCGCAAAAAATATTTGGTCGCACCGCCAGGAAAAATGGTCGCAGTCTGGAGCCCTGAATAATGAGTGTGTGATGTGAACGAGGATGAGTCGGAAGTAAACATGCACACTCGCGCATCGCCGAAGCTCACTGGCGCCATCTTGTGCACCGAGAGCCCATTACAAGCACAGTTCTGCTGATATATGCTGTGCTACATACAAGTCCATTTATGTCGGATTAATTATGTGTCAGTTCTGGTGTGTATTAACTCAGTACCTGTTGTGTGGTCCTCCAAAATTACTCTCAGGTCAGTCGCCTCAGTTGTTCTTCGTTTCGGCCTTATCCTAGCAGACATAACAGCGCCTCTCAGCGGCTGAGCGTCCTCGGACAAGCTCTCCAGCGGGAAGTTTGCTGACTTTGGTGGTTGCGGTGCCTGCCGTTTTTTGGTTGTTATCTGGGGGCTTGCAGCCAAAGAGTGGGATAGCTCGGTTCCAGCATACAGCAGTTCTTCCAATTTCTGTAAAAAGCACTGAAGTGGAGATGCTGGAGAGAGGGATAAAGTGTCAAGAAATCATTAAATAAAAAGGGAAAAACACTTGAAAAGCATCGATTTGTTTAATTTGAAACAGACATAGGTTTTATATCATGTAGTGTGTCATGTCATATCATGTATCCTAATCATCCCCATGTACACTATATTGCCAAAAGTATTGGAACACTCCTCCAAATCATTGAATTCAGGTGTTCCAATCACTTCCATGGCCACAGGTGTATAAATCAAGCACGTAGGCATGCAGACGCTTCTACAAACATTTGTGAGAGAATGGGCCGCTCTCAGGAGCCTAGTGAATTCAAGCGTGGTGCTGTGATAGGTTGACACCTGTGAATTGAGATTTTGCCAACTTTCTGCAGTCAATAGTTACAGACCTCCAAACTTCGTATGGCCTTCAGATTAGCTCAAGAACAGTGCGTAGAGCTTCATGGAATGGGTTTCCATGGCCGAGCAGCTGCATCCAAGCCTTACATCACCAAGTGCAATGTAAAGCGTCAGATGCAGTGGTGTAAAGCACACGGCCACTGGACTCCAGAGCAGTGGAGACGTGTTCTCTGGAGTGACGAATCACACTTCTCTGTGGTTATGGTGTGGGGTTGTTTGGTGGAGGGGGGTTATGGTGTGGGGTTGTTTGGTGGAGGGGGGATTATAGTGTGGGGTTGTTTGGTGGAGGGGGGGTTATGGTGTGGGGTTGTTTGGTGGAGGGGGGGTTATGGTGTGGGGTTGTTTGGTGGAGGGGGGGTTATGGCATGGGGTTGTTTGGTGGAGGGGGGATTATGGTGTGGGGTTGTTTGGTGAAGGGGGGATTATGGATTTCTGATCTGCTGCAAATCAGCTACAAGAAGTTTCTTTACGTGATGTCAGAGGATCAGAATTATAGCCTAGTAGAAATATCATGAAACAAAGGTAATAATGACTCACTGTCATCCAGATCACAACAGGAGGGCTCTGGCTCAGGATCGACAGGATCTGCACGCTGTGTTTCATCAATCATGTAGGGACCTGGCATAAAAGAAGATGTGTTTTTATCTCAAAATATCTTAAAGAACAGTTGAGTATTGCAATAAGGGAGATATAATCATCACTCATGTTATAATGGGGTGATTTTCAGCAGTTTTGAAAGGATGACAACAAAGCTTGTCTCGTATTCATTGAAAATGTTCTTAGTTTTTTGTTATGTCACACCATGAGACACATTTACAGTACAGTTCAGTAATTATCTTTTGAATTTTTGAGGATTTTGAATGTTAAAATAGGGGTCTCCTGGAGAAAAGTTTGGGAAGCAGCACAGGGGTCAGACAAGCTGTGGTAAGACCTGTCAGAACCACTATGTGCCGAAATCCAATGCCGAAGTCCAATACCGTACTCGCCAAAGGTGCAGATAATGGCTTCAAAACCAGTTTTACCCAATAATAGGGAAGATAATCAGCAAACACTCCTAGTGTAAACGCTCCTAGTGTTTGCTGGGTAGCAGAGCCAGGATTGAGCACAAAATCATACATAAACCTCTAAAAAAACTATGCAATAATGAGTGTGTGATGTGAACGAGTGTGAACTCTGTGACTGAAATGAGCACAGCGTGATCGCAAATCAATCGCGCTGCCTTATGCGTCTCAGAAATCAGAGCGTTGTCAATAACAGCCTATCAAATAAAATACTTGAAAATACTACATACTGCACCTTTCCTGCTATTCGTTTGTCAAGAGCCATATCTCAACTATAAGCGACTGAATCACACACATTCACACAACTTGAAGTGTCTATTTAAATCTGTGAACTTGCCCTTTAAAAATGTTGAAGGACAGCATAATTTTGTCTATTTAACTGAACATGACTTTAAAGTCCTGACTTGTATTATCTTAGAGCTTTTTCCATATGGACATTTCTTTGTTGTGTCACAGTTTGAGTCACAGTTATTCCTGGCAGATTAAAGGATATTTTGCGATTTGTTTTACTACAACAATCATAGATAAACCATTATTGTTGCAGTAAAACCATGGTTCATTGTGTTAGTTACTATGGCTTTACTGCAAAAACTGTGGTAAACAGATGGTGAAAAGTGCACTGGCCTAATTATGTGTCAGTTCTGGTGTGTATTAACTCAGTACCTGTTGTGTGGTCCTCCAAAATGACTCTCGGGACAGTCGCCTCAGTTGTCCTGGGTTTCGGCCTTATCCTAGCGGACATAACAGCGCCTCCCAGCGGCTGAGTGTCCTCGGACAAGCCCAGCTCCAGTAAGAAGTTTGGAGACATGATATCTGAATACAGTGTCTCCTTCATCATGTAGGGACCTGGCATAAAAGAAGATATGTTTTTATCTCAAAATATCTTAAAGAACAGTTGAGTATTGCAATAAGGGAGATATAATCATCACTCGTCTTAAAATGGGCTGATTTTCAGCAGTTTTGAAAGGATGACAACAAAGCTTGTCTCGTATTTATTGAAAATGTTCTTAGTTTTTTGTTATGTCACACCATAAGACACATTTACAGTACAGTTCAGTAATTATCTTTTGAATTTTTGAGGATTTTGAATGTTAAAATAGGGGTCTCCTGGAGAAAAGTTTGGGAAGCAGCACAGGGGTCAGACAAGCTGTGGTAAGACCTGTCAGAACCACTATGTGCCGAAGTCCAATAACGTACTCGCCAAAGGTGCAGATAATGGCTTCAAAACCAGTTTTACCCAATAATAGGGAAGATAATCAGCAAACACTCCTAGTGTAAACGCTCCTAGTGTTTGCTGGGTAGCAGAGCCAGGATTGAGCACAAAATCATACATAAACCTCTAAAAAACTACGCAATAATGAGTGTGTGATGTGAACGAGTGTGAACTCTGTGACTGAAATGAGCACAGCGTGATCGCAAATCAATCAGCGCAATTGACGCCTTATGCGTCTCAGAAATCAGATCAGTTTTATTAACAAAGTTCAGGAGGAGCACGTTCAGATAATTAAACCTAATTAAACACATGTGGACCACACTCTGTTAATCGACCCAATCAACGAGGTAAGAGGTGTATATATATACTGCAAACTTACCTCTGTTCGTTGACAGTCTATCCATGTTCCTCAACCACGCCATCTCTTCACTTATAGTATAGTCTCTTACAACAGTGGAGCACTCTGGGTTCACAACAGCGTCTCTCAGCGGCTGAGCGTCCTCGGACAAGCTTTCCAGCTCCAGTGAGAAGTTTGCAGACATGATATCTGCATACTGTGTTTCCTTCATCATGTAGGGACCTGGCATAAAAGAAGATGTGTTTTTATCTCAAAATATCTTAAAGAACAGTTGAGTATTGCAATAAGGGAGATATAATCATCACTCATCTTAAAATGGGGTGATTTTCAGCAGTTTTGAAAGGATGACAACAAAGCTTGTCTCGTATTTATTGAAAATGTTCTTAGTTTTTTGTTATGTCACACCATAAGACACATTCAAAATGTGAAAATGTTTGTTTTTTTAAACAGAGAAAGATTTGACCAAGTTAGTGATGCTTCTCAAATATCAGACTTCACTACATCAATATGTTTTTTTGTGTGTGTTTAATTTTTTTACATATATTTGTTTTGCATATTTGAGGAGCCAACAGGAGTAGAGAAGGAAAAATGAAGACTAACACCAGAAACATCAGGCTGAAATGGCCATGAATCAGGGTGGTAATAACTGGAGACTCACCATCTGTCGGCTCTACGTCGGAGGTGTCTGGATGAACCTGTGATTCCTGCTCAGCCACAAGAGGACGCACTTTGGTTTTGAGGTTCTGGATGGACTGTGTGACAGCCTGCAATCCTCTCATGAAGATGTTCTTCTTTTTTGCCTGTTTTTCTGCAAACAACAAACATTGATTAGAAACATCTGTTTTATTAGCACAGATTACAGCTCAATGATTCACTAGTTCATGTTCCAAGAACACTAGAGAAATGGGCTAGCTGCATATGGCCGCCATGTTGGATTTCCGATCGAGCGAGTTTGTGCAGACGCCAGTGCAGAGAGCCGGAGAAACCAGAGAATGATCTTTAATAGTTGTTTAAAGAAAATTATACATCACTTAAAATAATACTAAAACACACTTTACTGAACACATGAAGAGTAAATTGACTCGGACTCGTGGTGCATGAACATACACAATGTCTGATTCCCGGACCAATTATGCCTACTGATAAATATGTAAATATAACCAAATAAAATATATATATATATATATAGCAGAGAAATATATAAAATAAAAATAAACTATCCATCTTAAAAGACTTCAATCTTTTGATTTCTGATCTGCTGCAAATCAGCTACAAGAAGTTTCTTTACGTGATGTCAGAGGATCAGACTTAGCCTATAGCCTAGTAGAAATATCATGAAACAAAGGTAATAATGACTCACTGTCATCCAGATCACAACAGGAGGGCTCTGGCTCAGGATCGACAGGATCTGCACGCTGTGTTTCATCAATCATGTAGGGACCTGGCATAAAAGAAGATGTGTTTTTATCTCAAAATATCTTAAAGAACAGTTGAGTATTGCAATAAGGGAGATATAATATTCACTCATCTTAAAATGGGCTGATTTTCAGCAGTTTTGAAAGGATGACAACAAAGCTTGTCTCATATTTATTGAAAATGTTCTTAGTTTTTTGTTGTGTCACACCATAAGACACATTTACAGTACAGTTCAGTAATTATCATAATTGTTGTAGTAAAACCATGGTTCATTATGTTAGTTGCTATGGTTTTACTGCAAATACTGTGGTAAACAGATGGTGAAAAGCGCACTGGCCTAATTATGTGTCAGTTCTGGTGTGTATTAACTCAGTACCTGTTGTGTGGTCCTCCCATGTGACTCTCGGGTCAGTCGCCTTAGTTGCCCTGCGTTTCGGCCTTATCGTTATCCTAGGGAACATAACTGATCTCTGCCTGTAGTTTACTCAATTTATAATATTGTATAAAGTTATATATATTAAATGACACCGTATTCTGTCAGATTCTGAATCTATACGACCTGTGTAGACTCTGTGTGCATGTTCTAGAAAGCTGTAGACTGCGTTTGAAACACTTTAGTCCGTAAGTCTGATAACCGCTACTTACCTGAACAATATTGAGTTTACATATGACGTCACGTCACTCAGTGCGTTGCCATGGCGGCGCGAAAGTCCGGGCATCTAGTCATAGTTGGGGGCGTGGCGAGGGTGGAGGGGGCGTGGCGAGGGTGGAGTCGGCGTGGGGGAAAACACTGCGAACATCGTGAGTATT
>NC_138725.1:33527604-33605104 GCF_965113295.1 Leuciscus leuciscus | reverse complement strand
ACACAGCCGGATGATGATTCAGAATCAGAGGTTTGTGAGGTGATAAAGGCCCGAACCCACCATTTTCGGGAAGACTGGCTGCGAGAATTCAGCTGGTTGAGGTACTGTAAGGAGACGAACTTAATGAACTGCGAATGTTGCAGTCGCTACCCCAGAACTGCGGGGAAAATGAAGTTTGCAGACAGTGCAGGCACTTTGCAGTTTAAACACAATATGCTAGTTAGACACATTCTCAGCCTCGAGCATAGAGTATTCCGTAACATGTTAATAAATCAAAACAAAATGAAAGCGGAAAAAAACTGCGCTACTCATTTCTGCGTCACGGACCGTTTAATAGTTCGAACCAATAATAGACAGCGCAGAGCTTCTCTCGCCAGTCGCGGGCGGATCTCGATCACGCAACACCGTTACATCGTGGACATCCAGTGAAGAAATCCATTGAGTTTGCGACAGAATTAATAACATCGTTGCGAGATCCAGTGAGAAACATTCAGATTCAACGCAGAATTCTCTGTTATAAACCATATCAGATCAAACAGCGCTAACGTGGAAACCAGGAGAAACATGTGCCATGAACGAACAAGTTATAGAAGGCTTTAGGTCCACAGATCAGCAACATTCACCATGGATTTAATGTAGTAACACTAACTGTAACGGTATACTGTGGTTATAACAGTAGCCTACACATATCTTTTTCCAGCACTTCAAAACTATAATATCATATTTAAATGTTATTTTTAATGTGTTGACCAAAACATTTTTTGTTCAACCTTTAAAGATTGTCTCTATTTATAAAACTAAAAGTTTCAAGAAGTAGGAAAACTCACACTTATTTAAAAAAATAAATAAAATTAAATTACCATTGTAAACATAGCTGCGGAGGGCGCTTATTGGCTATTTTCTATCCCTAATATCTATTTTGTCACTCATTTTGCTATTGAATTAATATTAAGACATTATGAATGATAATAGTTCAAGTTAATTTTATCTACACCTCAAATTAAGCTCAGTGCTTTGTCATCCCACAGTGCTACCAGATACTTTCTGTAGAACTTAGTGCCGCTGCCCTCAAATGTTAGTCTGGAGCCCTGTGAACTTAAAGTAAAACTGCACATTGTAATTTCTGTACGTTAAGTCTATTTATTATCAAAGCATTTGTCAGTAATACAGTTATTTTTGGGGGAAATGTGAATAATTGCATTGCAAGGTGATTTAAGATGTGCCCCTAAATGTTCTGCTTGCGCTCCTAAAATTTTAAGTCAGGGGCTACAGCGCTCCTAATAAAAAAAGTTAGTCTGGAGCCCTGTGTAACCATTTTTGTTACTGAGCAAGAGGATATGCAAGTATTATGTGAGAGTTTGGATATTTACGAAAAAGCATCTTTGGCCAAAGTCAATTGGGAAAAAAGTAATGGGTTTATTGTGGGCCAGTGGGGAAATGGTGGGCCACCGCCACTTCCTGGGGGATTGCATTGGGGAAAAGAAGGTATAAAAATTCTCGGAGTGTTTTTAGGAGTTGAAAGCTACAGGAAAAAGAACTGGGAGGGTTTGCTGGAGAAGGTGTCTGCTAAGTTGTCTAAATGGAAATGGCTATTGCCAGAGCTATCCTACAGGGGTAGAGTTTTGGTTACAAATAACCTGGCCGCCTCCATGTTATGGCACAGACTCAATGTTTTAGAGCCACCAGATGACATTGTTAAAAGCATCCAGAGAAAATTGGTGGAGTTCTTTTGGTCTGGACAGCATTGGATTCCTGCGTCGGCTCTGTATCTTCCAACTCAAGAGGGGGGACAGGGTCTGATTGACATAAGGAGCAGGATCAACACCTTTCGATTACAGGCAGCGAAGAGACTGTTGTATGAGGAGGACGTGGCGTGGACAAATGTGGCATGCTCTCTGTTGAGAGGAACATCGAATCTGGGATATGACAAGCAGCTGTTTTTACTAAAAGTTAATGAACTGGATTTGAATCATTTGACTTCATTCTACCAATCCATGCTAAAAGTGTGGAATATGACCTTCTCTGTGACCAGAGAGATTTCGCGACCACAGGACTGGATTATGGGAGAACCGCTGTTTCACAATTCTTTGATACAAACAAACATTTTGTCTTCAAGCAGTGTGAGGAACTGTCTGGTCAGAGCGGGATTTACGAAGATTGAACATCTAAGGGATGACAATGGGTGGAGGACTGCAGATTCAATTCAGCACATGACAGGAATACGTTCTTTACGTTTCGTGGATCAGATGTTGGAGGAAGTACGCTCAGCGCCGCCTGGAGCCTGCAGAGAAGCGTTGGGAACGTCTTCACAGGGATGGAGCTATAGTTTTCCAGCAATACGGGTCTCTGCTGCACAGAAAAGTCCGGATGATGAAGACACTTTTGTGTCCTTTAAAACTCCAGAGTTGGGATTATTTCAGGACATTGGCAAAAAGGCATTATACATTGTGTGTGTTAAAGTGTCTCATCAAACTGTTTTGAGAAGAGTTAAAACATGGAGGTGGGCAGAAGTGTTTGGGCCAGACTTCAGAGGCTGCTGGAGATCTCTGTACAAACCTCCTATTGAGAAACGTACAGCAGATTTACAGTGGAGACTGATGTATGGTATAATAGCTACGAACAGACACGTGGCGCACCTGAATCCAGAAGTAGGGAGGGAATGTCCTTTTTGTGGAACGGAAGAAACGGTTGAACATTTGTTTATACAGTGTGAGAGGTTAAGAGGTCTTTTTTACTTTTTAGAGGTTTGTTTTGAAAGTATGGGTGAGGATTTTTCCTATAATGTTTTTATTAGTGGCCCGAAGTACAAAGTCAGTGATCGAAGAAAAGTGGTTTTGTTAAATTACCTTTCAGGAACAGCCAAGATGGCAATTTGGAGGACACGGAAAAATAGGATATTGGGAACTGGTTCAATTGATGCAGAGAGAGTTCTGAAGGGGATGGTTGCTGCTCGAATTAAAATTGAGTTTGCTTATTTCAAATTAGTTAATAATGTTATAGGCTTTTCTGCAATGTGGTCGGTGGGAAGTGTTTTGTGTGAGGTTGGGGAGGATGAAATGTTGGTTTTGAAGGTGTAATGAAAGGGCTGTAATCTGTGTTGATTGAATTGTTTTTTTGTTTTGTTTTTTTTAATTATTTATAGTAGGGATGCACCGATCCACATTTTTTCACTTCCGATCCGATCCCGATACCTGAATTTGGATATCGGCCGATACCGATACTATTCCGATACCAGAGCTGTGTTTGCTTTAATATTATTATTATTATCATTATTGTTTATTTTATATGATGCTGAAATAAACTCCTCTCAACAGGCAAGTATGATATGTAGGCCTACATATTTATGCATGTATGGTAAGTATAAGGTAAGAAAAGGAAGTCAGAAAAACAGTAAATCCTGTTAACAGGAAAAATCCCATTCTGAAAACAAATATGCAACTGTAGGTCATGTCAATATTTATTACATTCCCAAAATGTCAAATACTTGAGTCTTGAAATATAAGAAAAGTGCAAGTGTAAACATCTTACACACACACACACTATCTAAAGGGTGATCCTCGCTCCGATGCTGTAACTCTCTCGATGAATGCTCGATCAACATCAGCCATGTGCAAACAGACAAGCGGATTTCGCCTCAGACGCGCGTCAATTTCGCTTCAAACTTTTGCTTTTTACGAGCGTCAATTTCGCTCTGGGCGCGCGAATGGATTCAAAATATTCAAGCGTCCAACTAGACGCGGCAGACGCGAATTTGACGCGCTATTCGCGTTTGGTGTGAACGCACAGTAACGTGGTGCTTTTTTAAATGTTTGATTGCATTCGTTGTGTTGTACGACGCGTGGGAGCTTCAACGAGCTCTGAATTACGGCTTTGCAAACATTGCATTTTGCTGTCTTGCTCTGCGGTGTTTCCAGTGTGAAGAATTTCCACACAGCGGCCGCAAACTGCGGAATGGATTTACTGAGCGGTGGCGTGTCTCATAACTCTGTGTCTCATTGAGCCGCGCCTCCGTTCAGGAAATCCATTCCGCAGTTTGCGGCCAGCTAGCAGACTAGCCGGCGGGAATCACTTTTGGAGTCATTTCAGCAGACAACGTTAAAGCGCAGACATGACTCAAGGATATCGGATATCTCCGCAGGTTGGATCGGGAAAATCCGATACGTGAATTACGTTGGTATCGGTCCCGATACCGATACTGGATCGGATCGGCCCCATCCCTAATTTATAGTGTTGTAGATTTTGGATGACATATTGGAATGAATAATGATAAATAAATATGTTTTAAGCCTCTCTCTCACACACACAGTCTTTCTCACACACACTCTCTCTCTCTCTCTCTCTCTCTCTCTCTCTCTCTCTCTCTCTCTCTGCATGCTGGGAGGTTTTGGGGTGAGAGTGGCGTTGAGTGAGAACTTTTCTTCTTCTTCTTCTTTTCCCCCTTTTTTCTTTTTCTTTTCACTTTTTTCCTTTTTTTCTCTTTTGCATGTTCTGACAGTTTTTTTTTTTTTTTGATAGTAAGCGGTTAATTTTTTTGAGCGCAACTGAGTTGCGCGATAGGATGGCGTCTCAGGAGACGCCATCTCTATCTTTGCAGCATGGTGTGCGGTGTGTACCTGATGACGGTGTTATGGTAGAGGACGTTCTCGTGGCAGTGGGAGATGAGGTAGGGTTTGAAAGTATTATTTATGCCTCCCGAATGAACAAAGCGGTTGTTGTATTTGTAAAAGAGAAAAATACTGCTTGTAGGTTGATTAAAAATGGTATTGTCATACGTGATAATCTTGTGCAGGTTACTCCGCTTTATGCACCTTCTAGTAAAATCATTATTTCAAATATTCCGCCCTTCATTTCTAATGAGGCGTTGGAACGTGAATTAGTGAGATTCGGTAAGTTAGCTAGCGAGTTCAGAACGATCTCTTTAGGTTGTAAACATCCGTCTTTAAAACATGTTCAGTCTTTTAGAAGACATGTGTACATGTTTTTGGACTCTCCAGAAAATACTTTGGATGTTTCTTTCCGTGTGAAGCATGAAGGGAGATCTTATATGGTTTATGCAACTACTGGCAACTTGCGATGTTTTGATTGTGGTGACATAGGGCATAAGCGGATTGCGTGTCCACGCAAAGAGCATGGAGGAGCGAAACAATTAGTTTCAGAGGGGGAGGTTGATGCTGTGATCATGTCAGTTGATAATGAAATCGCAGGTCCTTCTGGGTTACAGTCAGATACTGGTACAGTAGCGCGCGTCATCTCTGAGCTAGTGTCTGCGGTGCCGATACAGTCAGCTGAGCGCAGCGCTAGTGACGTCACTCGCAGCGGGAATGCTGAGAACCCCACAGCTGGAACTAGCGTTATTGTACCAGGTAACAGCAACGTCGAGCAAAGTAACTATAATGGTGAGCAATCTGATGGAATTAATCCGAGTGGGTCATTAACTTGTACAGGCAATGATAGCATTGATGCCATGTCTGATGATGATTCAATTGACATTGAGGGCTCACAGGGAGATCTTCAAAAGGAAATTTCCTTATATCCCCTTGAGGAAATAAATCACTTTTTGGATGATACTTTTGGCAAACAGGTGAATGTTAAAGATTTTTTCCCAGACATTGAGAAGTTTGTTAGGTCTGTTACAGTTCTTCAAAAAGCAGTTGGTTTCGATATTTTGAGTGAAAAGAAGCGTTTTCGACTAAAGAAGCATCTTACAGTGATAAGAAAATGTAGGAAAGGAAATAAAAGTTCTTAAACTGATCAGGAATGCATCACATGGGTTTCCTCTTTTTCTTTCTTTTTCTGTTATGTCTGTCTTTCCTCCCCTTAAATACATGTATGGATAATTTGAGGGTGGGCTCCATTAATGTTAATGGTGGGAGGGATAGACATAAACGTGATTTGTTATTAGAAAGCATACAGCTAAAAAGACTAAATGTTGTATTGCTTCAGGAAACTCACAGTGATGTAGATAATGAAGCTGATTGGAAAATGTGCTGGAAGGGGCAACAGATACTTAGTCATGGGACAAATTTTAGTGCGGGTGTGGCGATTCTTTTTTCTCCAGAAACTAGAGTTAATATTTTAAGCTCTGAAGAAGTTATAAAAGGTCGTCTTGTCTTAGTGAAGGCTGAAATTGAAGGTTTTCTTTTTTTTTTTTTTTATTCAAGTTTTTATTCTTTTCATCCAGTACATGACAACACATGTATCAATACTGCTTGCAAGGCCAGAATATTACAGTGGTTGAACTTAACAGAAGTAGATGCATTAACAAATGGTCAGAGAAAATAAATAAATGAAAATTACATTGATAATAATAATAATAAAAAATAATAATAAAAAAAATAACTACAAAAAAATATTATTGTTTCACATGTAAAGACAGCGTCACAAAGGACCAAAAATCTTCCCAAACTGGAATATCCACCGGGACCCCTGCTTTGTTCTTATTATGTAGTTTGCAAAGCAAACGTTCGTATGAAGCTGTCCTGGTCATTATGTTGACCCATTCTTTTAACTCTGGGGTTTCTGGAGTTTTCCAGTGTTTCAGGATGACTCTAGCTGTCACAGAGACCCCCACCATAATTACTGCAAACTCTCCCTTTGAAGTATTTGGCATCTGTTCCCTGTCTCCTAATAGACATAACCTTGGTAATGACGGTATTGTTGTTCCAAGCCATTTGCTCAAAATATTTAAGGTTTGTTGCCATAAAGGTTGAATAATTGGACATTCCCAGATACAATGAATAAAAGTACCTCTATCCTTTTGACATTTCCAACAAACATCATTATTTGTCAGACCCATTCTATTGAGTCTAAGAGGTGTCAAATAAAACCTATGTATGATTTTATACTGTGTAAATTGTCCTCTAGCCTCTCTTACATATTTGCCTGTGTTTGACAAAATTCTTTTCCACTCTTCGACCCCAATTACAATCCCAATGTCCTTTTCCCATATCGTCTTTAAATTAGTGCAGATATTGCTGAGCACCTGGTTGGTTGTCCTGTAAAATAAGGAGGCTTTTTGTTGTGGATGAGGAAGTGTTAGGAAGTCCAAGATATGGTTTCCGTCTGTGTGCCGAATTTTCGTGGAGAAACAATTCCTAATTTGAAGATATTTCCAGAAGTGATCTTTTCCCTTTAAATTATACTTCTGTACAAGATCATTATAAGACATAAATACACCCTTTTCAAACAAGTCTGACACAGTACACAAGCTGTTCATATGCCATTTCTTCCAATATATGGGTGATTTCCCAATACAAATAGTAGCATTATACCATAGGGAGGAGTATGGTTGTTTACATTGTGATAATTTATGCATCTTGTGAATCTTCGCCCAAACCTCTCTTGAGTGCTTCATGATAGGATTTGTAGTTGTGTCTAAACACTGAGACAAGTGCTCGATAGGGCTGTATGGCCGTGACAAGGTTTTCTCAGTAGTAACCCAGTCTAATTGAGCATTATTGTTCCAATGCTTGGCCAATTTGGCCATTTCAAAAGATATCTGATAGAGCCGGGGATCTGGTAATCCCAACCCTCCTCCCTTATCACGGGCTGCAGATAATTTGTTAAACTTTATCCTAGGCCTTTTCCCGTTCCATAGAAAACATTTAACCATTATATCATATTGGTTAAAGATCAAATGTGGTATTGAAAGCGGCAGCATCATCAGCACATAGTTAATTTGAGGGGAGACCACCATCTTAATTATATTTACTTTTCCCCATAAAGTTAGCTGAATTTTTCCCCATTTATCTAAGTTATTTTTTATGTTTTGTAGAAGTGGTGCCAGATTTAGGGTAGGAATCTCTTCCAACTCCCTACATATCTTTATACCCAAATATTTTATTCCTCTTGGGATCCATCTAAAGCCAAATTTAGTTACCATATTTGCGTTGCATATTCCGGATAAGGTTTTCTTTTTTGTTTCATAAATGTGTATGTACCGAATGTGGGACATGAGAGAATCACGTTTTTTAAGACTTTAAGTGGAATATTGAAAAATGTAGGAAAGGAACACTGTCACAATAATGATAATGTGATATTTGGGGGAGACTGGAACTGCACAGAAAATTGTATCATTGATCGAACTTCTGAGGAACCTCATATGCAATCTTCCATTTACTTGTCTAAAATAGTAAAAGAAGCTGAATTATTAGATATGTGGAGGATTAAACATAATACTGCCAAACAATATACTTGGGTAAAAGTATCTGATGATAGAGTGAGTGCTGCCCGTTTGGACAGAATTTATATATCTAAATGTTCTAGTAATCGGGTTGTTGAGTGCTTAATTTTTCCAGTGGGGTTTTCAGACCATCATATGGTTTTAATGTCATTGGTGTTATCAAAGTCTTCAAGGAAATCTTCATATTGGCACTTTAATGCCAAATTATTACAAGATGTTAACTTTTGTAAACATTTTGAAGTTTTCTGGGAATGTTGGAAAAAAACAAAATATACTTTAGAAAATTTAAGACAATGGTGGGAAATTGGAAAAACACATACAGATGTTTTGTCAGCAATATACAGTTAATTCCACAAATATGATAAAGAAAGCTATTCAAACTCTTGAACGATCTATAGTCAAGTTTATTTGTATAGCGCTTTTCACAATACAGATTGTATCAAAGCAGCTTCACAGTATTAAATTAAAATAATATAACAAAGTTTGTTTCAAGAGGAATTTATGGATTGATAAAATTAAATTAAATATCCCCAAAATATCCCCAACTGAGCAAGCCAAAGGCAACAGTGGCAAGGAACCGAAAAACTCCATCAAGTGACCTAATGGTGTCCTAAAACTCCATCAGGTGACCTAATGGGAAAAAAAAAAAAAAACCTTGGGAGAACCCAGGCTCAGTCGGGGGCCAGTTCTCCTCTGGCATTTATGAGCTAGAGGCCGGATTGTAGTTTGAACTGTAGGATTATATGAATGCCTGGCTGAAGAGATGCGACTTTAATCTAGTTTTAAACTGGGAGAGCGAGTCTGAGCAACGAACAGTATCAGGAAGACTATTCCAGAGTTTTGGAGCCAAATGTGAAAATGCTCTCCCTCCTTTGGTGGTTCTGGATATCCTAGGTATGACCAAAAGCCTTGAATTTAGTGATCTTAAAGAGCGCGATGGATTATAGGGTGATAGAAGATCCGTTAAATAGACTGGAGCTAAGCCGTTTAGGGCTTTATAAGTCAGTAGCAATACCTTGTAATTAATACGGAACTTTATAGGTAACCAATGCAGTGATGATAAAATCGGTGTTATATGATCATATTTTCTTGATCTCGTAAGAACTCTAGCGGCGGCATTTTGGACTAACTGTAGCTTGTTTATTGAGGATGCAGGACAACCAGCTAATAAAGCATTACAGTAATCCAGTCTCGAGGTCATGAATGCATGAACTAACTTTTCTGCATCAGAAACTGATAGCATATTACGTAGCTTAGCAATGTTTCTAAGGTGGAAAAAGGCTGTTTTTGTAGCATATGAAATATGATTTTCAAAAGACAGGTTGCATCTATAGATTCAATAGAGAAAGATTTGTTGGATAGACATGATCCTGGTTTGTCTCATTGTTTACAACAAAAAAAGAGGGAGTTGGGGTCCTTTTTAAATGAAAGGGTGAAAGGAGCCTTGGTGAGGTCTCGTTTTATTGCAGTAAATGAGATGGATGCCCCAAGTGCATATTTTTTTAACTCCGTCTGCCTGATGGAAGGGTCACCACTGACATTGCAGAAATGCGTCGTCATGCAGTGGATTTTTATTCCTGTTTATATACTGCAGAACATTGTGACTTGGACTGTGCTGAACAGTTATTTCAAGGCCTTCCTAAATTGGACTCTGATTCTAAGATTGCCTTGGACTCTTTTTTAACGTTTGAGGAACTTTCATCTGCTGCCACACAGCTCAGCTCGGGGCGTTCCCCTGGTGTTGATGGGTTGACATCAGAGTTCTATAAACACTTTTGGGACCTTCTTGGTGTTGATCTCTATGAGGTTTTCTGTGAATGTTTTAAAGATGGATTTTTGCCTGTCACATGTCGCCGTGCTGTTCTTTCTTTGCTTCCTAAAAAGGGGGATCTGTCTTTGTTAAAGAACTGGAGGCCTGTTGCCTTATTGACCACGGAATATAAGATCTTGTCAAAATGTCTTGCCAATAGGTTAAAGAAATACGTACACACAATAGTGCATAAAGATCAGACATATTGCATACCAAATAGGTCAATAATGGATCATTTTTTTTTAGTACGAGACATTTTAGACATTTGTAAAACATTTAATTTAGGAGTTGGATTAGTTGCCCTAGATCAGGAAAAAGCTTTTGATCGGGTAGATCACAGTTATTTGTTCAACTTACTTAAAGTTTTTGGTTTTGGGGAAGGTTTTTTGAATTGGATACAACTCCTTTATGCTGGCGCTTCGTGTATGGTAAAAGTTGGGGGCG
Source organism: Leuciscus leuciscus (assembly GCF_965113295.1). Taxonomy (NCBI): domain Eukaryota; kingdom Metazoa; phylum Chordata; class Actinopteri; order Cypriniformes; family Leuciscidae; genus Leuciscus; species Leuciscus leuciscus. Next base: position 33,594,668 of record NC_138725.1, on the reverse strand, counting down.
GTTTGAGTAAACCAATTTCTGTTCAAAGAGGAATCCGGCAAGGTTGTCCGTTGTCTGGTTTGTTGTACAGTATTGCTATTGAACCTCTACTTTTTAATTTAAGAAAGACTTTATGTGGGTTTTCAATACCAAATGTGATTCAGAATACAAATGTCTCTATTACTGCTTATGCTGATGACGTGACTGTGTTGGTTAGCGGTGGGCAAGATATTACTGCTCTGTCTGAGGTCCTTCATTTATATGAGAAGGCTTCATCAGCAAAGGTAAATTGGGACAAAGGTGAGGCTTTTTGGGCAGGTCAAGATCCTCTACATTGTTTGCCATCACTGCCAGGAAAGCTTAATTGGGGCAAAGCAGGGTTAAAAATCTTGGGAGTTCATTTTGGTTCAAACGACTTTCATAAGTTAAATTGGGAGGGTGTAATGGAGAAAGTATGCACCCGATTGTCTCACTGGACCTGGTTGCTACCCAAGCTATCCTACAGGGGGAGAGTCTTGATTGTCAATAACTTGGTTGCTTCCACATTGTGTTACAACCACCGGCTGGACTAGTGCAAGAAGTACAAAGAAAGTTGGTGAACTTTTTCTGGTCCGGACAACATTAGCTGCGTTCCGCTGTACTGTTTCTTCCGATACAAGGAGGCCACAGTTTGGTGGATATCAGGTCCAGGTTAATGACATTTCGTTTACAAGCTGCCCAGAGACTATTATACAACAATGATAGTGCTTGGTGTGACACCGCAGTGGTACTTTTGAGAAGAGCTGGTGGAATGGGACTTGATAAGCATTTGTTTCTGATGAAGCTAGAAGAGAATGAGCTTACAGATCTGACTCCCTTCTATAAATCTGTTCTGGAAGCCTGGAAAGTTTTTGCACTTTCAAGATCACCTGAAGTACCTGCGGGGATGTGGCTGTTGGAGGAGCCATTATTTCTCAACTCTTTCTTGCCTTCGAGACTTTTATCCTCAGCCTTTCTGCGTGCACGTTTACTGTCTGCTGGGTGCACAAAGCTGGGGCATTTACTACACACCAGTTTGGAAACCTTGGGCAGGAAAGCTGGAGTTAAGTCAACACGAGTATTACAAAAGCTTATCACAGAGGTGATTGGAGAACTGGATTTTAACTATCGTTCTTTTCTGGACAATCCAGCCATAATAGATGAATGGAGAAGTGGATGTGAGTATTGTTTCCCCTCTCTGACTGTAAGAGCTGCGGTGGGGGACTGGCAGGAAGAGAGGAAAGGTCTACTGTCTTTCAGAACTCCACAAATGGATGGTTTTGAGTCAGTGGGGAAGAAAGCCCTTTATGTCACCTGTGTAAAGGTGTCTAATTTACATTCTTTGACTGGGGTTCTTTCGACGAAATGGACAGAGGTTTTTGGCACTGACTCTTCCCCTAAAGGTAGTTGGCGTATCCTGTATAAACGTCCGATTGACCAGCGGACTGGTGACCTCCAGTGGAGGATTGTACACGGATGTGTAGCTACAAACAGACATGTGGTGCATCTTGGTCCTAGTGTTAGTGTGGGTTGTCCTTTTTGTGTAGAGACTGAATCTGTCTTTCATTTGTTCATGCAATGTACAAGGTTGATGGATTTGTTTTCCTTGTTAACAGAGTGGGTTACATCTTTGGGTGAAACTTTTTCTTTTCAGTTGTTCATCTTTGGTCCAAAGTACATCGTTGAGCAAAAGAATGTTTTGGTTTTACTTAATTTCCTTTTTGGTAATGCAAAATTAGCCATCTGGAAAACTAGAAAAAATAAGATATTAGGACAAGGTGCAGTAAATCCAATTTTCATGTTTTTGGGCCTAGTGGGTTCTCGTCTCAGAGTGGAATATGCATACTATAAATTGGTTGGGCGTTTAGAGCGGTTTATGGAAATTTGGGGGATAAACCATGTCTTATGTACAGTTTATGAAGATGAATTGGTGTTGAATTTTTAATGTTTGTTTATTTATTTATTTATTTGTTGTGATGATGAGTGATTTGTTATCATCATTATCATCATAATATTGTGTTGAACAAACATGTTTGTTTATAATTGTTGTTAAAATAAAAGTATCTTAATCCTCTCTCTCTCTCTCTCTCTCTCTCTCTCTCTCTCTCGCTCTCTCTATGCGCATGCGCGACTGGTGCGGGTGATTGAGTGAGCGCGTGTTTGGTGAGTGATTGCGATCTTTTGCTCTATCTTTTCTCATTTGATGTTTATATAGTTTATAGTTAGTAATTTTAGGAAAACACAGTTAGTGGGGTGGTGGAAGTTTACAGCGGCCGGATTTGTTTCCATTTCTGGCCGGTGTGGCGTTTAGACGAAAATGACGTTCAGTCAGTTGACGCGCCGGCATGGCATTAAGATACCGGTCGGGGTGGAATGCTCCGTTGAGGAATGTAGTCTCGCAGTTGGACAGATTGTTGGGCATAGTTGCATTAAATCGGCGTCAAGAATGAACAGTGCAGTTGTATTGTTTTTGAAGTCAGTTGACAAAGTTAATCAAGTTGTTGAACAAGGGATTGTAATTAAAGACGAACATATTGGAATTTTCCCGCTTGTTAATCCAGCTAAAAGAGTTGTGATTTCAAACGCACCGCCGTTTATTAGTGACGAGATTTTAGAACGTGAATTGGCAAGACACGGGCAAATAGTTTCGGCAGTAAGAAAGATTCCACTGGGGTGCAAATCCCCTCTTTTGAAACATGTCGTGTCTTTTCGTAGACAACTTTTCATGATTCTGAAGGGGGATGCAGAAGAATTAAATATAGTGCTGAAGTTTAAAGTAGAGGGATTTGACTATGTGGTTTTTGCCACAACTGAGACGATGAAGTGTTTCAGGTGTGGGGGGGTAGGACATCAAGTTCGTTTTTGTCCAGAGCAAAACAATGCTCCCCAAAGGGATGTAATTCAAATCGCAGTTATTTTTAGTGTATTACGCGCTGCTCTCTGGGCAGGAGTACTCAATAGATTCAAATCGCAGTTATTTTTAGTGTATTACGTGCTGCTCTCAGGGCAGGAGTACTCAATAGATTCAAATCGCAGTTATTTTTAGTGTATTACGCGCTGCTCTCGTCAGGAGTACTCAATAGATTCAAATCGCTTTTATTTTAGTGTATTACGTGCTGCTCTCAGGACAGGTGTACTCAATAGATTCAAATCGCTTTTATTTTTAGTGTATTACGCGCTGCTCTCAGGGCAGGAGTACTCTAGATTCAAATCGCTGTTATTTTTAGTGTATTATGCGCTGCTCTCAGGGCAAGAGTACTCTAGATTCAAATCGCTTTTATTTTAGTATATTAGGGACTGTTCGTTTTTTATTTAAGGGGCCACCGGAGGAGTTTTGAGATCTGTTGTCAAAAAAGACATGACCCTCCCTTCGCCAGCAATAAATTTTTCTATGACCCTCCAAAATGATTGTGAAAAAAGGCATGACCCTCCCCGATAATTTATTGATTAGCCTACTTCTGTACTGCGCTTGGCAAAGATGTTCAGATAGCCTTTGTTTGTTTTTTAGAACCATAAACTCTTGCTTTCTCATCTTACTATGGCTGTAACGATAGACCAAACCTACGATTCGGTTCGTATCACGATTTTTGATTTTAGATTTGAAAAAAATCATGTTTTTGGTGCTGATGCGGTGTGACTCGTTCAACATGTGGGTGGCGCTGCCAACAAAGCATCTAAAAGCTGTCACAAAGAACCGGCAAAAGTAATTATTATGAATATGTCAAATATAGCAAGGAGACATTTTAATTGTTTATTAATAAACACGTGTTTTCTGTGTCGACTGCAAAGATGAAGTTCTGGAATCGCCCAAGTTTAACGAATTTATCCTCAACTAGTTTTTGTGGTGTAGGTCTACGTATTTATGTTAACTTAAATAAATCTAATAGTAATTTAAAGATGTGGTAGCCCTACATCTTACACATCGTGGAAACAAAATAAGAATGGAAACTAAAATATGGTAGTATGCGCCTCAGTCCCAATACTGTAAAACTCGACGTAGGCCTACGTTCACAACATGTTAATGCAGCGGTAGAGTTACACTCACAGGACACTGTGCACTTATTCGCAATCACAAAAGTTCATTATTTGCTCGTGCTTTAAAGCTTTGCCGGGTAAACATTTCATTGGCATTCTGTTCTGACATGATGCACTTTTTCTAAGCGCGAACTGAAGTGCGCGCGCACTGTCAAACAGCGCCAAACTGGATTTTTGTTGGGTCAGACCCATCTGATATCGAAGGGGGGCTGATAACGCGAGATCAACATCGATCTAAATGGAAAAAAATAGCACCAAACAAGCCACTTTGAAATGTTGCTGTTTTCATGAATATAAAAGTTGGGTGACCCTCCCCCTAGACTAAAAAAAATTGGATGACCCTCCCCTCAACAAAGAATAAAAATACATGACCCTCCCCTATTTTCCTCCGGTGGCCCCTTCCATAAATACCGAACGGTCCCTTACACGCTGCTCTCAGGCAGGGTTGCCAGATTGGGCGGTTTTGCAATCTATTTTGCGGGCGAAAATGGGTTTGGGCGGGTGGATAAAAATTGGGCTGGTTTCGGATCAGTTCGGCGGGTTTTTGTTGCGGAAACACCGGCACTTCAGATCCTTATTCCTGCGACCCAATGCAATGTTCAGCAGGCAGTCACACACACACACACACACACACACACACACACACACACACACACACACACTCTGGCTGACGTGCCCCCTAACCTCACAACAGACACTCCCTCCCACTACCTTAAAGTGACGCACGCCGGCACCGCCCGCCCCTCAAACAACATAGTAGATTGCGGGGTTCTCTTACGAGAGGTCTCTCGTACTTTGCGTAAGATATCTTACGCTAGGGGAAAACCTCTTTTCCTCGAGATATTGAAGCCAAAAATTATCCTTAATTTTGCAATAATGTAAAACGCATTGCAGCAGCATGCAGACATGGGCGAGACAGCTCGCGCGCCCATTGGCTGCTCTGCGGCAACTGCACCAGCCTATCGATAGAGGCTCCTCATGACGTCAGAACCAATGAGGGCGCTTCGCGCCCATTACGTCATGTCCCGCCGAAATCGGGTGGGGCCAGGGCTATAAATACGGCCCAGAGAGGCTGGTTTGGTCAGTTTTTCATCTCTTCAGCGGGCTCACGCATCGCTGTATCCTGAGAGGAAGCCGCGCCGTCTGATTGCAAGCACCCAGCGGGATTACTCTGCATCTGAAGCTGCCGGTCGACAACTCGCCGCCTTCAGTCGCCGTTCCTGCTGACGCTTTCCGGCGTACATATCCTTTTCTCTGTTACTGTGTTTTGTGTATGTGTGTGTGTTCGCCGCCGCGACACACACTCTCATTGCACTAAAAGAGCCGGGCGTCTTTTTCAAGACGCCCCTTTCCCCCCCAACCCGCAAAGCTCGCCGGTGCGCCCGCTTGCCTTGCCTGCTTGGAGGATGATACCTGCTCTCCCTCTATTCGAGCCGCGCAAACCACGCCGTTCACAGGGGATGTCAGGAGCGGACGGTCACGGGGCTAGCTTTCTCTCTCCCTCTGTTCGAGCCGCGCAAAATGCGCCGTTCACAGGGGAGGCTGGAAGCGGACGGTCGGGGTTAGTTTTTCTTTACGTACAAGAAAGCTACCCTGCCTCTGCGCCCCATTCACGCGTCAATCACCAGCGGGCAAGCAAACGCCGAAGAAAACATGTTGACGCTATTATATGCTCGTGCATCTGAAAGCCTTTGTGTTCCCCCCTGTGGCTCAGTGGCGGAATCTTTGGTTTTTCACACGAGAGACCGGGGTTCGAATCTCGGTCTAACGGCAGATTAATTATGCCTCCAATGCTTCGCTCTGTTAGTTCCCTGAAAGGCGACTGCAGATGTGCATTTTGCAGCCAACGAGCGCGTTGTACAACCCGCTCGCCTGCACCCAAACACCGTTTCTATGGTTCCCGCGCGTCACTGGCGAAAGGAGAAAAGAGTGATAATGTCCCGCTGCGGCCGGGCCGAATTCTATTTCTAACACATTTCTCATTCCCCTCTGAAGTTCAGGCGACTGGAAATGTCATACTGCAGTGAGCGAGTCTGTTGTAATGCACGCACGCCTGCAAACAACGCCAGCATGTTGACGCTCTCTGTTTTGTAACAACAATGGCATCTGCTTTTCGCATTAAGTGGATCATGTGATGGCAAAACACATCGTCTTTGTCCTTGCTGGTTAATAATTGCCCCACGAGGACCAATTTACCAGCACCCATGTGACTCGTATCCCCCAACTTTACAGCCTCATGACATTCCGCACACACACACAAAAACCCTTTTGTGTATAACTGAGAATAAGAGAAATATCTGTTATTTTATTTTATAATATGTGTACCTTCCTATATGCACGTGTGATAGAGGTTTGGTTTGCTAGAGTATAGTTTTGAATTCTAAATGTTCATTGAAGGGAATTCCTCAGTCGTGTCTTGTTGTAACCCTACCTCAGACCATAAAACTTTACGACCCAGGAAAGCAGGCATTCCAGCATTACACACACTCACACTCTGGACTTTGAAACAGATATTCCCCCACATAACAAGCCACTGAATGTTGATATGTATTCCTATGTTTCTCAAAGTGTCGTCACTTGCCATAACGGAAACACTGACAACTTTATTGTGTGTTTAATCAAACTTTATTTGTGTGTAATTATGCATATAAGTGTAACGTTATGTTTCCCCAATCTTTACCCGTCATAATTGATATCTCTGTAATCCTCTCCAGCTGGCGGAGTTGAATTCCGATAGCAGAATTCAGTGATGCGCATTGTTTTATAAGTTCATATGTCTGGAGAAAATCCTCTCAAGTTAAAGTCAATCATGACTCATTCGAGTGGGCGTGTCTAACCGGACAAAGGAATCTTCCCGCTCGAAAAATCTCGACAGCTGATTCGTCCTACACGAAGGAGGGGACGGCACATTAGACACTGATAAAAGTCCAGACCTTCAGTTAACTCGCTCTCTTATCGCTTCCAACTCAACTTCCTCTCTTCGGACCTTCTTCTCCCCGGCGCAGCGCTTCTCCAAGGAACATCTGAAGGAGGCCCTGGCCTTCTCCATCGAACGAACCCATGTTCGAGTCGTAACAGCCGGTCTTTGCAACTAAGATTTCCAGCCTCTCCCATCCCGGGAGACGAATCTGAACTTTCTCGGTAACGTTAAATTCAAGTGAGCCTTTACATCGTTTTGCGAAACGACCCAGAAGACAAAGCTAGACGCAAACCAGCCGGACACGCGCACGCGCGCGTCCCCTTTTCAGCATCACACTGAAAGAGTACCACATCTCGCAAGTATCTTTCTCTCTAACAGCTGATTCCTGGTGTTTAGCTTGTAGGTCTGTGAATTAAGTTACCCTCTATCTCTTAACTCTCTTTCTTTCTTTCTTTCTTTCTTTCTTTCTTTCTTTCTTTCTTTCTTTCTCTTTCTTTCTTTCTTTCTTTCTTTCTTTCTCTTTCTTTCTTTCTTTCTTTCTTTCTTTCTTTCTTTCTTTCTTCTTTCTTTCTTTCTTTCTTTCTTTCTTTCTTTCTTTCTTCTTTCTTTCTTTCTTTCTTTCTTTCTTTCTTTCTTTCTTTCTTTCTTTCTTTCTTTCTTTCTCTTTCTTTCTTTCTTTCTTTCTTTCTTTCTCTTTCTTTCTTTCTTTCTTTCTTTCTTTCTCTTTCTTTCTCTTTCTTTCTTTCTTTCTTTCTCTTTCTTTCTTTCTTTCTTTCTTTCTTTCTTTCTTTCTTTCTTTCTTTCTTTCTTTCTTTCTTTCTTTCTTTCTTTCTTTCTTTCTTTCTTTCATGTCATTCATTCCGATCACGTCATGTTTGTTTAAATGTTTGTTTGTTTTATTGTTTGCATTTTACGTACGTTTATATTTGTAGCTTATAATCTCTAGCGTGTGCCATTTTATTAATAAACCCATTTATACTTTTAACTGTCTCTGTGTTTGAAAACCCACTTTTTATAAAGTCAATGAAACAAAAGATCTATAAAGCTACAGAATCTATATTATAAAACTACTTTGAGTTGTTTTAATTTATAAACCCAAAGAGGTTTTGTCTTCGTGGCCAGAAGATAAACTTTCTTGGAGTTTTGTAAACAGGAATACTTCTTCTTAACTGTGATAGTCTTACACTTATTCGTGGGACGAATAACGGATGACGAAACCAGTTACAGAACGAGGCATTTCCTATAATTGATAAAGTAAATGCATATGCGATTTATGAATTATGACCATGAGTCATAAATATTAATATTGCCAAAATTCCCTATATTCTTGAGCTAATTCGCATTAACCCAGAGGCATTTACGCTACAGTTTCTATGGCAACTTCTCGCTCGTTCAGTTCCAGTAAATGCGACTGTTCCAGTGTATTCTGCAGTAAACAAGTCGGCGACACAGCCCGCTTGCCTGCACACAAACGCCGCTTTACGGCTACCCAGATAAATCCCATAGAGTGTATTTTCTGGTGTTCCGGCCACGGCCGATGGTGTTATGAGTGTAAACAAAATGCCCGCTGCCCAGTGCTCATTCCTACACAGAAACACAGGTTTCTCTGATAATACTTGCGCTATATAAATGCCTTTGTGTCTTCCCCTGTGGCCCAGTGGCAGATTCTCAGGTTTTCACGCGATAGACCCGTGTTCGATCCCAGGTCTGCTGGTAAAAAAAATAAAAATAAATTTTTTGCCGTCAATGCTCGCTCTGTCAGTTCCCTGAAAAGGCGACTGCAGATGTGTATTTTTGCAGCCAACGAGCGCGTTTTACAACCCGCTCGCCTGCACCCAAGCACCGTTTCTATGGTTTCCGTGCGTCACTACCTCCATTCTCACACATTTCTCTGGAAATGTCAATATTGCAGTGCACGAGCCTTTTGTAATACACGCACACCTGCAAACAAACGCCAGCATGTTGACGATCTCTGTTTCTATGGCAACTTCTCGCTCGTTCAGTTCCAGTAAATGCGACTGTTCCAGTGTATTCTGCAGTAAACAAGTCGGCGACACAGCCCGCTTGCCTGCACACAAACGCCGCTTTACGGCTACCCAGATAAATCCCATAGAGTGTATTTTCTGGTGTTCCGGCCACGGCCGATGGTGTTATGAGTGTAGGCAAAATGCCCACTGCCCAGTGCTCATTCCTACACAGAGAAACAGCCCGTCACACAGGGCTCGCGCACATGATATCGACCCAGATCGATTGCGCATTAAATGTGGTAAATGTGCCCACTGCCCAGTGTCCACAAACACTACGTTCTGCTTCTGTAAAACGAAACCAACATGCATCCGCTCTGCTCAGGCAGACAATGCTCTCAGTGTTGTAAATGTGCCCGCTATCCCACGCCCACATTCACACATAGACATGACAGGTCTTACGGGACTCGCCCAGCCCTCCCCCTCTCGGTTGACCACCGCAGAGGAGTCGAGCGCGGGCAATCTGCCCGCTGTTATCAGCGCGCCCCCTGCCTCAAATGTCATAAGCGCGACGCTTATGTTGCAGCACACTGAAGCCCCTCTGTCGCTGAGCGACCAGAGCGCGCTTCGCACTCAACCCCTAGCCATTCGTGCAAACGCATGGGCAAGGCTACCCGGGGTTTCGAAGTGGGTGCTAGACATTATAGAAAGAGGCTATTCGCTACAGTTCGGTCGACGCCCGCAACGCAAGCGGCTCGAATCGATACTACGGTAAAAAAGGAAGTAGCACACCTACTTCGGGCCGAAATAGCGAAGTTACTGAGCAAAGGGGCTTTAGAACCCCTATCACAAGCTCAGAGCGAAGGGGGCATGTACAGCAGATATTTTCTGGTACCCAAAAAGACGGAGGTCTCAGACCCATTTTAGATCTAAGACGACTAAACAAAGCACTTCTGAAACGACGGTTCAGAATGCTCACGACCAAGAAAATCCTCTCGCAAATTTGCCAAGGGGACTGGTTCATGTCGATAGATCTGAAAGACGCTTATTTTCAAATACAAATAGCGTCACGTCACAGGCGATTTTTGGGATTCGCCTTCGAGGGCCAGGCATATCAGTACACAGTCCTGCCATTTGGCCTATCCCTGGCACCTCGCGTATTCACGATGTGCATGGATGCAGCGCTCGCACCCCTCAGGCTCCGAGGCATACGAGTACTGAATTATTTGGACGATTGGCTGGTTCTAGCTCGATCACAGTCGGAGCTCATAGAACACAGGACCATATTACTCGATCACCTCGAGAATTTAGGTCTCACAGTCAATTGGGCAAAGAGTTCACTGTCTCCCAGTCAGAAAATATCTTTTCTGGGCACAGATCTGGACTCGCTGTCTATGACAGCACAGCTGTCGCCGCAGCGCAGACTAAGTATTCAGCGCATGACAGAGATTTTTCGCCACGGCGCTTTAGTCCCGCTCAAAAAGTTCAAAGGATGCTGGGTCTCATGGCTTCAGCATCCTCAGTGCTTCAGCTGGGTCTGCTTCGCATGCGCCCGCTGCAGTATTGGTTGAAAGCGCGCGCCGCGCAGAGCTTGGACCTCCGGTCTCGCGCACCTCAAGGTCGATCAGAAATGCGTCGCAGCTCTGAAACCTTGGACAGTGACCGACTGGTACCGGTCAGGTGTAAGCCTGGGGACTTCCTCGAGTGTGAAGGTGGTGTCTACGGACGCCTCAACCTCGGGATGGGGAGCGCTGCTCGAGGGCAGACCGTTATTCGACCAGTGGTCGGAACGGGAAAAGCTTCTGCATATAAACTGCCTGGAAATTATGGCAGTCGACAACGCACTGAGGCGCTTTTGTCCCCAGATAAAAAGACACCACGTCTTGGTCCGTTCGGACAACATGTCAGTGGTGGCTTATATAAATCACCAAGGAGGTATCAGATCCAGAATCCTTCACAGGCTGACGGAACGCCTCCTGGTCTGGGCTCAGCACAATCTGCGCTCGCTCAGGGCAGCGCATGTGCCCGGCCATCTGAATGTGGGACCAGACAGACTGTCCAGAAACAATCTGCCGACAGGAGAATGGTCTTTACATCCACAGACAGTCAAAATGCTATGGAGGACATTTGGCAGAGCGGAAATAGACCTATTTGCGTCTCAAGAGAACGCTCATTGTCAGGAATTCTTCTCCAAGAGCAGGGATGCGCTGGCTCACGTCTGGCCCCGCTGCCCGCTCTATGCGTTTCCCCCTGTCACGCTCCTACCCCAGGTGTTAGAGCGAATCAGGGTGAGCGGATGCCCAGTGCTACTCGTCGCCCCATTTTGGACAAACCAAGTCTGGTTTCCAGTCCTGATGCAGCTGACGAGTACCGCCCCGTGGCCGATACCGGTGAGGAGGGATCTCCTCTCGCAGGCGAACGGCTCGATCTGGCATCCTCGCCCGGAGCTTTGGTCCCTACATGTGTGGGCCATCAACGGGTACCCGTTAACCTCCCAGCGGGAGTGTTAAACACGATCACGCAGGCTAGAGCTCCATCTACGAGGCGGCTCTATTCCTCAAAATGGTCTGTGTTCACTAGCTGGTGTTCAGCGAGTGGCACTTCACCCTCACGCTGTGGGGTGCCGGAGGTTCTCTCCTTTTTACAAGAGCTTCTGGATAAGGGCAGAGCCCCATCCACGCTCCAAGTTTATGTGGCGGCCATAGCAGCGTTCGCTGAACCACCGCTTGGCCAGTCATTAGGAAGGAACGATCTGGTCATTCGCTTCCTTAGAGGAGCTAAGAGGCTGAACCCTCCCAGACCACCCTCAGTTCCCGTTTGGGACCTTTCCACGGTTCTGGAAGCCATGAAAGGTGCCCCATTCGAGCCAATACAGTCAATAGACCTGAAACCCTTGTCTTTCAAAACAGTGTTTCTTCTGGCTCTCGCTTCAGTGAAGCGCATAGGGGATTTGCAAGCGCTCTCAGTGAGCACGACGTGTATGGAGTTTGGGCCGAATGACTCGAGAGTCATACTCAAACCAAAGCACGGATATGTTCCTAAATCCCTCAACACACCGTTTAGGGCACAGGTTATCTCCCTGTCGGCCCTGCCGGTATCTGAGGAGGAAGGGGACGCAGGCTTCCTTTGCCCGGTCAGGGCGTTAAGAGCCTATGTGTCTCGCTCATCTGTTTTCAGACAGACGGAGCAGCTCTTTTTGTTCAGCGGACGTTCTAAGGGACTAGCTGCGTCAAAACAGAGTCTATCCAGATGGATAGTTGATGCTATAGCGCTAGCTTACACATGCAAGGGCCTGCAATGCCCGATAGGTGTCAAAGCGCACTCCACAAGAGGCATGGCCTCGTCGTGGGCTTGGTCCAGTGGGATTGCCTTGCAAGATATCTGTATGGCGGCAGGCTGGGCCTCCCCGTCTACATTTATAAGGTTTTTATAACCTCGAGGTTCCCGCTTTGCAAGCTAGGTTGCTCTCGGTTTAATTTTTCAGTATTGCCCGCCCGATGCTATCGGCTCGGGATGCTGAAACTGCTAGAGCGTCGATCACTGATCGCCTATATACTTCTGTGGGCAGTACGTAAGTCCCCCATATTTACCAGTCAAGGCTGAGTTCGCCCTGGCTGTGTGGAACACTTGATATAACATGCTCTTATCAGAGCTCAATATTACAGGAATGATGCTATTCTAGCCCCTCTTCCTGGATTCTCTGTGAGTCCCTTGTGATTAGGCACTGTATGAACCCCGGGCACCTGCCCTTGGGACTTTAGTGTTATGTCTCAAGCACGCACGGCGTTTTACATTGTGTTCCCCTAGCGTAAGATATCTTACGCAAGTACGAGAGACCTCTCGTAAGAGAACGTACTCGGTTACTAACGTAACCTCGGTTCTCTCTAGAAGAGGGAACGAGTACTTGCGTATCTTGCTGTGCATGCGTCATGTTCTGATTCGCTTCAGCGATGAAAAACTGACCAAACCAGCCTCTCTGGGCCGTATTTATAGCCCTGGCCCCACCCGATTTCGGCGGGACATGACGTAATGGGCGCGAAGCGCCCTCATTGGTTCTGACGTCATGAGGAGCCTCTATCGATAGGCTGGTGCAGTTGCCGCAGAGCAGCCAATGGGCGCGCGAGCTGTCTCGCCCATGTCTGCATGCTGCTGCAATGCGTTTTACATTATTGCAAAATTAAGGATAATTTTTGGCTTCAATATCTCGAGGAAAAGAGGTTTTCCCCTAGCGTAAGATATCTTACGCAAGTACTCGTTCCCTCTTCTAGAGAGAACCGAGGTTACGTTAGTAACCGAGTACGTTTTCAAACTTAGGTAGCTGTCAATGCGGTTCATGACCTGTTCATGACACTCTTTCTTGGTCAGCGGCAGCGCCAACACAGATTTGAATATGATTTTGTCAAAGGTTTAATAGACAAACGAAATGGAATAAGATCGCGTGGGTGTTTGAATCGAGATCACAGACTTTTAAAGATGAATCGTGCAGCTCTGTAATAACACATTTCATCCTCTATTGAATCGAAACTGGCTAACTTCTGTCAACCTCATCTATAAGCAAGGGCAAAAATAAAGCAATTTAATTTGAATTAATATCTGTAATATTCTGTAATAAAAAATAAATCGATTTTAAAATCATTAAAAAAAATAAAAAAACGCGATATCTAGGTGAATCGATTTTTTTCTCCCAGCCCTAATATGCATGTTTCATGCCATGCCATTTGAAATAACTGAAATGTTAAAGTGGGTTATTTTTTATGTCCATATCTACTCGATGTTTTTATGTTACTGAATGCTTTTGTTCCAAGCGACTTTTAGTGACAATAAACAGACTCCTTGATAGCCTAAGTTGATCGCATTATTTTCCGTAACATAAGCTTATAGTTTAATAGTAGGCCTAGAATAGTCTGACTGAAGTCAGTGTAGCCTACTTTTGCGTTCATTTAATTGAATATTGTTTCTAAAATCGGATAGGCTAAGTCGAAAAATGGGTCATTGTTAATGATTTCAATGTGTTTAAACGAGAAACAAGCCCCCCCAAAAAAAATTGGGCGGTTTTTTTGTGCATTCTCGCGGTTTTTGACGAGGTTTTGGGCTGGAAAACCTCGCTGGCACCTGGCAACCCTGCTCTCAGGGCAGGAGTACTCTCTAGATTCAAATCGCTGTTATTTTAGTGTATTATGCGCTGGTCTCAGGGCAGGAGTACTCAATAGATTCAAATCGCAGTTATTTTTAGTGTATTACGCGCTGCTCACAGGGCAGGAGTACTCAGTAGATTCAAATCGCTGTTCTTTTAGCGCAATACTCCATGCTGTCAGGGAAGGAGTACTCAAGAGATTCTAATTGCTTTGCATTTACCTAGAAATGAGGTCCTGTAATATTCCTGTATTGCAGGAATATACAGTAGTATTGATACTATGTGCTGCAATAATTTTCGATACACTAAGCTCAGTTCTAGAATAATTATATTTTTCTCTATAACTAATCATTAAAAAAAAAAACATCACTCATAAAAACATTCAGTAAACATGGCTGTCAGCTCCCAGGGCATTCTTCAGGGCATCACTTTTGTAAAACTAAAGCAAAGTTGTCCCACAATACCAAAATATACAGTACAAAATACTCTTTTTTTCTGTTTATGTTTTTGCTGGTTTTATAGTCTAGTAAATCTATAGCCCTACACATTTTTAAGGGTAGGCTATATTTGATTATTTTTAATCGTTTTGTTGTTACATAAGTAGACCATTTCTTTTTGATCTATTATTAACTTGTTATTTTATCTCATTCTTCAGTTACCTGAATGAGCTGGCAGAAACTGGATGAATAAAAGGAGCCAACACTGAAGATGCCTATGCTACCCAGTCTATGATTAAGGCCTGGATGCAAAGATGGAGAGCGTTTGGTTCCACCTGATACAAGCACACAATCTCAGTGTTGACTTTGTGATGCATAAATGTGATTGCAAAATGTGGATCTATGTTCAAATAGTTAATTTTCCACTGAGTATTGCGGAGAAACAAAGACTTTTAATTTCAGGGTTCCTAGGCAATTTGGAAATGTTTGGCATTTGATTAGAGTAATTTCCAAGTATGGAAAAAATATTTTAGTTTCTATACTTTTCCCACCATTCTGTTTTCTAAAATATAAACTTAAGATTTTCGAAAAATGCATTTATCAAAAGCAGATTGAATTCATGTCAAAAGTTAAGTGATCATTTAGTGATTGTTTGTCTTATAAGCGAGTCTCTTTTGAATATCACTAAATTAATGTGCATTTACCCCTCTACCAGCAACAGATAAAGGAGCAGACTACCATTTAACTTAGTGGTCATGCAACATCAAACCTTATAAAGCATTTTAGGTTTCTTCTCATCCTGTTTAGTGCTTATCACTTCCAGAAAACTTTTGTACTGATTGTACTGTATGCCAAAAATATAATGTTTTATGAATCATTAATGTTTAATATGGTTAGAAAAATCTAGAGTATTGCAATTTTAAGTCTGTGTGGAAAAGTGTAAGATTGAAAATAATTAAAGATATTTGAAAATGAACAAAAACATTTTCTTTTGCTGTTTCAATTCCCCTTTCTTACCCCAGGGTACCATTTGGAGTTCCTAAAGGCAGAGGTGCTGATAGTGCTCAAGGCCTGTAGGTCAAAATGTGTGTACTTTTCTACGAATTGTCACACCTTTTACAATGGGGAAAATTGTAATTTTCTGATGAGTCGATTTGAACGTCTCACATTTGGGTTACAGAAACATGGTCAAGGAAGGCATCAAAGATTATAACAGTTTCTCTGTCCCTTTTATTCTCTGGCTCTCTTTCTTTGTCTCTTTCTACACCCTCTCCCTCTCTTTATATCTCTGAGGTAACACTTTACATATATGGGGGGTACAATTAATGGTATTTTGGGATGGGATAAGTTTTTATCATCACATCTATTTTGTAACTTTAAGTGTAACCATATATAGTGTCATTAAACCCTTTCAATTACATTTAATGTGCTAACTAGTTTTGATTAGGTATTGACTTTGAAGTGCTACCTATTGCAAAACAATATCGTCACTCTATAGCAGCAATCTGCCACATATTTAGCTGTTGTTACAACTTGTAACTGCGCTTATTTCCGTTGTTGATATAAGTAGCAGTGCATGGGTGGTAATAGACAAGAAATCTACAGTTTTCCACCATCTTACTGATAACTTTTCTTTCGGCAGTCTAGCAGCCTGAACCCCTGTAGGAAATACATCCTTACAAAAGTATGGAATTTTAAAATGGATAATAATAACGTTTCTTTAGTCATTCGGCAGTCTTGCAGCCTGAACCTCTGTAGGAAATCCATCCTTACAAAAGTATGGAATTTTGATTTCATTTAATGACTGAACAAAAATGTATTGTAAATAACTAGTTTACTAATTATATTTTTATTGAACTTTCTTTTGGTCCAATTTTGCAACAAAATAATCAATTCAAGCATAATTATGACTTTCCTTTTTTATAGTATTACAAAACATTTCCAGTGAATTAAATGTATAAAACAGAAACATATCACAAAAAAATGCATAGCAAAGATGTAGCCTATCATTAAACTGTTGTACTTTTAACTAGCTCATATCATTATTCTTAGAGGTTTTTTATTGCTTTATTATTTTTCTTTTAGACGGGTGTCATTGAACTTGAATGGGCTTCCTGTTAAACCAGGCCCAACGCTACGGGTCGCCTGGTCAAATGTCTGTCAGTTCCTCCTTAAATTCTCCAGAAGTATAGGTCTTCCTGCAAAAGAATTACATAAAGATGTTGGTTTCAATGTAAGCTGATAGTCATAAAAAAACAAAACGTAAAATATATTTCACCTGAAAGCTTCAGTTGTGGATATTGCACAATGAACATCCTCATTTTAAAATATTTCCTGGACTATTTCTTTTGTGGAGTAAACTTGGTGCGAGGGACATTAATGAAACCTTATTGTAAAGTGGTACCAATGTAAACAAATAAAATTACTTGTAAAAATCTTAAGATCTTTAAGCTAAAATACATTTATAATGCCCTCAAAACAGCACTAAGGACACAGTTATATTGTCACATGCTTATCACAGTTAGTGCATGTTGAAGTCAATTTGAATCGGAGTACTACTGCCCTGAGAGCAGCGCGTAATACACTAAAATAAAAGCGATATGAATCTATTGAGTACTCCTGCCCTGAGAGCAGCGCGTAGTACACAAAAATAAAAGCGATTTGAATCTATTGAGTACTCCTGCCCTGATAGCAGCGCGTAATACACTAACATAACAGCGGTTTGAATCTATTGAGTACTCCTGCCCTGAGAGCAGCGCGTAATACACTAAAATAAGAGCAATTTGAATCTATTGAGTACTCCTGCCCTGAGAGCAGCGCGTAATACACTAAAAATAACTGTGATTTGAATCTATTGAGTACTCCTGCCCTGAGAGCAGCACGTAATACACTAAAATAAAAGCGATTTGAATCTATTGAGTACTCCTGCCCTGAGAGCAGCGCGTAATACACAAAAATAAAAGCGATTTGAATCTATTGAGTACTCCTGCCCTGATAGCAGCGCTTAATACACTAACATAACAGTGATTTGAATCTATTGAGTACTCCTGCCCTGAGAGCAGCGCTTAATACACTAAAAATAACTGCGATTTGAATCTATTGAGTACTCCTGCCCTGAGAGCAGCGCTTAATACACTAAAAATAACTGCGATTTGAATCTATTGAGTACTCCTGCCCTAAGATCAGCACGTAATACACTAAAATAAAAGCGATTTGAATCTATTGAGTACTCCTGCCCTGAGAGCAGCGCGTAGTACACAAAAATAAAAGAGATTTGAATCTATTGAACACTCCTGCCCTGAGAGCAGCGCGTAATACACTAAAATAAAAGCGATTTGAATCTATTGAGTACTCCTGCCCTGAGAGCAGGGCGTAATACACTAAAAATAACTGCGATTTGAATCTATTGAGTACTCATGCCCTGAGAGCAGCGCGTAATACACTAAAATAAAAGTGATTTGAATCTATTGAGTACTCCTGCCCTGAGAGCAGCGTTTAATACACTAAAAATAACAGCAATTTGAATCTATTGAGTACTCCTGCCCTGAGAGCAGCGTGTAATACACCAAAAATAACTGTGATTTGAATCTATTGAGTACTCCTGACGAGAGCAGCGCGTAATACACTAAAAATAACAGCGATTTGAATGTATTGAGTACTCCTGCCCTGAGAGCAGCTCGTAATACACTAAATATAACTGCGATTTGAATCTATTGAGTACTCCTTTCCTGAAAGCAGCGCGTAATACACTAAAATAAAAGCGATTTTAATCCATTGAGTACTCCTGACCTGAGAGCAGCGCGTAATACACTAAAATAAAAGCGATTTGAATCTAGAGTACTCCTGCCCTGAGAGCAGCGTGTAATAGGGATGGGCATGATTAATCGACGATCGATAATTGATCGTTAAGAATTTCGTCGATCACGTTTATTTGTTATCGATTAAACTAATGCAGGTTGCGTTGCGTAGTGTGAGTCTTGAAGCAATGGAATTAATTTTAGCGCGGAGGTACCTGCGCATCCCGGCAACGTCAGTCCCCTCAGAGCGGGTGTTTTCGGCGGCTGGGACTGGCTGTCACCAGGTTGCAGTCGCGTCTGATCCCAGATCATGTCAACATGCTTATCTTTCTCAACAGAAATCAGTAGACTGGTGCAGAAGTTCTATGGGAACTTCATGCGTTTTCTCAGATCGGATAGCTATCTGATTTATCAAAACGATTCCATTTACACCTGGTCACATAAATGTGTTTTTGCAAAACGGATATAAATCCGATCTTGAATTCCCGCGCTATATGCATATTTAAATTGTTGCACGTCATCGAAAGCAACTGATATGAGCTGCATTTTATTGATCATCAGCGAAAATGTCTAAATCAAAGACCGCAACAAGATATTGCGGCAACAGCCCTGGTAAGATCATTTCGGTTCTTTACTTTTAATGAAGATGATTGTGTGTTGATGAATGACTTTCACTTTGATTTGCGATAGTTTGCACGTTGGCTTGATGAATAGATGCTCATCTGTGGTGATGCGTGTTGAAGTAGCGTCGTCATATCTGGATATAACATGACATATAGCCTATAACACGCTCTCACACGTTTATTTCTTATCATTTTTGGGATAAGTCAAATTTGCATATGTGGTTTCAACAACCAGATGCATTTACACTTGTCCAGTTTCGTCTGGAATGCATCTCAGATCTCCTGAAGTGGTTTGAGCGATCGGATTTAAATCCATCTCGAATGCATTTCGGAGGGCATTTAGATTTGGTCTTTTCACGACCAGATAGCTATCCGATCACAGAAAACGGATGAAGTGGCCATGGGTCTCTGTTTAAGAACGCCGGCTCGCGGCTGCAGGTTCCGCTGGTTTAGAGCACCGCAGGAATCTTCAAGTCTACCGAACGTCCAGTTTCACTGCCACAAGTTGATCTTCTTGTAATAAAGATCTCATCGAGGACAAACAAACTGTATTTTTGTATTTTCATTGCATTTTTAATTTATAAAAAGTTAAAGAAATAATGAATTTCAATATAAAAATATTAATGATTAATCGATAGTCGATCGTTAATTCTCCCGACGATCGACTAAGAAAATGTAATCGAATGCCCATCCCTAGCATGTAATACACTAAAATAAAAGCGATTTGAATCTATTGAGTACACCTGTCCTGAGAGCAGCGCGTAATACACTAAAATAAAAGCGATTTGAATCTATTGAGTACTCCCTCCCTGAGAGCAGCGCGTAATACACTAAAATAAAAGCGATTTGAATCTAGAGTACTCCTGCCCTGAGAGCAGCACGTAATACACTAAAAATAACAGCGATTTGAATCTATTGAGTACTCCTGCCCTGAGAGCAGCGCGTAATACACTAAATATAACTGCGATTTGAATCTATTGAGTACTCCTGCCCTGAGAGCAGCGCGTAATACACTAAAAATAACTGCGATTTGAATTCATTGAGTACTCCTGCCCTGAGAGCAGCGCGTAATACACTAAAAATAACTGCGATTTGAATCTATTGAGTACTCCTGCCCAGAGAGCAGCGCGTAATACACTAAAATAACTGCGATTTGAATCTATTGAGTACTCCTGCCCTGAAAGCAGCGCGTAATACACAAAAAATAAAACGATTTGAATCTATTGAGTACTCCTGCCCTGAGAGCAGTGCGTAATACACTAAAAATAACTGTGATTTGAATCTATTGAGTACTCATGCCCTGAGAGCAGCACGTAATACACTAAAAATAACTGCGATTTGAATCTATTGAGTACTCCTGCCCTAAGATCAGCACGTAATACACTAAAATAAAAGCGATTTGAATCTATTGAGTACTCCTGCCCTGAGAGCAGCGCGTAGTACACAAAAATAAAAGCGATTTGAATCTATTGAGTACTCCTGCCCTGAGAGCAGAGCGTAATACACTAAAATAAAATAGATTTGAATCTATTGAGTACACCTGTCCTGAGAGCAGCGCGTAATACACTAAAATAAAAGCGATTTGAATCTATTGAGTACTCCTGCCCTGAGAGCAGCGTGTAATACACTAAAAATAACTGCGATTTGAATCTATTGAGTACTCCTGCCCTGAGAGCAGCGCGTAATACACTAAAAATAAAAGTGATTTGAATCTAGAGTACTCCTGTCCTGAGAACAGCGCGTAATACACTAAAAATAAAAGTGATTTGAATCTATTGAGTACTCCTACCCTGAGAGCAGAGCGTAATACACTAAAAATAAAAGTGATTTGAATCTATTTAGTACTCCTGCCCTGAGAGCAGCGCGTAATACACTAAAAATAAAAGTTATTTGAATCTATTAAGTACTCCTGCCCTGAGAGCAGCTCGTAATACACTAAAAATAAAAGTGATTTGAATCTATTGAGTACTCCTGCCCTGAGAGCAGAGCGTAATACACTAAAAATAAAAGTGATTTGAATCTATTGAGTACTCTTGCCCTGAGAGCAGCGCGTAAAACACTAAAAATAACTGCGATTTGAATCTATTGAGTACTCCTGCCCTGAGAGCAGTGTGTAATACACAAAAATAAAAGCGATTTGAATCTATTGAGTACTCCTGCCCTGATAGCAGCGCGTAATACACTAAAA
Source organism: Leuciscus leuciscus (assembly GCF_965113295.1). Lineage (NCBI taxonomy): Eukaryota > Metazoa > Chordata > Actinopteri > Cypriniformes > Leuciscidae > Leuciscus > Leuciscus leuciscus. The sequence goes on along the minus strand of NC_138725.1, from coordinate 33,573,573 downwards.
TAACAGCGATTTGAATCTATTGAGTACTCCTGCCCTGAGAGCAGCGCGTAATACACTAAAAATAACAGCGATTTGAATGTATTGAGTACTCAAAAGATATAATACGAGTTAAGAGCCCAACTAATGGAAACACTATTCACTATTATGGTGACTTCAAATGAAACACATTAGAGTTAAACCTCTGTTAATTCTCAATACAAACTTTCGTAGACGTCTGCCAGAAATAAAGTCAGTCTGGTTAGTAATAAGTGAAGCTGGTAATGCTATTTGTGGAGTTGTTTAATCCTCCTCTGCTGAGATCTTCACAGATTTAATGTCTTCTTTTCTCTTCAGTCGATTTCATCTAAGACTGTGACTGAAGTCAGTTATAGTTCTTGTGTTTCTGCTCATTTCTTTTTTCTGTTCTCTTCTTTCTTTCAGTGATTCTGCTTGTTAACAGACTTATTAAGGCTGAGATGACTCTATATTTAATATACACAGATTTTGTGGCTCAGATAAGGTCCAGTTCTGGTTTATTTCTTTGCTCTTGGCTGACATGTGGCATTGCCATGGCCTGCTTGTGGCCCAGATCTGGCAAACAGGAGTGCCGTAGTGCCCACCCAAGTGCCGTAATTCCACGCTGCATGTGGGCCAGATCATCTTTCCACGTGTGCCAGATGTAGGCTGGATCTGGGCCAACACAATGTTGCTATGTGGGAAACTGTCTGAACTCAGTTGTAGTTCTTGTATTTCTGCTCGTCTCTTTTTCTGTTCTCTTCAGAGGTGTAAAGTCCAGGTTCAGAAAGTAAAAGTCATGCTCAGAATTTTGTTCCAATCACCTGGATTTGCTAATTAGCAGTTTTTCAGCCAAGAGATAGCAATCAGCTGACTGAGTTCATGGGTGGAATAAACATATGGTAGGACTTCTACTTTCTGACCCCTGGACTATACAACTCTGATAACCCCACTCCTCCACTGTGGTGTTTTTCCTGAAAGTCATGTGATTTGCTGGAAAGAGAAAGACTTCTGAGACACACATAAATACTTTCTGATTGGCTGACATGCATCTTGCGTAACATGAATAACTGCTATGTAAGCCCACAATGTAGTGGCAAAAGAGTACAGCAAAATAATTCAAGAAAGCAAGACATGTCTCTTTTATAATATCCATCAGAAAACTGATTTTGCTGTTTGGAACACAGATTTCCTCAGGTTTGACTTTTTTACATTTGCATGTATTGTTATTTCACTTTTATTTGAATCCAACTAATCATTTTGGGACACTGTGGGAATGTTAGTTCTATTGGAACATCAAGTGTGTGACACATGGAGTGTCTTGGTTTGTGAGAATGTATGTTTTATGTTATGTTTTATGTCTCACGCAGGTTATAGGTGAATCAGGGATGTGCTAAAATGTGAAAACGCTTGACTTGGTTTAATGCACTAATAAAAAACTTTGACTGCGATGTAGGCTATTTCTTCAGACTGTTTAGATCTGCAACTGCAAACCGAAAAAAAATATAAGACAGCAGGGAATGGACGCTGACTTTTGATTGTGACTCATAATAGAAATATCTGATTCACAAACAAAACCGTTGACGTTTTACTAAATAATTTGTAATATATTTCAGGCTTATTTTTTTTTTTTTCTATTGTGATGTTTATATCTACTTCTATTTCTATTTATATACAATATGATTTGTTTAATGTGCCCCTACCATGCTTTTTTCCAAATATGATCTTTCATGCAGTGTGCAGTATAGCTGTTTGTCTAGTTTTAAAAATCTAAATGTGCTACAAAGTGATTGTCTTCACAAAGCAAATTGTATTTAAAAATCAAAAGTTAGAATGTCTAATCTTTTGCATGAAAATTGTGATGGTGTAAAAAACAATTAATAACAAACAACCACTTTTGGTCAGCAATGAGTTAAGTGAATATTTTCATTTCTAATAATAAAAATGTTATCACTTCATCATCCTTGCTTCTTGTTTCTTTTGTAACAAACAAGAGTGTTTTGTTAAACACAGTTACAAAGACCATACACTGACATAAAATGGTGTCAAACTGCCCAACAAAAGGAAACACTGATGACCATAATGGTTGCCAAACACTTTAAACCATCGACATCTAAACCTCTGTAAATTCTCATAAAGAACTGAAGACAAATGACACAAAAGAGTCTGGTTTGTAATAAGAGATTTAATGTCTTTTCAGATTATTTCATCTAAATCTGTGGTTGAAGTCCGTTATTAGTTTTTGTTTGTCTTTCCTTCAGTGATTCTGCTTGTTATCATCAGGTGTCTTCAGTAATCAAACAATCATCACTCAATTATTCACTTATCAAAAATCCTGATAATTTACTCACCCCGATCCATTCTGCGTAGAAAAATCCTGGAATGTTTTCCTCAAAAACCTTGATTTATTTTCAACTGAAGAAAGAAAGACGTGGATATCTTGACATCGGAGTGAGTAAATTATCAGCAAAAATTGTTTTGAACTAATCCTTTCAGTGTTACTACACCCTGCTGGTGGTTCCCATATAAACACCGATTTAATACTGGGGAATAATTTAATAATTGAATACTGGGGAATTTGCTGTGTAGCTATCGATTATTATTTTTTTTGTCTTAATAAAAAGTATTGAAGTGGTTCTGTTTGAAGTGTACATTATGAATTATGTTTTCTTTTATTTTCTTTTTTTCTGTGTGTGTTTGTTGTAGAACAGAATCGATGTGAAATCAGAGCCACAGAAGTTGCTGTTTATCGGAAAGATCACAGGAAACCTGTTGATGTGAGTAAATCTTTCTGTTTCCGTTTAATGTTTAAGTCCTGAATTAAGGAGAATTTAGATTTTTTTAGATTTAAAAAAAAAATTTTTTTACATTATTTTAGCAGGAAGAAGAAGAAAGGACCCTTAGTTAAAGCTCTTGAAGAAGTAATAAAACCAGATTTGAACGGTGTAAGTTTTTTTTTATAAAATCATCACGGGTGAATTGTTCCTTAACTTGGTTCTTCTGCTGCATCAAGATGAGTTTCAACAGTGCACAAAGTCAGCCTTCTGATTCTGATGGAAATTATTATTTATTCAAAAGATGGTTTCTGTCATTGTTGGTAATCGCTTTATCATGTTCAAGTGTTCGTTCTTCCAATATGTTTGGTTTTAGTAAGTTATTCAATGCCATAAAAACGGGATGTAACGTCATGATTGACAGCTGTGCTTGCGATTGACCATTTCTGGGATCAAAAGGCTTCAAATTTCTACTGTGGAACGACGTGCTGCGGCTGCCCATCCTTTTTTACAGTCTATGAGACACAGAGTGTGTATGTGACATATATTGTCAAATGTACTGTAATCATATGCAATTTAAAATAAACATTTAATACAAAGACTTGAACAAGTGAGATGTGCACTTCTCTATATGGTATATATATATATAGTGTTTTGTTTGTATTTGAGTTTCTCTTGTAAGGACTTCTGTGCTGTTAAATTAAATTAAATTAAATTAGAATCTATTAAATTATTTGATATATTATATTCATATATTAATAACACAAGCTTAAGTGTTTATCCTCATCTGTAAATCCATCTTATATGATGGGATAACTTCACCGATGGACTGAATGTGTGATTGTCATGTTTCCGTGAATTAACACACACTAAACACACAGGCTGTTTGTCCTCCAGACAGAAGAGTTTGAGTTTCTCACTGTGTAAACTGCAGATCTCCTCAGACTCTGATGAACGCCTCTCATTTCTCTCCTTCAGGAACGACTCACGCTAGTTTTTTAATACAAGATTACATGGAGGATCATCTCTTGAGGATCTTCTCCTGCAGACAGGACACTCCTGAGTTTCCTTGGTTCTCCTTACTGTTGAAGACACTCTTTACAGAAATGACAGAAGAACAGGAGACTTGAAGATTTTATGACACATGGGACAAGAAAGCTTTTCTGCAGATACATTTAGTGAAGCAATTTTCACTGTTTGAGCTCCAGAAACTTCTGAATGCGGTTTCAGAAATAAATAACTATAGGCCTATGTGTATTTGGTGTATATCCCTGTATCCCTGGCTGGGATAGGAACTAGCCAAGAGTGAGAAGTCTTGTCAATTTCTTTAATTTACATTGTGAACTTTTTATAGCCTAGTTGTGTAACCCTGATCTGTCGGCAAATGGCTTTATGCGCCATTATGATATTGCATTCTTGTTTTTGGAGCTCGAGAGAAGCTCTGACAGTTCTTGCAGTGCGTCATACATGAGTCCTAAATTGTAAACAAAGGTGCTTTGCCAAGCCATTGTAGCTTTCCCGAGTTGCGCTCTGGTGAGCAGAATCCTCCTCTGCGTGTGTAAAATGTCTGTGGAGGGCAGGATAACTTCTCCACACAGCTTCGACTGTTCTGAGACTAGATGCCACCCATCTGTTGTCTAACACCCGACCAACTTTACACAATTGAATGTTCAAACCGTCAGTACACTCTTTGAGCTCCACTCGGTTTTTGTTTGATGTCCTGTACAGTGCGTCAAGTTTATCCATGAAGATTTTGAAATGATTTATAACCTCCATTTCTTTCATCACATCACCAACTGCAAGCTCAAGTCGATGTGCAGAGCCGTGCCACACCATGATGTTTGGGAAGCGGGTTTTAAGTCGAGTTGCCACCCCACTCTTGCATCCGAGCATCACTGACGCACCGTCACATGTGAGACCGATGAGTGTTTTTGAGAGGAAGGCCTCGTCTAAGTTGGCGTGATCCATCCAACAATTTGCGGACAATGTCTTCTGCGCCAAAATCATCTAACTCCACAAAATCAAAGAATATGTTCTCGGGCGATTCCATCTCTGGCAACTGCATTCGTAAATACACGATTAATGCGCTCTTTTTATTTAAGCCTGTGGCCTCATCCAACATGAGTCCGGTTTTTGGAGCACAAGTGACAATCCTCTCAAGCAGTTTTCTTTTCATGTCAGTTGCAATATGCTGTTGTATATGAGAACATGCCACGTTAGAGTGAAGAATCCTCCCCATATCCACACCATTCATTTGCTGACAGTCTATTTCATGTTCAAATCTGTGAGCTGGCCTGTGACGCTTGGCCTCCTTGCAAGCGGTCGTTTGCACCTGGTCACTTTGGATATTGATTACTGCATTTACCAATGTATTTTCGTTTGCTTTATCACAAATATTTGATGCCATTACATGTGCTTTAGTACTGCCATGCTAAAAAAACTTTTTTCTTAAGGCTCTTTGCTTTTTTCTTAAATCGGGCGCAGATGATGTCACTGAGCCCGAGATCCATTCTTTTGCCAGTTTCACGCAGTTTTTTCCTGACCCAGTGATCCCACTTTTTTACAAATGGCACAGTCTAGTTTTGTCCATTGTAAGCCAGGGATAACTTTTTTTTTTTCTCTGTAAACTGAGCGTATGTCCAGATTTGCCCATTTTTAGTGTCCCTGACAAATGTACCTGCTTCGTCGCCATCACAATCTCTCGCAGATTCAAAGTGTCCATCAGCCGCCTCGTCGTCATCTTCATCTCCTTCCCCGTCAGGGTCTTCATCATCCCCACTAACATCAGGTGCATTAGCAGCATTAAAGGGTTAGTTCACCCAAAAATGAAAATTCTGTGTCTGTGTTACACGTCACCACGTAGGCTCACTATTGGCCGACGCTGGTCATGTGTGTGATGCGTGATGACTTATAACACAGACGCGCTGCGCAAAAACACTACGAGGCCCAGAGAGAAGGAAATGAATAGTGGAATAAAGTCGTTATTGTTGTTTGTTTTTGCGCACAAAAAGTATTCTCGTCGCTTGATATACTTAAGATTGAGCCACTGTAGTCACTTGGACTATATTAACGATCTCTTTAATAACTTTTCTGGGCCAGCAAGTTTGGGCCACCTAGCAGCCTATGGAGAAGTGATCAGCTCTCAGATTTCATCAAAAATATCTTAATTTGTGTTCCGAAGATGAACGAAGGTCTCACGCGGTTGGAACAACATGAGGGTGAGTAATTACTGACAGAATTTTCATTTTTGGGTGAACTAACCCTTTAATGGTAGGCGTACTACTGCTGTGTCCACCGTGGTCTCCACATTCTTGATCGGCGAAAAAAAAATTTTTTTGCTTGTTTGGGATCTGACTGGCCAGCGTATTTGAAAAAGTTAAGCAAACTTTGTTGTCTTTTTGACATTTTTCCCCTGAGTGAAACGAGGCAATCTCAACCAGCACAACAAGTACAAGGTATGTGTCACTTGAAGTGCCTCCCCTCCCTACATCCCTCTCCCCCCGTCCCTCTCCCCCCTCTGTCTTACCCTGAAAATTCACCTCAAAATGCTTCGAAAATGCAAACACAAGATTTTTGCGGAACTTCAAATGGGAATAAAGACTAACAAGACAGAAAACAACATTGAACACTACACAAACAGTAATTTTTATTTTATTTTATTTTTAGGCGGTTAATTTTCCATAGTGACACATTAGGTGCCGGATCCAATAAAAAAGATTCTGGATCCAATGTCGGATGTGCCGGAACATGTTCCGGCGTGTTCCGGCTCAAATTAAGCCGTGATCTCATTGTTACCGCTTCCTTCACCCTTCTAATCATGTCGGGTACACTCAGTATCCATTGCGACTTTCACCCGGCTTCTTAACTCCCAAACTATATTATGTTAGCTGGGCACATAACCTGTTAACAGAGTACCCAGATAACACACAGAATACGTTGTACTCTTTCACAGCATCCAGTCGCTCTGACTGGCACATTTTTATTTAAACAAAAAAAGGCACGTGCATTCATTCAGTCACTGATTAGGTCACATGATATATACCTTGCAGTGTGATTGCCTGTCTCACAAAAATAACAAAACTGGGAAAACAAATACAAATACAAATGAGAGCATAATACATCTTAAAGGGGTGGTAAAACGCTTGATTGTTCAAAAAAAGGCTTGATTGTGTTTGTGGGATGCACTGTAACGTGTTCATGCTTCGTTTTAAAAAATTCACATTATTTTTCACATATTTAACCATTATTCTACACTGCTCTGTCCCTCCTTGTAAAAACGGTCGGATGATTTCCGCGTTATATGAAGCCCCCCCCTTCAAAATATGCAATGGGCTCAGATTGGTTAGCTGGCCCAGTGTGTTGTGATTCGCTAACCTCCAAGTGTACGTTGTTCGGAAACGTCACGCCCCCTTATCTTTACCGGTAGTTTGTGCTTCAGTAAACAACGGCGTCAATATTGCCATACCAGATTGAGCCCGAATCAGACCCAGAGAATGTTAGTGGAGAGGATCGAGCAGAACCTGTTCAAGAACGGCTGTTAAAGGACGTTTCAGAAAGGTATGTTTCTTTTATATGAATGTTTAGGTATGTTTAGGTATACTGCAGATCGCTATATGACACTGTTACTTTTACATTTAGAACGATTGTAGCTAAATATCTGTCGCCTGAACTATTAATCCAATACGAACACTAAACATTGGCTTTACAACAGTAGCAAAATCAAACACAAAACCATGTTTAGCATGCCTGTAGATAAACAAGCATGTAGATAAACAATACATAAAAGCTATAATCAAAGAATAATTTACACTGATCACATAAACGCATACTTGCCAACCTTGAGACCTCAGAATTCGGGGGGGGGGGATTCCTTTAGAGTTAACACGGGTGAATCTGACTGCAGTAGATGTGAAAGATATGAATAAAGTTAATTCGGCCAGCGCTCATACCTGTGTTTACATCCTGTTTTCGGTTGAAGTCCAAAGTAGTCGATTGTCGACTAAAGGTGCATATGTTTAGTTACCTATGATCACGCGCGTGAACTCGACAATCGACTACTTTGGACTTCAACCGAAAACAGGATGTAAACAGGTATGAGCGCTGGCCGAATTAACTTCATTTTAACGGATGGTGTAGCAATATTGTTGTCCAGGTGGAAATCGGGAGAAATTCGGGAGAAAGGTCGGTCCGGGAGATTTTCGGGAGGGGCTTTGAAATTCGGGAGTCTCCCGGAAAAATCGGGAGGGTTGGCATGTATGCATAAACGACAACAACCACGAACATTCCAAGTTCGCTGCCCTGGTGATATTAAACAGAAGTTTGTATGTGTTTGTCGGATAAGTATGAATTAACGTTAGCATTTAACAAACTGGTTTGTGGAGCCAAACAGCGTTGTCCTTCGTTTACTTCCTTGCTACAACGTACAATTAACAATACGAACTATCACAGGAAAACACAACGACGAAAAATAAATCATACTTACAGGTTGTGGCCCGTAAACAGTTTCTGTTTTTAAAGTTGGAACTGCTCCATCTTTCAGGACTAGCCGTTGTGCGAATCCTTCATCGGAGGAGGGGTTTATGTAAATATTGGGCTTAGTGATGTCAGCAAGCCCGCAGGAATGTCGTGTAGTCCCTACTGGCCGTTTTTTGTAGTTCTTAGAAATTGATTTCTTTAAAAGCAAATATCTCCCTTTGCTTTAAACTTTGAAAGTTGTAACTTTGCAGATGTTGTTTATGCTCAAACAGCAACATTACACACTAACTAAAGTTAGAAAAGTGAAATCGTGTTTTACCACCCCTTTAACACACATGATCCTTCAGAAATCATTCTAATATGATGATTTGATGCTCAAGAAACATTTCTCATTACTATCAATGTTGAAAACAGTTATTTACATTTTTATTTCAGGGTTTTTTGATGAATGAAAAGTTCAAAAGAACAACATTATCTGAAATAGAAAGCTTTTGTATTTATCTCCTTCCTCAATACTGATCGTAAAAAAAAACTGACAAATTTCATAATGTAACTCAACATATTCAGAAACAGACAGTTAAAGCAGCAAAGGAAAAATTCATATAAAAAAGTCAAGGGTCAAGAGTCCAAATAAAGTAAACACCGATCACTGATTTGTATATTTTTTTTTTCAATAAGACATCAACAACTAAACTTCTCAATAAGATGTTTTGTATGAAAGAAATAAAGTCAAGCTGGATTGTAATGAGTGAAGATGCTGAGATCTTGAGAGATCTGTTAGTGTTTAATGTTCTGTGACTGTCAGCAGCGACTGCAATAAAAAATTAAATAAAATAACAAAACAAGTAAAATGAAAGTAAATATCCTAATTTAAATAAAGTGCAAAAAACTTTAACAGGAATATCTTACTTGTATTTCCTGAATTAATTAAAATGACTGGCAGCAACAGAACATTAAACACTAACAGATCTCTCAAGATCTCAGCATCTTCACTCATTACAATCCAGCTTGACTTTATTTCTTTCATACAAAACTTCTTATTGAGAAGTTTAGTTGTTGATGTCTTATTGAAAAAAAATATATACAAATCAGTGATCGGTGTTTACTTTATTTGGACTCTTGACCCTTGACTTTTTTATATGAATTTTTCCTTTGCTGCTTTAACTGTCTGTTTCTGAATATGTTGAGTTACATTATGAAATTCAGACTTTCACATACTAAATATAAGATGGCACAAGTAATTCATTGGCAGGATCAGATTATGTTTCAGTGATTTTCTGTTGTTAGTTTAACTGGTAAAATCCTTAGACATTTAATTTCATCAAAATTGCAGAAGAATGGAAAGAGTGTGTCAGTGAAGGTGGTTGTGAATGTGTGTAGATGTGTGTTAGTTACAGGATCAGAGAATGACACCGTTCCTCTGTCATAGTCCAGATCAACTCTCACACACTCAAGATCCTGTTCAACACGAAAACCAGATCTAGACAGTCCATATGGATCATACTCCACACACCAGACATCAGTGTTACAGAAATCACGTCCCTTCCTCTGGTTTGATGCTGTAGTTACTCCAAGACTCCAGCATTCACTCTCTTTAACCTCCACATCCCAGCTGTGTGTTCCTGAGTTAAAACCCTCTGAACCCAGAACACACTCAAAGATGTCAAATCTCTCTGGATTATCAGGAACAGGTTGTTCGTCCCAGCTGAATGTCACACTGGTCAGATCATCAGACAGGACGAGACGTGGATGAGCCGAGTTTGGATCCAGAATCACAGGAGCTGATGAGACACAATCAACTGCTTTTATTCTGATCTTCATATAATGATCAAGAGTGAACCAAACACAGATTATTATGAATTATGACCCTCGTCCTATTGATCAAGCAGTGCTGCACAATCAGTTATGAAAGATTTTTAAACTTATATGGCATCATTTAGACACACACAGAATCAGCAAATGAATCTCAACAATGCTGACAATCAACAAAAAAAGATAACATCAAATCTGATCAAATACTTTTAATATATTTTATCTTCAGTTGATTTAATCTTTTTTCTGTTCTTCTTGTTTCCTTGCTCAGTGATTCTGCTTGTTAACAACAGGTGTTCATCAGTGTCTGAATTTGCTCACCTGTTTTTTATTCACACAGTCAAGTGGATTATATTAGTGAACTAGGGAATAGTGAATGAGGGTATAACGTGTGATTTGAAACAGCCTATAAAAGTTAGACACAAACAAAACCAAAAAACTGTGGTGTTTTGCCTATAGGCATACATATTACGTGTGTTTGTTTTTATTTATGCTGTATTATAAAATACCCATATTATAACAAATAAATAACATATATTTGGAAATTGCCCTTTAAAACGAAGGCTCAGTTTGTGGTTCACAATGATTTGATTTAAACCAACAAAACCAATAAAACAAAGACAAAGTCACTTATATTAAAAAAAAAAGTTTTATTTATGTTTTTGTTAACAGAAGTTATCTTGCGCCTTTAATTGCCTCCGCTATCGTCCTGTCAATCATCTGTCTCATTCTCGCGGGTCGCGGATATGATTACAGCTTCAGTAAAAATGTATTTCACCATCATTGGTACCCACCCTCAGCCGATTGGCATTACAGTATTTGCAATCACCATCCCGTGGCAAAACGGAGCGTCTAGAGAAAAGTTCTGACTGCTGACTGAACATTGGTCAGTGAGCGTCTCCCGCTCGGCGCTGTCAGCAGATTTAACTCTGCACAGCTAAATAAAACAGGCTGGTGGCAGACTAATAATTAATATTTCTGATGTAAATATTTCTGTGAAACGTGTAAAGTTGCACTGAAGAAACCCCAATAGGACCTGCCCTGTACAGTTTAAGAATCTGTAGCCATAGTAGAGGACTATTATTTTGTTGAACAGACCTGACCTGAGCGACAACTGATGACGTCACATGCTCAGATTTGCTTGACCAATCGGCGGAAGGGGGCGTGTCAGGCCGCCCACATGTGGAAAACGAATTTTGAAGTCATTTATTCATTTTTTGCCTGTGAACTAACGAACGAAAAAACGAATAAAGGGGCCGTTTTCTCGTTTCTGCTTATTTCATTTCAAATTGGAAAACAAACTATCAAAACGTACACGGACCCACCAATCGAAACTCATTCTTGGCTCCCATCATGCATTGCGGTATGAATAAATTATGATCTGAATTGTCTTACTAATTTCCTTTTCCTAATTGAATTTTCTGTTTGTCACAATAGTTGAGATTCATACACTGATTATTGATGTCTGTATGTGCCTAAAAGAAAGATTTTGTTTAATCAGAACAACTTTTAAGAAATCCTTTAGGCTAGTTAGAAAAAAAGAACGTATGCTGTAGAATCACAGTGATGCTGTAATCAACAATATACATTTCAGTCAGAGATTAGACTCTAAATGAGATCAATGAATCAGGTGAAATTATGATTATGTCAAAACATAACCAACAAAACCTGATCAACTTTCTCTTTGTTTATCTGGCAGTTATAACTTAGATACAACAGCCAAAGACAATCTAATGTTTACAGTTTATGGGTCAAGAGCCCAACTAAAGCAAACACTGATCTCCATAACGGTGTCTTAAAATTTTTTGATTTTCTCCTTTGGTGATTCTGCTTGTTAACATCAGGTGTCTTCAATAATGTTCAATCATCACTCAATGAATCACTTAAGGAGCTCATTAACTTTAACACTCTTGAGTGTTAATTTAACACTCATATTTTAACACAGACTCTGGAGCCATATAAACTCCCAGGAGAGTTAATTTAACACTGGACTTTTTGCTGTGTAACGTCTTGGAAAGAAGAGCTGGTTATGTATATTGGGTCGCGTTTCAGTCGCTATTTCATATTCATTCCGTTGTTTGACAAAAGAAACAGTAAAATATACCAATGAAAACAGTTTTATTCAGAATTTAGCTTCATTAAAATGGGCACAGAGAGAGACAAACTAATGTAATAATAAATAATAAATGTACATTTAGCATTTTCAGAAGAGCTGCCCTGTCATGCAAAAATCTAAACATGTTTGTGTTAGTAAATTGCTCAGTGCAAAGAAAGAGAATAATGGGAACCTGGTATTTCTTTGTTCTTTCTACATGTGTCTAATAGACATGAACAAGTTCTTTGAAAAATCTATGACCTTTGAAACATGTCTCGTCTTCATGCTCTATGTTGACTATGGTTTCAATAATAAACATACATTTGCATAAAGGATCCATATTTATCCATGCCCATGTTGATTAGAGTATTACAAACTTGAAAAGTTTTAATTTAAAACAAATAAAAAATGTGCGATGAATTGCGATTAATCGCGAGTTAACTCATGACAATCATGCGATTAATCGCGATTAAAATTTTTAATCGATTGACAGCCCTAAATTAAAGTTTTAATTTTATTAAATTGAACAAGCACAACATTCAGCATTCAATCAAATATTCTTAAGAAAAAAAAAAGTGTTGAAAGATTTATTATTATTAATAATGTTACTTCAACATATTGTTATTTCAACATAATATGTGTGAGCAACAAGCAAGATGTGCATTTGTAAATTCGGTGACAGCGTGTGTTACGAGTTTCAAATGGTGTGACCGCGGCGCGCCGGCGACTTCATGTCATGATTATAATGTCTGCTATATTGCTTTTTATGTATTAAATCCAGGCAAATGGTTGATGAAAAATGTATTAAAATTAAGATACAATTTATACTGAACGAAATTCACTTTAAAGAAAAGCTTTCTTCAAAACAAAACTTAACAAACTTGAAACTATGTGCTTATTTAATGGCTAAAACACGTAGGCTACTACAGACTCTCTTTTTGTACAAATTGCAGCACATTCATTTAATTCTGAATTTTGCACATGTAAGTTGAAAGGCATTTGTTTGTGCATAGTAAAACAAATCTGTAACATTTATCAAGTTCATGTGCGTGCAATTATCTTAATGAATAGACCTAATGCGACAAGGAAGAAGCATGCAAACTGTTTGTTTATTCAGAAATAGTTGAATGGATCGGAAAAGTAACAAAAGCGGATATACATAGTTCCTACATGACGTCACAACATACGGGCATTTGCCGACCCGGCGCCATTTCTGTGGGCAGAACATTAGAAGAAGAAGCTGAAAAGAGTTCATTTTCGTGATAAAAAGTAAAAATGGTCATCTCCTGCTGGGTCAATGGATGTTCAAATCGTGCCGGAGGTTCAGTTAAATTTGGATTTTACAGTATACCCGTCATTAGACTTCATGAATGTGAGATGACTAACGTTAAGCGTCAGAACAACGATGGAGGTTATGGCTGGCGAGGATAAACAGGAAAGAAACTCCCTCAAAACACGCAAGAATTTGTTGTCTTTTATTGCGAGTGTACACAAATATAAGTTAACACTTTGCAGTTTGAATGATGTCCTGTATACAAAATGACGAGGTATTAAAAACATACAAAAACAACATTGTTTCCACTGTTCGATCGCGCCCGCGACTCTCTCTCTCACTCTGCCACACGCACACACACACATTCCAGCCTTGCAATCTCAGATTATGTCCCTAAAGAACCCGCGTATAAAGTAGTTCCGCATTAACCGTTACATTAATTAATTTGCACGCGAGTTTTGTTTATTTTCATGCCGTGTATATTCATATTCATGCACATATTTCCAGGCTCGGAATTGCTCACATGTGTTAAAACTCCTAGCCAATACCAGATAATGGTACACATGGATAATACCTGAGGCAAAGCTGCAAAATCAGTGCTCAGTTTAGCGCATACGGATCCACACCATTTATGACACAAATTTTCGCATTGTACCTCTCTCTGTCTTGTGTTAATAGAGTCTCTTTATAATCTCTGTCACTTTGTCTCTTCATGATTTTCGTAACATTATAAATAGAAAGAAATATTCGAAATTTGCTTGTAAAACTCTATACTGTCTATTTTAAAACTTTGTAAACACACCAGCTTATGCCCTCAAAGATGGCGTCTCCGGGGAGGTCACGTGACATTAATTGGCCTGTGGGAACTATGTATTGAGGCCTGAGGCTGACTACTATAATAATTTCTGTCATGGCAAGACTGCTTGTCTGTTCATCGTCGAAGTCCCCGTTTTTTTTTTTTTTTTTTTTTGCTGTCATAGGCGAGCAGCGTGCGCATTTAATGCACGAGACAAAGCCAACACATTATGTTGTCAATCCCCACGACTAGTTTAAAATGCGTCCATACCTCCGATTTTCCTCCAAACTTGCTCAAAGTTAATTCTCCTGTTTTAATTTTTTTCTTTGCTTCTTCAAGATCCATGTCGCACTTAGAATAGCAACAGAATAGCCTACAGCACCACAGCAGGTGTGATGCGTCACGCGTGCGAGACTGCGAGTGCGAGTGGACGAGACGCTGCGCATGACACGTGACATGCTTTATCAAGGGCCCGACCCGACCCGACCCGGCCCGAGGACAGTGGCGGGAAATATCGGCCCGACCCGGCCCGCGGGCAGAGAATTAAAGCTCTATTCTGTCATACATCTACAGAAGTTGTTATTGAGATGTTTAATTGAAAATGTTTGGTTTGAAGTTACCATTATAGAGATCAGTGCTTGCTTTAGTTGGGATGCTGACCCTTGACTATTATACATTTTGTATTTCACTGGCTGAATAAATTGTGTCTTTGCACTTATGTGCACATAGTTTGTGAATGATGGAAAAATCATCGTAGCCTATACTAGAGGTGGGCGATACTCCAAATTTCGGTATCGATCCGATACCAAGTAAATACAGGGTCAGTATCGCCGATATCGAAACCAATACTTTTTCGTTTTAAAAGCATGCACTTGAACTTATGCACTTTCCTGTGCTAGAGCAGTGTGTCATGATTTATGAGGTGAATGCATCATTAATATGCTAAATCTGAATACGTTTTCATGACTACTAAATATTTTGTGATTTGTGCTCTCAACTCGCCTGTAATTATTGACAGTGACTTTTACAAAACTACCCTAATTATAGTATAAGTACTATTGTACACTAGCCTACTGTTTAAAAGTTTGGGGTCTGTAAGATTTTTTATTCTCTTCTGCATTTATTTGATCAAAAATACAGTAAAAACTGTAATATTACAATTTAACATGGGCTATCTGTTTTCTATGTCATACTAAACTGTAATTTATTCAAGTGATCAAAGCTGAATTTTCGGCATCATTACTCCAGTCATGATGATAATTCATTTTAATATGCTGATTTACAGCTCAGGAAACATTTCTTATTATTATCAATGTTGAAAACAGTTTCATATTTTTTGTGGAAACCATGATGCAGAATTGTTTGATGAACAAAGTTGAAAGAACAGCATTTATGAAGTAGTTTTTTTTTAACAGTGAAAAACCCTTGACTGTCACTTTTGATCAATTGAATGCATTGATCCTTGTTGAATAAAAATATTAATTTCATTAAAAAAATCTTACTGACGTCAACATTTTGAACCGTTATATACACTTTTGCTTTGTTTATTAAAAAAAAATACCCGATTGTTTCTCTGTCATCTAAGCAAGGCTTTGTTTCCCAAACGCACTGGGCCTGTGAGCTCAGCGAAGCACCAGCATCGAACGCTCTGTGATTGATTGGTTTCGTCTTGTATCCAGATGACTAGGAGAAAAAGTTCTAGCCTACACAGTTATCCGCTAACATTCGCTTATTTTTCCACTTAGAAGCTTATTTTACGCACTGAATTGCGTGCTAAATTAATAAAAATTACTGGTAAAAAAAAAAACACACATTTGGATCGATATTTTTATGTGAGGATCGATCCTTTTCGATACCACGTCAGTATCGATATATCGATACTCAAGGATCGATCTGCCCACCTCTAGCCTATACACTAAATGTCTTTCAGTTTTTAATTCTTTATCAAAAGTGTTATATTACCACCACTGTAAAACCATAGTAATAAATTACAATGATCATTTTTTTTAACACATAATGCACAGCCTAAAAAAGAAACAGAGCTACAATGTCTTGAAGAAACACAGAAATATCAAAAATCTGCATATGTCTCTCATCAATGGTGGCAATCATTTATTTGTATGTATTTATTCATGCAGGAGTGCATGCTGGGAGTTTTATACAATCCTGGAACCCAGCATGCATTACGATTACGACATGAAAGTTTTTATTGTCACCATTGTTGAGATTCATGTGCTGATTGTTGATGTCTGTTTGTGTCTGAGTTAACCAGGAGTTTAAAAAGTTTTAAAACTCTATATTATTTCAATATTCTTCAAAAAAACTAATTACAGAAGCATTGCTGTATTTCGCATTATAGATTAAAAGATATGATAAACCCATAAATCCAAAGCTTTTACACTGGTTAAGATCAGAGATTCAGACACATCCAGGATGATTATGTAATCATCACAACAGTCATAAATATCTTATCATTTTTCTCTTGACTTTTTCTTGTCATAACACATGTGTGTTATGACAAGACATAACACATGTGTGTTATGTGTGCATAACTATGCATGTTTTATAAATGCATAGTTAAAGCAGTCAGAAAAACACTGAAATAATATAGTTAATGGTTCAAGACCCCAACTGAAACAAATACTGATCTCCATCATGGTGATAATAACTTTATTATTTTCAATAAAACATCAACAATTAAATATTTGTTATAGGGGTCATGAACTGGATTGTTTTATTATTTTATAATGTTGCCTGGGGTGCCCTTATAATGTTAGTATTATTTTTACATAAAAAAATTTCATAATTTATAAATAAAAGCCATTTTTCCAAGCCTGATTTCAGCCTCAGATTTGAACGCTCTGTTTTAAGGGGCGTGTCTGCTGTGAGACTGCAGTGCAAACGCCCACTGCTGTGATTGGCTGACATGCTTGCATATGAAATAGCTAGTATTACATGAACTCTCTCGAAAACTTTTATTACGTTTTTACTATTACAGCTATCGAGATGAACAAATCGTGAAAAGTATAGTTTAAAGCAGTGGTGTAGTCTACGTGATACGCAGGTATACGCCGTATACCCACTAGAAAAGGCCAAGGATTTGCGTATACCCACTTAAAAAAGCGTGAGGATACGTAACAATTTCGTTTTGTGTCAGAACTTTCACTTTCATTCATAAATTCACCCCGTCTGTGTTTGAAGCGACACGGATCGAATCGCAGAATCCAGTCACAAATGGAACTTGCTATAGGGCAGAACGTCACAGATTTTGGCTATTTTTGAATGAATAAATCAAAAGTAGGGCTGTACAATGAATTAAATGTCGATATGGACTAGTGTCTATGAATATTAAAGCTAAAAGAGACTGCAATTGTTCTACGCGTCTCTGGGAATGAGCGCTCAATGTGTGCTCCACTACACACACACACACACACACACACACACACACACACACACACACACACACACACACACACACACACACACACACACACACACACACACACACACACACACACACACACACACACACACACACACACACACACACACACACACACACACACACACACACACACACACACACACACACACACACACACACACACACACACACACACACACACACACAAGCACGGGTGACTCACGCTCGTGGTGTTTTCAGCGTTTCACTGTATTGAGACATTGTAGCCTACATTCTCCGGTTGTAGCCTACATTTTAATGATGTAGGCTACAGCTACACATGTGCATTTCATCGCAGAGCTGCTATGAGAGTCACTTGACGAGAATTTCACCATTTCATTTGATAAAACTATCGTCATTCATTCGTTTCATATACACACAGAAACTGTTAGGCTATGTCTTTACGACAACCTGTCAAAATAAAAGTTCGGTATAACTTGAAGAAATTATAACAGAAATATATTACTATTGCACAGTAGAGTATACTTCAGGCCTAATAATAATAATAATAATATTAGTTTATTAAAACACACAGAAACTCAAATGTCTACAACCCACCAAAATAAAAGTTCGGTCTAACTCAAATTAATTAGAAAGAAATTGCACAGTAAAATGTATTTTAAAATAACACTTTTTTTTTTCAAAAACACCATTTCTAAAAGTTAATTTGTATTTGTGCCTATAATGTTTTTAAAAAAAATTTTTTGGGAAAATTGTCAGCTGATAAAACCTGTGCTTCAGGGACCATTATTCATATAACATCTAAGGCTAAAGGTAGCTCTTAACTGACTTAGTTAGATGGTGATTAACACTAAACAGTAGAAAATCAGTCCAGCCTCCCCAGCTGTAAATGTCATTGGCTGTTAAAGTCTTGTGTTGCTTATAATAAATTGACATGTTGATAACACTTAGTATTTCATAATGCTCTCAATTACATGTCGATGCATACTGTATGCATACACAGTAAATTCCACAGTGTTAAATCAACACTGCTCAGAGCAAATATGGTCCCACTCTACAGAGTGTTAAAGTAACACTAAAGCGGTGTTAAAGTTAATGAGATAATTAAGTGATTAATTTTGTGATGATTGAGCATTATTGAAGACACCTGATGTTAACAAGCAGAATCACTGAAGGAGAAAATCACAAATTGTAAGTTACCATTATGGTGATGGGTGTTTGCTTTAGTTGGGCTCTTGACCCTTATATGTTTACTTTAAATTTTACTGTTGTTTGTCTGATGTTATTGATGTATAACAGTCAAATGAACAAAGTAAAAGTGTGATCTGATAGTGTTGGTTATGTTTTGACATAATCATGCTGTGATCTGAAAAATGAAACTTATTGAGATAGTTTGGTTTAACTTGTTACCAGCAGCTTTGTGATTTTAACAGCATATGATTATCAATACTTTACTTATAATCCAAAATATTTCATAAACATTGTTCTGATCAAAACACTTTCAAATTAATTTATACGTATACGTATTAGAGTATACGCACTACAAAAAACTAGACTACACCACTGGTTTAAAGCATTATATTTAAATCTATTCCATCACATGAAAGGTTGCAGCATGATGAGCACTGACTGAGCAGATGACAGACAGTCTGTTGATCGCGTGAATAAAGATCTTATCATTGCAACGCAATTTTTGCACTCTCACAAATGCTTACACCAAATCACAATGCAAACACGATGTGAATACACAGTAAGAGCTTCGTTGTGTAGTGTAACAGTGTCATTATTTCATCACGAGTTTGGTAAGTGTCCAGATAAGCTCTCGCGGCTCGCGCTGTGCTGTTTGATTGACAGCTTGGGCGATTGGAAAGGGATCGTTCTTTGATCGCTTTCTGTATATAATTTAATAACAGTTTAAAAAAAGATTATTTTCATAATACTACGAGAAATGATGTGAAGTTGATCGTTTAGTCACTGATGCATAAACAGTATTGAACGATTTTAAGAGAAATATCTGAACTTGAATAATTACACAGAAATCACTGATCGCAGATCAGGCATTAGAATACACATGGTTACTTGTATGTTGCTGGCAGATCCGTGTCGGGAAATTGTGATTGACTGATTTAATAAAGTTTAACCATGCTGGAATCCGAAGGAAGCTTATGCAGACTGTCTTGTTCCACAAACAGGCACTGCACAATATTTAGTAAACAGCATGTTTATTGTTTGGAAGTAGCTCGATCCGGTTTAGCAATTATCATGTCGTCCTATGTTATTTAGCATGTTTGGGGCGAATCGGTGGGCGGGGCTAAACAGGCCGTGTTGAAGTAGGCGTTGATCTTCTTTTGTGGAGGCGGTGTTTTATCCTCTTTGACGTCATAGTTCCCCACTTTGACTGA
This sequence comes from Leuciscus leuciscus, assembly GCF_965113295.1. Classification (NCBI taxonomy): domain Eukaryota; kingdom Metazoa; phylum Chordata; class Actinopteri; order Cypriniformes; family Leuciscidae; genus Leuciscus; species Leuciscus leuciscus. The sequence continues at coordinate 33,553,528 of NC_138725.1, read as the reverse complement.
GCCTGATGTCTATAAAAGCTTTTATTGGACTAACAAGGTAGTTTTCAGTTCTGAAACTTACAGGATATTATTATAGTATGATGATCTCTTATATGTCAAAAGCTCAAGGAAATTTTGATTTCTCAGTTCATCACCCCTTTAATTCTCAACAATAACTTTTGTACAAAAGAAATAATGTTAAACTGGTTTGTAAACTGGTTTCACACTCAGTGTTGCTGGAAGTCAGTTGTAGTTCTTGTGTTTCTCTTTTTTTTCTGTTCTTGTTTCTCTGTCCTTCAGTAGCTATGTTTCCATCAACACGTTTTTATCCGAATTATGTGATATCGAATAAAAAATGCCTTATGGAAACAGTAAAATTCGATTGAATTTCTTGAATATCGACTAAAATGAAATACGGTCGGTCTCATCGGATTTTATCTTGATCGATAAACGGTTTATGCGATAAACGCTGATGGAAACGTTATTTGCCGAATAAATAATGGATTGAGATTAAGTTTTAGGTCATTTTATGGGTACAACCCGCCACAAAAGAAGAAGTTTTAGTTATTTTCCGCCCAGTTTGCACCCATTATATCTGTCTGGTTTGCACACATGCGGGCGGATAATGAGCTCCTTGCGGGCGGGTAGCGGATGAAAAATATGTGCAATATTTTTATGTCTAAATTGCCATTACACACTCGCAAATATGTGTTTTGGGCATCCTTAAAAATATTCTTGTTTCCCGTTACCCGACCAATCCTGTCAATTTAGGACCGACCCAATACATTTTTTCCCCCTTTTAGTCCGACCGAATGGCCGGTTGTAAACTTGCGTTAAGATCGACCGATTTTTTTATTTATTTTTTACTCTTCAAACAACTAATACAAATGCAATAAAATAATATTAATTATATTTTAGTAGGCCTAAGTATTGTGTAGGCTACACTCTTTGATGTACCGCTCAGGCCTGCACTGGCTTTCCACAAAAATAAATGACGTGGAGCAATTTGGCTGTATTGCGTGTTTATGTATATACCAAGCGGCAACATTCTAATCTGAAAAATGAAGCCTACCCGGAAGTGCGAAAAACTGCAATACATCGAAAATCCGCTAGGGGCAGGTCCCAAAAGGGAGCAAATGTCCATACACCCCCATGTTAAAATGTCAGTTTTCACAGCATAAATTCATGTTTTTACAGGTTGGTCCCATGGACTTTTAATGTATTTTTCGATAGGTTCCGAGTGCCTGACAACTGTGAGGGGGGTGAATTTTTTTCTAACTCGTTAGTTTAGATCGTATTTAGATATAAAATGTATGACAAATAAGGGCGCGATTGACAGCTTGATTGACAGCTGACAACGAGAATAGGCTGCGCCGAGTGGAATTCCTGAAATTTGACGTCTCGGCCATGATCTGACACAACAAATCATACCTGTAAGTTATCCTTTCTGAACATTTGTATTGAAATATGGCGCCGCCCATACCCCCCATAAACAGCCTCAAAACCGTTCTTCAGAAGTCTATGGGTGACGTCACAGACGCTTTGTCCATATTTTTTACAGTCTATGGTATATACCTAAAAAAGTAGTAGTATGTGCATGTCTGTCTGTGTGTGTGTGTATGTGTGTGTGTTTGTGTATGTGTGTGTCTGTGTGTGTGTGTGTCTGTGCGTGTATGTATGCATGCGTACATGTGTGTGCGCGTGTGTGTTTGTGTGTGTGTGTGTGTGCATGTGGATTTGTATGTGTGTGTATGGGTGTGTGTCTGTGCGTGTGGATGTCAGTGTGTGTGTGCATGCTTGCGTTTGTTTGTATTCCTGCATGTGTGTGTGTGACAGTATCATCCTAAACCAGAAAAAAAAAAAAAAACTTTGACAATCGATTATGGGCTAGGTTGATGTGGGCCCTTAAGACCAACATACCATAACAATTTATTCTTCCTCGGTGCCACGGTTCAGGTAGTTATTTAGGAAAAACTGCATTTTTGGGGTTTGGGGGGGCCCAGCGCGGGGGGGGGGGGGGAGTGGCCCCCGGGGACCAAACGAAATTTTTCCGTAAAAGTCTAGTGGGGCTACATGCCCACCAAATTTCATGTTCCCCGGTGTTTCGGTGTCCCTGGTATCGTTGCCGAAAAATTCAGTAGATGACAAAAAAAAAAAAAAAAACTTTGACAATATATATATATATTTTTTTTTATGTTGATTATATAAAAAGTGAAAAAAGCATGAATAAGATAAGATGATCCCGAATATCGGGAGACAAATGGAGTGGGCAGACATGATTTTGACCACTTTATTAAGTTTGTTTTTGTAGAAAGACTTTCTTTAAAGTGAATTTCGTTTTGTATTAATTGTATCTTAATTTGAATCAATGTTTAATCAACCATTTTCCTGGATTTAATAAATAAGAGCTAAATATAGCAGGCAATAATCAGGACACGGAGAGGCGCCCGCGCGTGAACTGGAGGTAGCCTAGGCTACTTGAATGGCCCAAAACAAAGCGCACATTAGTGCTCATTAGCCCATTCATGAGGCTATTGTGATGTTGAGAGAGGTGCGAGATAAAAAATAAAGCACTTTAAAGGTACAATATGTAAGAATTTTGCATTAAAATATCCCAAAATCTCAAGGCCAGTGTTATATATTTTGTTAAGTTGATTACTTACAATATCCCAAATGTTTCCAACTATTTTTAAATCGTGAGAAAATTGCGATTTTAACCAAGGAAACGGGGCGTTAGAACAGGGGTGAGCTGGGAGTCGCCAGTCAATTGCATCATATCCGCGTTACCCTCGGTTTCCGCTTGTACTGCGTGGAGTCCTGGACAAATGCGGAAGTTGTAGCGTCCATCAACGTCGGCGTGACTGGGACTCGTACTTTATTAAAATAAAGCAAAACAAACAAAAGTCACGCACAACTTGCATTCACTGTGGCAACCGCGACGGCACAAAACAGTTAAAAAACGAGAGCTCGGATCCACCGGTTTTCTTTCTCTGCGTCCAATTTTCTCTCCAGTCTCTCTCTCGTTCCAGCGCAGCTTATAAGCGGTCTCTCCACGCCGATCACTGCAATAAGACACAGGTGTTCGTCATTTGCACTTGACCTACTTGCTCGTCTCTTCTCTCTCCCATCACAGACCGCGCTGAACCACGCCCCCCTCGCCACAAAAAGCATGTCATTAAATGCAACATTTATAAAAATAGAACTTAGCCTCATCCATGAACATGATTTTTCGATTCCCGTCTGACTGATTTACATCCACGGTGGAGTTTAAAACGACAGTTCCCATCATTCCACGCTCCTTCACATCGTCATCAAGCTACGCCGTAGTTGTTGTTTGGAATGTTGCGCCCTCTAGCGGCAAAAAATTATTGCATATTGTACCTTTAAATGGAATGATTTTAGCTTGTGTGCGATATATCGCGGGCACGGGTCAGATCTGGTGCTGAACTTTGTGGGTACGGGCGGGGGCGGGTCTCCAAAAATGGACCCGTGCAGGACTCTGCACTATTACAACTTGTGCAATATTGATAATTTGTTGGTAGATGGCACGATCCATTTTGTCTAGCAAAACTTTGTTCGCAAATGTTTGCTTGAATGTTGTGCGATTCAGTGCGAAAATGATTGGAAACACCTTAAAATGTCTCAAATCAATTCGATATACCAATTTGATCACAAAACAGCATGTGATGTCATTACGCACAGGTTTTTATTCGCTTTAAAGCCGTTTGATGGAAACACACTTTCACCAGCTTTATTCGCATGATTTTTTTTACCGAACTTCAGATAATTCGATTGCCAAGTTGATGGAAACATAGCTAGTGATTCTGCTTATCAGGTGTTCATCAGTGTCTCAATTCACTCACTTCTTTTCATTCACTATATTAGTGAACTAATGTAGGGAATAGTGAATGAGGGTAGGGTGTGATTGGGAAAACAGCCTCTGAGTGTCGACTTTGAGCGCTGTTAATTCACAGTATATTCCTGTAGGATATTTTTGTTTTCTACGGTATATTGCTGTTTTAATGGAAAATGGTAGGATATTGTCAGAATTAGGCCTTTTTTTACAGCAAGGGTTAACAGTGTAGATGATTTTCATCAAAAAAAAAATATCCCAGTCTCTTCCACACAGTGACGCATAGGGTTAAAAAGATAATTCAGCCCTGTTTCTTTTTAGTTATTTATTTTATTTTATTTTATTTTAATTACTATTTTAGTATCACATTGGTACTCTGTGTTGATTTAACTGGGGATTTTGCTGTGTATTAAATCTAATGTCAACAGAGCATGTATTGACAAAAACAATCAATCATTCTAAACTGTATATATCTGCTATATCACTGTAACTGATAAATATCATGTTCTTCTCTTTTTTACAGCTCATTTAGTGCATCTAATCTGGTAATTCAAACATCATGCTAAAATCTTCCCTCATACATGATTTCCAGTGTGTAGCACAGTTCTTCTCCAGACTCACTGTTTTGGATGGTGTCCTGCATCTTCTTCCAGACTCTGAAAGGCAGGTTGTCCAAGTATCGTGACACATGAATCAAAGCTCCAGAAGCCATGTGTGGATGCGGCTGTGAGATCTGGACTCTGGAAGAACATTCAGGAGTCAGAACTGCAGTGGCTTTGGATCAGAACCAGAGAGACCAGAGACACCAGCAGATCACTCACCTTTCCATTGAGCCTGGAAACTCCTGCAGAACAAACACACCATTTATCATCAAGAACTCAATCAATCAATCAATCAATCAATGATGTGAAATCAGACCTTCAGAAAGCAGAAGTCATTGGCTTTCATCATCTCCTCCATGTCTTTGATTGTGTATGAAAGATCTGAGATGTGTGTGTTCATCTCCTCCAGCTTCTCCTTCATCATCTGCTTCTTCTGCTCCTCTTCCTCCCTCAGTGCAGTGATTGTAGCTTCTTCTTCATCTCTGAGGAACTGATGAAGCTTCTCAAACTGCTGTTTAATCTGACGCTCTGTGCGCTCAGCTTGAGACTGAAATCAAATCACATTCACTTCAATCATCTCATAGACGCAACTGATTCTGGAGCAGCATGAAGAGTGAGTGGGAAAATGTGGGTTAGTTAACCCCAACTGTAACTTTTCAGTCAATAAAGGAACATGTAATTATGTCAAAAACACTTCAGCTGTTCTAATCCTTGTACAAATATCAAAAGAATCAATCATTTTTATATATCAATCCTCACCTTGATATGTTGAACTGTTTTCTCAAGCTCTTCTTTAATGTTTTTCATTGTGTTTAAGTTTCTCTTGTAAGGACTTCAGTGCTGTATTGAGCTCCTTCTAGAATTCCAACAGAAAATGTATAAGATACCAGAGATTTTTATAATTTGTTCTGTAATTAGTCTATCCAACGCAGGAACAGGTAGAACATGCAAACTGCACACACACTGGCTCCACCGAAACTCGACCTTCTTGCCGTCAGGCGACAGTGCCTCTGAGTAACTCTATATTTAAATCCGTCTTACCTTATATAATGGCACAACTTCACCGATGGGCCTGAATGTGTGATTAACGTGTTTCTGTGAATCTCTGCACACTAAACACACGGACTGTTTGTCCTCCAGACAGAAGAGTTTGAGTTTCTCACTGTGTAAACTGCAGATCTCCTCAGACCCTGATGAACGATTCTCATTTCTCTCCTTCAGGAACGACTCATAAAGTATGGGTATGTTTTATGTAATGTTTCGTTTCGGGTCGCCATTATTGTGATCAGTGTTTGTCTTAGTTGGGCTCTTGACCCTTTACTTTTTAATCCAACTCTGTGTTTATAAAGCACATTTGTTGTGGCTAGAGAAACTATGACCTGGGCTGTGTTTCCCAAAAGCATCTGAAGCCTAATTTGAGCCAAGTTAGGCTTAAGATGCTTTTGGAAAACACAGTCCAGGTCATGACTCATGATGGTTATGTTTAGATGATGAAATTACAATCCTGTAGTGGCCTGACTCACTGATCTCACCCAGCATTAAAAACTGATTATACAAATGCTTTATTAAATCCCCATTACAGTAGCTACTTCCTGCAGTACTTTAATAATCTGAAGGTTTTAAAATCACACTAGGGGTGGGAATCAATCCTGAAGTAGCGATACTTTCGATACTGACGTGGTATCGAAAAGGATCGATCCTCACATAAAAATATCGATCCAAATGTGTGTGTTTTTTTTTTGTTAAATAAGCTTCTAAGTGCAAAAATAAGCGAATGTTAGCAGATAATTGTGTAGGATAGAACTTTTTCTCCTAGTCATCTGGATAAAAGACGAAACCAATCAATCACAGAGAGCGTTCAATGCTGGTGCTTCGCTGAGCTCACAGGCCCAGTGCGTTTTTGGAAACGAAGCCTTGCTTAGATGACAGAGAAACAATCGGGAGTTATTTCGCAATAAACAAACCAAAAGTGTACATAACGGTTCAAAATGTTGACGTCAGTAAGATTTTCTTTAATGAAATTAATATTTTTATTCAACAAGGATCGATGCATTAAATTGATCAAAAGTGACAGTCAAGGGTTTTACACTGTTAAAAAAAAAATCTACTTCATATAAATGCTGTTCTTTCAACTTTGTTCATCAAATAATTCTGCATTGAGCTCTCCAGTTGTTACACTGTTTTTGTTAGTTTGTCCTGTTTTATGTTTGTCATTCGCTATCAGTTATACCAGGGACGAACTGCTGAACATTCGGCAGTGCACACCAACTGATCACCAACCAGTTTTTGATTCTTCTGGCGTTTTGCGGAACATTGTCGTCGGTTGCGCCGCTGCACTGTGGAAACAGTATAAGACGCGCAGGCGTGGGAAGCGAGCCGGCACACTCGTGAAGCTCAGGCAGCGCGGATTCAGAACGGCGCTGCCTAGCATCCATCTGGCGAATGTCCGCTCTCTCCCTAACAAAATGGACGAACTACTTCTGCTCTCACGCAAAAACAAGGACTTTACCAACTCTGCTGCTCTGTGTTTCACGGAAACCTGGCTGAACGAAGCCATTCCGGACAGCGCGTTACATCTACCGGACTTTCAGCTGTTCAGAGCGGATCGCGATATGGAGTCAACGGGGAAAACGCGCGGTGGTGGGACATGCTTTTACATCAACAGAAGGTGGTGTACTGATGTAACTGTGTTAAGGAAAATGTGCTGTCCTGATGTGGAAGTGCTTTTCATTAACTGTAAGCCGTTCTACTCGCCGCGGGAGTTTTCCTCGCTCGTTCTCATCAGTGTTTACATTCCACCGCAAGCACACGTGAGTACGGCGCTGCAACAGCTGGCTGATCTGATCACAGAAACAGAACAACGACACCCGGACTCTGTTCTTATCATTCTCGGAGACTTTAATCAGGCAAAACTCACACGTGAACTTCCTAAATTCAAACAGCACATTACATGCCCCACCAGAGACAATAATATTTTGGACCATTGCTACACCACAACAAAGGATGCATATCGCTCCGTCGCCAGAGCAGCTCTAGGACTTTCCGATCACTGCCTGGTTCATCTTCTACCAACTTACAGGCAAAAACTTAAAACTGCTAAGCCAGTAATAAGGACTGTAAAGAGATGGACCAACGACACAGAGCAGGTCTTACAAGCCTGTTTTGAATGCACTGACTGGAGTGTTTTTGAAGCTGCTGCCAGCGATCTGGACGAGCTCACAGAGACTGTAACATCATACATCAGTTTCTGTGAGGATTTATGCATCCCTACCAGGACTTACTTATCATTCAACAATGATAAACCATGGTTCACACCAAAACTCAGACAGCTTCGTCAGGTCAAAGAAGATGCCTACAGGAGTGGGGATAGGATCTTGTATAATCAGGCCAGGAACACATTGACAAAGGAGATTGAAGTGGCTAAGAAGAGCTATGCCAAAAAGCTGGAAAACCAGTTTTCCTCCAACGACCCTGCATCAGTGGCGAAAGGTCTGAAAGACATTACCAACTACAAGACACCATCCCCCAGCATCGACAGCAACAAGCATCTTGCGAACGAGCTGAATGTCTTTTACTGTAGATTTGAGACCCCCGATCAGACACCCCATACCCGCCCTGACCATCTCTCTACACAGCCATCAACACCTCCAGCCATCCCCCTCCCCTCCCCCCCTGCACTTCAGATCAGTGAGGATAATGTGCGTCAGATCTTCAGGAAACAGAAGAGAAGGAAAGCACCAGGCCCAGACGGTGTTTCACCAGCCTGTCTGAAAACCTGCGCTGACCAGCTGGCCTCTATCTTCTCACTGATCTTCAACAGATCACTGGAGCAGTGCAAAGTCCCTTTCTGCTTTAAACGCTCCACCATCATCCCAATCCCGAAGAAACCAAAGATCACAGGACTCAATGACTACAGACCTGTTGCCTTAACATCTGTGGCCATGAAGTCATTCGAAAGACTGGTGTTAGCATATCTGAAGGACATCACTGGACCCTTGCTGGACCCCCTGCAGTTTGCCTACAGAGCAAACCGGTCTGTGGATGATGTGGTCAATATGGGACTGCATTACACCCTACAACATCTGGACAAACCAGGGACCTATGCAAGGATTCTGTTCGTGGACTTTAGTTCTGCCTTCAACACCATCGTCCCATCACTGCTCCAGACCAAACTGACCCAGCTCTCTGTCCCTAGCTCCATCTGTCAATGGATCACCAGCTTTCTGACAGACAGACAACAGCTAGTCAGAATGGGCAAAATCACGTCCGACAGCCGCACCATCAGCACCGGTGCTCCACAGGGATGTGTTCTCTCACCACTGCTCTTCTCCCTGTACACAAATGACTGCACCTCTAAAGACACCTCTGTCAAGCTCCTGAAGTTTGCGGACGACACTACTGTTATCGGACTCATCCGGAACGGTGACGAGTCTGCGTACAGACAGGAGGTGGAGCAGCTGGCTCTTTGGTGCAGTTATAACAACCTGGAGCTGAACACGCTCAAAACAGTGGAGATGATCGTGGACTTCAGGAGAAACCCCCCTGCACTCCCTTCACTCACCATCATGGACAGCACTGTGACTGCAGTAGAGTCATTCAGGTTCCTGGGCACCACCATCTCTCAGGATCTGAAGTGGGACACTCACATAGACTCTATTGTGAAGAAAGCCCAACAGAGACTGTACTTCCTGCGTCAGCTGAGGAAATTCAACCTGCCACAGGAGCTGCTCGTACAGTTCTACTCAGCTGTCATCCAGTCCATCCTCTGCACTTCCATCACCGTCTGGTTCGGCTCTGCTACCAAAACCGACCTCCGTAGACTACAGCGGATAGTTCGGACTGCTGAGCGAATCACTGGCACTACCCTTCCCACACTCAAAGTACTGCACTCATCCAGAGTGAGTAAAAGGGCTCGCAAAATCACTCTGGACCCGTCACACCCAGCACACTTTCTGTTTGAACTGTTACCGTCTGGTCGACGCTACAGAGCACCGAGCACAAAAACAACCAGACACAGGAAAAGTTTCTTTCCCCAGGCCATCTACCTCATGAACACTTAAATGTTCCCCTACTGTGGAACAAACATGTGCAATACTTCCCTCAGACATTTCATTATAGCACCTTATAACTTTATATATATTTATAATTTATAATCTTTTATTTTTATTTTATTTTTTATTTTTTCTATTTTTTATTTATACCTATGTTACTTGTCACTTGTCTTGTCACTTTATATTGTATGTGTACTGGAAGCTACTGTCACCAAGACAAATTCCTCGTATGCGCAAGCATACTTGGCAATAAAGCTCTTTCTGATTCTGATTCTGATTCTGATTCTGATTCTGATCTGATTCTGATTCTGATTCTGATTCTGATTCTGATAAAATGTAACATTGTTTCCACAAAAATATGAAACTGTTTTCAACATTCATAATAAAAATTATTCCGGTTCTTTTTAGTGAACTGGTCGAACCAGTACACTAAATCGGACTGAATCGTTCGAAACAGTTCGTGTCTTGCGTCAGCACTGATCCACAAGAAGTTACTAAAGTTACTCACTTTCGGACATGCCTGAGTCCTGACAGTCCCTTCGACTCAAAATAAACCAATATCCCGGAGTAGGCATATATGTTACTCCAGGAAATCCAACAGTTCACTTAACTGAGACATGTTGTGCTGACAGAAGTGATGAGCACGAGCAGTTGATACTGAGCATGCGCGCACTACCGAACGTACAGGTACAGCGGTTCTCGGACCACCAGTACAGAACCGAGAACTGTTTATTTCGAACACGTTCGATACGGAGAACCGATGAGCTGATGAGCTGATGAGCTGAGCATGCGTGCAATTCTTTCAGAGGGACGAAATGCATGTTTCTTGTAGCCTATTTTATTGAACATCAATAAGTGTAACAAAATAAAACATGTTAGAAACATGTTTATCTCATAGGCTACTGCCTTTTCACTGTATTATTTTAAAGATTGGAAACACAATGAATGGACTGTAAAACTAAACATTTATTATTATACTAAAACATTATTTTCTGCAACAGATCATTTAATTTCGAAGTAAGTTGATATACATTTTTGACGTAAACTCTTGCCTAGGTTTTAAAGGGTGCAAAGTAAATGTTTATAATGTGTTAATCAAAACATAACGTATTAAACATACTGGAGATATGCATCAAGTTTTTAGTTTTGTCGACTGAATAAGCCTAGTAAGGTTTCAGTAGTTCTCAGCTCACACACAGGCGGTTCTCGAGTCAAGAACTGGTTGTTGCAGCAGTTCTCGGATCACCAGCACAGAACCGAGAACTGTTTCTTTCGGACACGTTCGATACGGAGAACCGACGAGCTGGAGAGACTGCGCATGCGTGATCGCACCGTCTCTGAACCGAACTTTCTTTTGGCCAACTGATGCTGTGTTTATATCTATGTGCTGTGCTGATACATGAGCACGGGTGAACCAGGACTTGAATGAGGGGCTGAATTCAGCTAAATGTAAGTTTATTTACAAATAAAATAAAAATGATGAAGACCAGTTTATTCACTTTAAGACATGTAAAACATCCGCGTTTGCGCATCGCCTTAGGCCTACTAACGTTACAGGGTTCATTCTCAAAACATAAATGTAAGAAACCTATCAAAGATGATTATGACGATGAGTACTATTATTTAAAGCTGCCGTCGGCAAGTCTGGCAGATTGGGTCGATTAGCCAAAATTTTGAATGTTTACAACTCTCATGCCCCTCCCCACTACCAGCGAGCACCCTCCCATCGAGGTCGTGCTCGTCAGTGCGTCACTGTGCGTGTGTACCTGATTTTCTGTGAACGCGTCCATCTCTTCAGCATCTATCAACACCATGGACTCGGAGATAGGCTGCCCTGGCTAATCTATCCATAGATAGCAATAACCGAGGAATTGGAAGCTTGTTAGTAGATTTTCTCTCCGCCATCACGCTTCATGCAATCTCCAGGCGAACTTCAGGCGTGGCGTGTGCATGTGATATTAACGTGCGCGAGTGAGGGGGGATCTGTGGCGTGTGCACGACCTGTGATTGACAGTCAGATCTCACACCCCCCTGCGCTGATTGGACCTGATGAAGCGGGAGCGCTGGATTTTTGCAAAACAAATAACACGCTCCAGGTGGAGTTAGAAGCTCGGGGTTTTTCTAAAACCACATTATTTATGTTGTTCTGTCGGATTATAGTGTCGATTACACTGAATATGATCAAAAAAATGTTGCCGATGGCAGCTTTAACTGAAGTTATGGTTACAAATGCCTTTATTTGAATGTATATTTATCCGCCGGGATGATAGAATTGACGTCATTACGTGATGACGTTAAAGAACTGGTGAACCGGTTTTTTGAACCGGTTCATTGAAACGAACTGTCCGAAAGAACCGGTTCGCGGAAAAGAACCGAACTTCCCATCACTACTGGAGTAAGGATGCCAAAAATTCTACTTTGATCACATGAAAAATTCACAGGCTACTCTATAGCATAGAAAACAGATAGCCTATTTAAAATTGTAATATTACAGTTTTTACTGTATATTTGATCAAATAAATGTAGATGAGAAAGAATCACACACAGACATCAAGAATCTACATATGAATCTCAACAATGGTGACAATCACACAAATGCTTCATGTTGCAGTGCATGATGGGAGCCACCAATCAAAACACATCCCTGGCTCACATCATGCATTGCAGCATGAATAAATTATGCAGCTGAATTTTCCTGTAATTTTCATTGTTTTTTTTCTGTTTGCTTTTATTTTGCTATTGTTTTGTTATGACTTTAGTAGCTTGTTTTGTGATGTTCATAGTTGATCTGTTTGTCACTAGTTTGATTATTGTCACCATTGTTGAGATTCAAATGCTGATTCTTGATGTCTGTGTGTCTAAACACAGAAGTTGCATAAAATATTCATAGTACAATCTCAGGACTGTAATTGCCAATACAAAAATGAGACATCAAGCATAAAGTCAAAGATTCAAACTCTGAATAATCTCTGATAATGTCATAATCAAAACATATTGTGAGCAGGTCATGTTTTCTCATGCAGTAACAAATGTCCTTTATAAACACAATGTTGAATCAGTCAGAGAAAAACTGACATTAAAAAAATAAAAAGGGCCAAGAGCCCAACTAAAGCAAACACTGACCACCATAATGGTGACTTGAAACAAAAGATTCCATAAAACATTACCTTCTAAACTTCCTGTGATCTGTGCTTGGACACAACGACAACACAGTCCTGAATTGTCAACTAGTCTCTCCCCTGTGAAGGCCTCTTTCCTTTCCCTTTACCTCTCTACAGATAAAACATTGTTGGGATAATTCCAGGTCATGTGGCTACGTGGAAGCGAAAAATAAATCTGTATTATACATTTTTAAAGGTCCCGTTCTTCGTGATCCCATGTTTCAAACTTTATTTAGTGTGTAATGTTGTTGTATAAATAATATCTGTAAAATTATAAAGCTCAAAGTTCAATGCAAGCGAGATATTTTATTTAACAGAAGTCGCCTACATCAAATGGCCCGTTTGGACTACATTCCTATATCCAAATACGTTATAATCAGGGCTGGACTGGCCATCGGGCATACCGGGCATTTGCCCGGTGGGACGACGTGCTTTTTGGGCCGATACATCTCATACTCATACATAATTTATATTATTAGTTTTTTTTTGTTTTTTTTTTACCCTCTGAGCTTCTTCGTCAATGGGTTAGACTTAGCTTCCTCTCGGTCAAAAAAGACCGAAGCCTTAAAATGTAACTTTTTTTTCCCCAGGAAAACCATTCAAATATATTTTTGTTCAATAATATTTTTTGATTATTATTTAGAATTTTTGAAGGTTTTTATGTTACTATGCAATAATTATTACATTTTTATGAGCAATTTTTTCCATTAGAATTAATATTCTTTTTTTTATTTTTTTATAAATGCAACATTTCCCATCAAAATAGAGTGCAGGCCTAAAAAAAAAAAAATTTCAAGTGAGAAGAACGCCATCTAGTGGCTTTAAAAATATATAAATGTGTGTAATGTCATGTAGGCTGCCTATAACTTCCTATATAAATACATAGAAAGGCTTTTTGATTCCGATTGTTGTTTTAGACATGATTTCTCTATCTTATTCTTTTTTTTTTATTTAGATCTATATTTAGATATTCTAAAAGACTACTTTTTTTTTTTTTTTTTTTTTTTTTTTAGATAAGTATCAGGTTTTGCATTATGATTACAATCAAACAATAACATTTGGTTTGGAAGGGAACACAATGCAAACATTTTTGTTACTCAGTATTTGATAATTAATTTATTTATGATTTATTGATTTCATTTCAACAAATGCAGTCTTGCCTGTTCATTTCTGTCTGTGTGTGCGAGTGTTTCATTTATTGATTTTATTTCACATTCTCAAAATTTGCTGTTGCAGTCTTACCAGTTCATTTCTCTCTCTTTCTCTCTCCCTGTGTGTGTGTGTGTGTGTGTGTGTGTGTGTGTGTGTGTGTGTGTGTGTGTGTGTGTGTGTGTGTGTGTGTGTGTGTGTGTGTGTGTGTGTGTGTGTGTGTGTGTGTGTGTGTGTGTGTGTGTGTGTGTGTGTGTGTGTGTGTGTGTGTGTGTGTTTGTGTGTGTGTGTGCAAGTTTTTTTGTTCCATTTATTGATTTTATTTTGCATATTCTACAAATTTGCTGTTGCAGTCTTGCCAGTTTATTTCTGTGTGTGTGTGTGTTTGTGTGCGTGTGTGTGTGTGGGGGGGAGTGTAAGAGTGCAGTCTTATTTGCACTCTTGATATTCTAGAGTATCACCCCTTCATTGCTGTACACTTTTTTTCTGCACAGTGGCTGATCTGTAGTTTGTACCACCAAAAGTTTCTCTGAGTTTTCCTATTTTTTCGCATTTCCCATTCATTTCCTATGGCGGTCATTTTTGACCGCGAGGAAGCTAAGTGTGACCCCCCTAGAAGAACCAAGGTCCACCCACCACAGTTTTACCAAAAATCCTGTGAGAAACACTGGTATTGCTATGCCATTGCAGCTTATAGCTTGTTTTAGGATTCATCACTGTAGACCCAGTGGGCATTTGATGTCAATTTAACATCAATGTGACATCAAACATTGATGTCAAAATTACGTCACGAAATAGGTCAAAAATGAAAGTCATATTGACGTAAAAGTGTCGATGTCAATTTGATGTCAAGATTTTGACCTCTGCTGATGTTATTTTGATGTTATTTTGATTGTCATGCTTTGTTTGTTGGTATTTGATGTCAATTCAACATTTATTTGACGTCAAGACGTCATGATGTTGTAAACTGATTCTATCTTAAATTGATCAATTGCCATTTCATATTTATACTGTGATCTTATTTCATTTGAGTCCACTAAAAAAATATATTTTTCTGAAAAATATAATTAATTTAAATGAGTTCACAAAACATCGATTTAATTCAATCCTTTTGCAGATAAGTGTTAGTTAACAACAGCACACATCAATGCATTAACATGTACACAATCACTGCCTGTTAAGTAAAGCAATATGCAACATAAATAATATCAGTATTTTTTTGCTCATCCAGAACTGAAGCACAGGCTCTACTCTTCAGCACAATGGTGACCCACAAAACTCAACAGAAACTCTTTAAAGGTCCCATTGAATGGATTATTTTATTATTTTAGAATGTTTCCTGGGGTGCCCTTATAATGTTAGTATGTTTTTTTGTTTGTTTTTTTTTTCAAAAGTTGTTATAATTTAGAAATAAAAGGCATTTTTCCTAGCCTGATTTTAGCCTCTGAACGCTCTGTTTGAAGGGGCGTGTCTGTGTGAGACTTCAGTGTAAACTCCCTCTGCTGTGATTGGCTGCTGTGAGACTTCAGTGTAAACGCCCACTGCTGTGATTGGCTGCTGTGAGACTTCAGTGTAAACGCCCACTGCTGTGATTGGCTGACATGCATGCATATGAAATATTTAGCATTACATGTGAAACTCTCTCGAAAACATTTACTATTATACGTTTTTACTATTACAGCTATCGAGATTAACGAATCGTGAGAAGTTTTTTAAGTATTTAGATCTATTCCCATCACATAAAACGTTGCAGTGATCCCAGTGGGCATTTGATGTCAATTTAACATCAATGTGACATCAAACATTGATGTCAAAATTACGTCAAGAAATAGGTCAAAAATGAAAGTCATATTGACGTAAAAGTCTCGATGTCAATTTGATGTCAAGATTTTGACCTCTGCTGATGTCATTTTGATGTTATTTTGTTGTCATGCTTTGTTGGTATTTGATGTCAATTCAACATTTATTTGACGTCAAGATTTTATGATGTTGATCCCAGCAGGCACAGGATATAGACTACACAGTAAATTCCACAGTGTTAAATCAACACTGCTCAGAGCAAATATGGTCCCACTCTACAGAGTGTTAAAGTAACACTAAAGCGGTGTTAAAGTTAATGAGATAATTAAGTGATTAATTTAGTGATGATTGAACATTATTGAAGACACCTGCAGTTAACAAGCAGAATCACTGAAGGAGAAAAGCACAAATTGTAAGCCACCGTTATGGTGATGGGTGTTTGCTTTAGTTGGGCTCTTGACCCTTATATGTTTACTTTAGAGTTAGTTTGGCTGTTGTATCTGAGTTATAACTGCCAGATGAACAAAGAAAAAAAAAGTGATCTGATGGTGTTGGTTATATTATGAAATTCATCAATTTGAACTTGATCACTGAACTCATTATGATCCTTATTTCTGACTTCGATTTATGTTGTTGGTTACAAAATAACTGTGAATCTGCATAAATATCCAGAATTTTTTTATATAATATAAAGGATTTCTTAAAAGTTGTTTAAAACAAAAAAATCTTTCCTTTAGGCACACACAGATGTCAAGATTCAGTCTATGCATCTCAACAATGGTGACAAGCAGAATATTTAATTAGGGAAAGTAAATTAAATAGACAATTCAGATCATAATTTATTCATACCGCAATGCATGATGGGAGCCATTAATGAGTTGTGATTGGTGGCAGCCACTGCAACATGCTTTATTATTGTCACCATTGTTGAGATTCACAGGCTGATTATTGATGTCTGTGTTTCTAAATAAATTAATTTGAAAGTGTTTTGATCAGAACAATGTTTATGAAATATTTTGGATTATAAGTAAAGTATTGATAATCATATGCTGTTAAAATCACAAAGCTGCTGGTAACAAGATAAACCTAACTATCTCAATAAGTTTCATTTTTCAGATCACAGCATGATTATGTCAAAACATAACCAACACTATCAGATCACACTTTTACTTTGTTCATTTGACTGTTATACATCAATAACAGCAGACAAACAACAGTAAAATTTAAAGTAAACATATAAGGGTCAAGAGCCCAACTAAAGCAAACACCCATCACCATAATGGTAACTTACAATTTATGATTTTCTCCTTCAGTGATTCTGCTTGTTAACATCAGGTGTCTTCAATAATGCTCAATCATCACTAAATTAATCACTTAATTATCTCATTAACTTTAACACCGCTTTAGTGTTACTTTAACACTCTGTAGAGTGGGACCATATTTGCTCTGAGCAGTGTTGATTTAACACTGTGGAATTTACTGTGTACAGTGTCGGTCAGACGTTGGATTTTGGTTGAAAATGAAAGTCGGGTTGACGTCTAAATCCAATGTTTGTTTGACGTCAAGCTCCAACGTTGGGCAGTCGTTGAATTTTGGTTGGAATAAACCAAACAAAAAGGTGAAATGCATGGCCGTACACTTATTACCAGCTTCACTTAAAGCTAACCAGATTTACTTTATTTAATTGCTGGTTTAATCAATAGTTGTATTTTAAAGTCACCATGATGGTGGTTAGCGTTTGCTTTAGTTGGACTCTTGACTCTTGACTCTCTAGTCTAACATTTTCTCTGGCTGCTATAATTGTGTTTTTATAAAGCACATTTGTTGTAGCAAAATAAGCCGTGAGATCAGGTGAAATTGGCTGATTATAACAACTCCACAAACAGCATTACCAGCTTCACTTATTAGTAACCAGACTGACTTTATTTCTGTCAGACGTCTTCAGATATTCTTATTGGGAATTAACAGAGGTTAAGATGTTGATTATTTATTTGAAAGTAATAGTTTGGTTTGATCTTACCATTATAGCGATCCGTGTGTGCTTTAGTCGGGCTCTTGACTTTTTAACATTAGTTTTTCTCTGACGGCGGTGTCTGTTTGTTATGGCGAGACCAGCAAGAGAAAATGTAGTCAGATGCTTTAAGCTGATTGATGATACGTCATCATGTAGTGGCTTAACTCACTGATATTATGTGTGAGGTTTATACAGGTAGTATGGAATTCACTTTGTTTTATTGTTGTGATTCTGCAGCAAGAGTTCCAGCACAGTTTAATTTTTAAAACACCATTTACACATGTTGGACTCCAGCAAGATCTACTTGCACACAGACATCAAGAATCAGCATATGAATCTCAACAATGGTGACATGCTTCATGCTGCAATGCATTCTGAGCGCATCATACGAAACTTATCCATGGTTCCCAGAATGCATTGCAGCATGAAGCATGTCACCATTGTTGAGATTCATATGCTGATTCTTGATGTCTGTGTGTGAGTAAGATTAGGTGGAGGCCAAAGTATGTAAATGGTGTTTTAAAAATCATTTGATGTTTTGATTGAACTGTTATGATTAAACTGTGCTGGATCTCTTACTGCAGAATCACAACAATAAAACAAAGTGAATAACATACTACCTGTATAAACCTCACACATAATATCAGTGAGTTAAGCCACTACATGATGATGATTATATTCTTAACATCAATCAGCTTAAAGCATCTGACTACATTTTCTCTTGCTGTTCTCGCCATAACAAACAGACACAGCTGTCAGAGAAAAACTAATGTTAAAAAGTCAAGAGGCCGACTAAAGCACACACTGATCGCCATAATGGTAACATCAAACCAAACTATTACTTTCAAATAAATAATCAACATCTTAACCTCTGTTAATTCTCAATAAGAATTTCTGAAGACATCTGACAGAAATAAAGTCAGTCTGGTTACTAATAAGTGAAGCTGGTAATGCTGTTTGTGGAGTTGTTTAATCAGATCTTGAGAGATTTGATGTATTTTATCTTCAGTTGATTTCATCCAAGGTTGTGGCTGGAAGTAGTTATAGACCCTTTTACAGCCCACGTGATCAAATAGCTGCGCGCGCATTTTGGCAACGGAAGTGGTGTTTCTCCCCACTGGCTCTAACGTGTTAGCAACTCCGAAAGTTTATCAAAACAGTTTCCCAGCATCAAAATGTCTGGTTGTTGCGTTTACGGTTGCCCTAATCGATATTCCACCAAGGGGCTTAAGTTTTATATTATTCCGACAGGATCACGGCCGTTTCAGAAGAGTGGCTGCAGGCGATTAAACGTGTTGATTGGAGCGAGGACATAATAAAAAATGCTTGCGTCTGTTGTTTAATCCGCTCGCGTAGCTTGACACGCTGTTGATTCTCGCCATACTTCCGTTGCCAATGTGCGCGCGCATACGGCATCATTGTGTACAAACAGTAAAAGGGTCTATTGTGTTTCTCTTTCCTCCAGTGATTATGCTTGTTAACAGCAGGTGTTCATCAATAATGCACAATCATTATTCAATCACTTAATTATCTCATTACCTCCAACACTGGTTAAGTGTTACATTAAACAGCCTGTAGTGTGCACACTAAGCAGTGTTCATTTCATCTGGGCAAAACCATGTGGGGCCTACATGGAAACTGGGTGCAAAACTGGCTGGGCCCCAGTTAGATAGCCCAGGTCAAACCCATTTGGGCCCCACATGGCTGTGCTGGCTGGGAGCTTCACTGTGACGCACTGTACTGTCACCAAATTCAGTTCACACATCACTGCTCTCCTGCTGGTTACTACATTACTTAGTTTGATTAAAAAAAGGCATAATTTGTATTATTATTTATTATAAATCAGAGCGCAAACACCATCGCACACCTGAAGGTGATAGGTGCGTGGGGAAAAAACGCACATTATTAACTCGTAGGTCACTCACAAATTATAGAGCTCGTAGCTAAGATCGAACACATTAAAGAGGCTTGTTCTGTGAGCAGCAAACAGAGACAATAAAGCGTATAATGGGGTTTTAATAAATGAAACTCTACAAGTAACGTCACAACTACATCAAACAAAGAATACATACATGAACAGTAAATGACAGTAAAATAAAGAAAGAAAGAAAAACAGATCACAGCGTGGCAAACATATCACAAACAATGAACCGTGAGAACCAGCAAAATAATCAAAATCCTTACGCAGGACAGATAATACGCATTTAGATCTTAGTAAAAGAATGCTTGCATTGAACTTTGTGGCTGAACCGGGACGGACGCGTGTGTTTGTCCATTTTTGGTTTGTGTCCTCTTAGCTGGAAGTGTTCTGGCGGTTCTTCCGGAACCGCGCAGTTGCGGGAAGTTCAAACGGTCTGCGTGTAACGGCGCTGATCCACTTGTCCGTGCGACACTTCTGTTGCGCCGCGCTCCACTATATTCCTATGGGTGACGTCAAGCGACTTTGTCGCGCCCGCAAAGCATTCCGGGAAGGCGGCGCTTCATTTGAAAAAATGCTGCGCGTCAAAAAGCTGGCCGATGCCCATCTTTATGCAAATGAATTCCGTCAGACGCGACTCGTCTATCCAATAGAAGTAGAGCATATGGAGACGGAGGGAAGTCTCTCGCAGGTCCTCTGTTCTGATACGCTACATTTCCCGCTGGGTCAAAACCACGCCCATAGCGGTAAACCCCCATCAACGTACCAATGTGGGGAGGCGTCGCGACACCACGCGACAGTCGTGTCGGACAAGTGGATCAGCGCCGTAAGAGTTGCTGGAAACTTAGCTTAAAGTTCGTTTCACTCGTAGTTGGAACTGAACGAGCACGAGACTAAACAAAGCAAGAAGTCAGAGGTGCGACTAATACAAAAACAGAGTAAAAGTAAAACAAAACGGAGAGACGAAGAGACGAGACTCATACAAGGACAAAAAGGCTAAAGCAAAAATTCCGGTGTGTGTCTCCTTCTTTAAGGAGTTTCAAAGTCCAACCTTCTTTGAACAGTCAAACCAATTGGAACCAAGACATTCTGAGCGGGAAAAACTTTCTTTGTCTCAGCTCACAGGTTAATTTGCATGTTTTATGGCAGTGTTACTGTGCGTTCACACCGGACGCGAATAGCGCGTCAAATTCTAGTTATACGCTTGACCACTTTGTGTTAATTCGCGCGTCAAGAGTGAACTGACGTGCGTAAAAACAAAAGTTTGAAGCGAAATGTATGCGTGTCAGAGGCGAAATCCGGAGGCAAAAGTTTCGAAACCCGTTGGCGGCCATCTTTGTTAGATGTTTATCGAGCATTAGCATTAGCATTAATCGAGAGAGTCACCGCTCGTATATGCTCTGGAGAGCAGAAACAGCTGCGTAGGGGACATCGTCGCTGTACTCGGGTCCACCAGACCCTCCGGAGGGTTTCAGGAGTTTCACAATTTGCTCCAGGAGCTAGGTTTGATGGACCTAACGGTGAGGACGCTGACGAGGACAGCGTAGGCCGTATAAGGCCTCGGCCTCGGCCTCGAGTGGTCTATGCCTGTCGAGCCCGCGCTCTACAGCCCGGCGCGAGGTTCACCCTCGCCCGCACCCACCTAATCTGTCATTTATTTTTGTTTTGATAATAAATGGAGCCAGCCTCCAAAAGTGAAACCTGTCCTGTGATTTAAAAAAAAAGTTTTTATACACTAAATTGTGTTTGTTGTCTTTACATTAGAATAATAATGTTTCATATAATCTAGAATAGATATGGAATAAATAGCATTCAATACAAAATGAGTATCTCTCATATATTGAAATCGAGTTTTTATGTGAAAGATTTGCTTTGCACACCAAGCATTTTAGTCACATTACAAAATAATTTATTGAGGCCAAACATAAAATAACATTATAAACTGTCACTTTACCACGTGACAGCAGCAAGCAGGCTCCTGATTGGTTAATGCGGTGCGAATTGACGCAGAAGTTCAGATTTTTCAACTCGGGCGGCAGACGTGAATTAGCGTCAAACGCGAGAATGCACAAAAAGCACTACATAAAACATTCGCGCTTAACGCGCCAGACGCTCAATTCGCGTCATTTGCGCGAACTTGACGCGCGAATGAGGCGTATTCGCGTCTACCGCGCCGCAGGAATTTTTACGCGCGTAACGCATCTTTGCATTGACTTAACATTGAAATCACTCGCGCCTGACGCGCTATTCGCGTCCGGTGTGAACGCACCATTAGGATTTTGTAAGTTCTACTGTAAACGAAGGTAAACACAGTATACATTTTATCATAACCTAATGCATATATTTAGCCTAAGCACACAGAGAGGTTTAATTTGATACCAAAATTTATACACTTTAGAGCTACAAACATATAGATACATTCTTATTCTTTAAAACAAGAATTAAAAGTTCAACTAACAAGCTACAAAATAAAGTTAACCCAAAATGTAATGTACATTAACAAATGGGGAACGAGGATTGGACTCTTTGGAGACTAAAACACGGAACACGTATGATTTGTCTAACCATAGTATGCAACCAAGCCTAAAACATTGATTTGAAACTTTACATGAACACAAAGGCAAAACCACATAGCAGGAAAGTCATTAGATGAGAAAATTAGATACACACACATATATATATTTCTCAAGTGGGTATATCTATATAGAATATATAGGATTACATGGTTTATATAAAATCCTCAAAAGAAATGGAGTAAGCTTAGCAGCTCTCTAAAAATTCCTTTTGGTCGTAAACTCTTATCGATCTAGCAGGAGGTTTGGGTTACAGTACAATGGTTCTATTGGGGAACATTCTTTAAAATACACTTCAAAGCTACACACAAGAAAAACATAGGATTAAAAGGGTTAATCATGCATACTTTAAAACATCATATACAGATTTTGAGTCACTTATATTCTGAATTAAATGCGAGGAATGTTTGTGTGTGTGTGTATGTGTGTGTGTAGTGGTCTTCCTCTGCCACCTGGGTTTCTGGCTTGGAGAGAGAGAGGTGCGATAAGAATCTCTTTGAAAGCATCTCCCTGAGTTTTGAGATGTTTCTGTTCAACATCACTCGGTAACAAATGTGTCAAAAGAGATCAATTCAGTCCTGGTGCTATGCTGTAATTTACACCTAAGAGGTTAATGGTTAAAAGGCAGTTCTGAATTTTAAAAATGAGAAGTCATCGTGAGTTTGTCCATACGCTACAATTATTTATTATGAAATAAAATCAATAACTTCTCCCTTTTTAGAAAAAAATATTAAATAACTTCACACTGTTATACAGTGTAATGCCATCAAATTCAGTAAGCAATTATAATGCAAAAGCATATAATTTGTGTAAAGAATAGGCCTACTTGTTTTTTATGTGCAATTACTTCCCAAACTAAGTGTTGTAGGTCTATAACCAACATTAGAGCAGTGATGTGTGAACTAAATTTGGTGTGTTACAGTGAAGTTATTGAATATTTTTCATAATATAAAATGTGCAAAAGCAGTGTAGTATGACCAGTGGCACTACAGTTTGTAACATTTAAGTAAATGACTATTTTTGTATTTTTGACTATGAGTTGATGCTGTAGTCGTTTTTTGGGTTATATTGCACTTTGCAGACGGTCCCTTGAACTTGTCTCTCAGCCGCCTGCTCA
Source organism: Leuciscus leuciscus (assembly GCF_965113295.1). NCBI lineage: Eukaryota > Metazoa > Chordata > Actinopteri > Cypriniformes > Leuciscidae > Leuciscus > Leuciscus leuciscus. The sequence continues at coordinate 33,530,311 of NC_138725.1, read as the reverse complement.
TATAGAGATCCATTTAGCCTATATAAAGCTTGTTTCGAGGAGAATTGGGTTGTAGCTCATTGTCTAGGTTACTGTGATTGTATAGGTGTCATTTGTGTTTTAACAACATTTAGCTCAAGAATATTGATCTGGGAAGTTTGAATAGCCTATGTGAATATATTGCCAACTTCACTGAACTCCTTGAGTTAAAGGGATAGTTCACCCAAAAATGAAAATGCTGTCATCATTTACTCTTCCTCAAGTTGTTACAAACCTGTATGACTTTCTTTCTTCTGCTGAACACAAAAGAAGATATTTTAAAGAAGGTTGGTAATTAAACAGTTGCTGGTCCCCATTGACATCCATATTTTTTTTTTCCTACTATGGAAGTCAATGGGGTCCATCAGTCGTTTGGTTACCGACTTTCTTCAAAATATCTTCTTTTGTGTTCAGTAGAAGAAAGAAAGTCATACAGGTTTGGAACAACTTGAGGAAGAGTAAATGATGACAGCATTTTCATTTTTGGGTGAACTATCCCTTTAAGCACTGACTGCATTTCTTTATATTTGAGTCCAAGTTCAAACACTATGAAACGCTTCATTAACGTACGGAGATCTGAAACACTGCCAGCGGGACATTAAACAGGAAGTGTCAGTCCGAGCTCAAAACAGGTTTTGTGTGGGAACGCAAATAACTTTGCGAGGGAACACAAAAGTTTCTCGGGGGAATGCAAAAGTTTTGCGAGGGAACACAAAAGTTTCTCGGGGGAATGCAAAAGTTTTGCGAGGGAACGCAAAAGATTCGGAAAAAAAATTCTCCCATCCTAACATTTTTCAACCACCACGTCCCTTTAGGGGCTCCGTACATTGTCTTTTGACTATACGATTACACCTAACGCGTTTTTCAGGTTCGAAAACGCGTGGTGACAGCACTTACGGTGCGTGTCCACTGGCACGGTGCGAGCGGAGCGGAGCGAGCCTTTTCAATTCATTCCAATGGAAGTCGAGCTTCACGCTCGCGCAGTGCACTTTGGGATTGACAGCGGACCGGAGAAAGCATTGAGAGCAACCGAGAGCGTCAAAAGGTTGGGCAGTTCTACTTTATGCAAATATCAAGTGAAAATATCAACCTTTTGACGCTCTCGGTCGCTCTCAATGCTGTCAATCCCAAAATGCAATGCGCGAGAGTGAAACTCGACTTAGTCACACTCTAGTCTAGGCCATTACACTACAGGGGTAGAACTGCATGATCTATTCAACCGAGGATGTGGGCGATTTTACCAGAGGTGGCCAGTATGCCAAAAAAAAATGCAAATGACTTTAAAAAAAAATCATTTTTGTCAAAAAATTACTTAGCCAATTATTTTAGGAAGGTGACGATATATTGTACAGTCAGACCTTTGATAATACATTTGCAAATAAAAAAAGTTAAATTTTTAAACATTTTGAAGAACACCTAACTCTGTAAATTATATTAAAATCATGTCTATGTAAATTCAAATTGAACACTAGACTGTTCCTCACATTATAAATTACAGCTGTAATAAGTTTATACATTTATTTGGTTTGTAAAATGTGTTGATCCTGTTGTGTTTTTATACATGTGTTTATTTTATAAAAGGTTGTACCTACAGTACAATTTTAGTGTGCAGTATTTTACTCTATAATTCTGATTCTGAACTTTAAAAAATATATAGACATTGATTGAAAACAAACTAATAACATGTATCTTATTAATTAATAAAGTCAAACCTTGATGTCGCTCTCTGTGTGGCATCTGTCCATTTCCTGAGTTCTCAGTAAGTGAACCGTCTCTGCATGCCTTTATATAGACACACAAAAGCAATGTCTGCACAGTAAATTCCCCAATGTTAAATTAACACCGCTCGGAAATATGCCAACCACCAGCAGTGTGTTAAAAGTAACGGGGAGGGGGTTGTGGGTAGTGTGTGTGTGTGTGGGTAGTGTGTGGGTATATGTGTGTGTGTGCGTGAGTGTGTGAGTGTGTGGGTATGTGGGTATGTGTGGGTAGTGTGTGTGTATGCATGTATCCACACGTGCACATGTCCAAGGGCTCGATGTTTGCATGCACATCTGCACATATGAACATAATGAACATGCTCCTGAAAACGTAATTTTTCTCTTATTTTCAGTCTCTCCCATTCACTTTCAATGGCCGGCCATTTCTGACCGGGAACATTACAAGTATAACATTTTGTACGAAATTTTCATATTTTATTTACAGTAATATTGTGAAAATTATTCATAAATAATGTTGTTGTTGTTGTTGTTGGTTTTTACAACAAAAAAAAAAGATACCTACTCTCAGATAAATGAGGCCTATGATTAATCAGATGCAAATAGAAATACAAAACTGAAATTGAATAGTCCTAATTGAAAGAAAACAAGTTTGAATCCAATATTGGGTGATAATATAGCATAACAAGTTATGTATAAGCTATTTTTTATAGGCCAGCCATTTTTGTCTGGGAACATCACAAGTGTTATAGGGTTTTGAACACAAACTGAGGGTTAAATACCCAGTCATACAATTAATATAAAGAATACAAATTATTTCAGGAAAATACAATATTTGCCATATGCAATTCATATAGGCTATGTGTACGTTATTCTTCTATTACATCATATTGATATTCATACTGCTATTGAATTTCATGACACACACAAACCATCATATGAATAGACATTATAAGAACCAGTTGTAAAAC